>NC_050447.1:33024753-33345136 GCF_903995425.1 Onychomys torridus
GAGAACCTTTGTTTGCAAAGATGTTTGCTTGGGGTATCCAGGACTCTGAAGATATGACTGTAGCCTGGTAACCTTAGACCTAGCATAGGGAAATGAACAACGGAAAACAGAAAAATATAACATCCAGAGCCTTTGAATAATGGAGAACTTTGTAAACTGGTCTCAGCCTGATCCTCAGATCATCACCTGGTGGTGATGGTGGTAGATGAGGTAAAATAGTGAGGTATCCAAAGACACTTTTCCCCTTTAGCTCATGGGAAAGATTTAAGGTTGTTTCCCAAGATAAGTACATCCCAATATGTCCCAAGATGGGCAGAGTCCAGTCTGATGGGACAAAGTGGTTCCCTGAGAGAAACTGGGACTTACTTGACATGCTGGAAGAGGACCCCATTCCCTGTGATGTACAGTCTGCTTCCATCCAGTGTGCTCTCAATGCGAAGCTGTCCCAGTGCAGAGTCTGGGTACTTGACCAGAAGACCCAATGCCATCATGTACAATGGTTTCACAGACTCCAGACTAGCTGTACGGCCCCCCTTTCCAGGGCTTGGAGGAGGACAGGAGGTCCGGGAACAGCCACCTGTGTTAGGGAGGAAGGGATGACTCCTAGATCTTTGATCATACTGGAACTGAACACTGTGTGCCCTCCTGCTACCCCAATTAGGGCTTAAGTGGTGAGATAGAAGTTGTTTGTTTATACAGTCCAAATTTGACACAGTAGGAACACTGAGCCAGATGACAAGCTTCCAGAAGTTTCCAAATTATTTTTTTTGGAAACAGGATCATTATATACATCAGGCTGTCCTCAAACTTGTGATCCTCTTGCCTGTCTTCCAAATGCTGGGATTAAAGTGTGCACTACCATGTTATTCAACCTCCTGCTGGAGGATTTTCATGTCTTATCTCCAATTTTCAGAGCAACCCTATCAGCAGTCTACAGATGAACAAAATGTATTCTCAGCCCTGCCTGACATTGTGGTTTAGGGCAAATTACCAGTAACTTCAGAGTTACATAGGGCTGCAGTTTGAGCTGTGCTCCCTTCCAAGGGCTATGAAAGAGCCTTGGTTATGATGCTTTATAAACAATCAATGCCTCATGTATTTGAGGAAAACCTGTCTATAAATGTACTGCCATCTTTTCATTGCCTATGAGGAGCGGGGACCTGTGACACTTCCCACATCACAACCCCCATGCTTTCTGAGAATCAGAAGCTGTTGGGGAAGGGGCTGAGCTGACATTCTTCTTAGTAAACTAGAAGGTCCTGGAACAGGTTCCTGAGGCTTGCTATAGGATGCCACTCCTTCCATACAAGAAGGACATTTCATTGGCCGGGGGAAAGGCTGAGCCTCATTCCCTGGGACAATACCACCAGGACACACCTCACATGTGTAAGATAGTTCTTCACTTTTGTTGTTGTTTTGGCAGCTCTGTTATTTGAAAAGGCTCTACACATTCTCAAAAGGCCAGCTGCCCTCCCACCCCCTTGCATCTGTGTCTCCCCCACCCATGCAGCTAGCTTCCAGAAGCACACATGGTAGTTTCATGTGCAGTAGCTGGTGAATGAGCTGATGAAAGGCAAATCGAACTGTGAACAGCTGCAGTGAGGCAAAGCCAGGAGCACAGAGGTCTGACCTGGACAGGGGTCAGAAAATGTTAGGAACAAGCAGAGAAGTCAAAGAATGTGAACTGAGGAGGAGAGGGGGAAGGGAAACTGGGCATGGGGTAACTGAAGAACTGAACTGGTAGCCACTCCCCCAACGACATGACTGCACATGCGCTGCTGTCCAGTAGCCAGGCAAGATGCTTAGTCATCCCAGGTCCTATGTAATCTGTGCACTGTGTGATCAAGTAATCTGTGTGCAGCATGGTCATGTAATCTATGCACATGTGTGGAGTAGCTATATAAGCCCATATGTGCATGTGGGAGGGGGACTATAAACACAGGTTCCACCTATCCCTCCCCGCCTCCTGCATGGTCATTCCATAGGCCTATGCACCCCCTTCTGTTCCCTTCTCTTAAACTCTTATAGTGGGTTTTGCTGTACCTCGTGGCTTTTCTCGCATGGTAAACAGTGCCACGTAATGAATAACATTGTGCCTCTTAATAAATAACAGAAATATGCCCAATCACTTCTTTAGCTGCTCCTGGAGGAGGAAAGAGGGGAGTTGCAGGTGGAAGCCCAGGATTTCCACAGAGGAACAGACAGCACCAGGAAGCTTGTCCTCAGGCCCATTCTCAGGACATTGCAGCCTGGCTGCCCACCCAGACTGGGATCCTCCTGTTCAGGCTAAGCAGGCCTCCCTTTGGCCCTGGTCTTGGCTGCAATGCTTAGTAGAAAGGGCATGTGGGGCTTTAAGCCAAATTTCCTTTTCTTAGATCCTAAGTCAGTCATAATGCCTGTTTCTCACTACCACCCAAGTCCAAAGTGGTAGTAAGGGAGATGTTTGCTCTTGGCTTCTACAGCTCAAGCCCAGACTGTTCTAGACTCTCAAGGCAAAGTCAAAGTTCCTGGGCAACATACCCATATTCATCCGGTACAGGCGTACGGCTTCTGTAAGCTCCGGGATTTCCAGAATTTCTACTTCTGCTTCTAACACATCTATGTTGGAGAAGTTATCTGGTAGTAAAATCTTGTGTGAGCGGAGAAAATTCACTTGAAAAGCAAAGAGAAGCAGCATGAGTTAACAAAGCATATTCATGACTCATCTGTCCATGTCCTGGCAGATTTTCAGTTCTTTCTTCTTATATTAGGTTCTCCTTGTTTGGAAACAATTGCTAAACATACCTGATTAGGTGTGCTCTGAGGCAGTGGTTTTCAAAGACCTCAGATTACTTTGTTTTCCTGTGTCTGAGTCCATGGGTGTGACCTCTCCTGGCCTGGCCTGGCCTGGCACTCACAGGCTCTCTTTGTGAACACAAAGGCCCTGAGACTTACCCTGAGAGTCTTGACCCAAAAGCAGGTCATTCCAAAGAGGGAGCTGTCTCGTTAGAGAGGAGAGGCCTGGCTGAACGTGGGCTTCCTCCAGGTGCTTGAGTTTGTCCCTGCTGGACTGTAGTAGAGGAGGCAGAACCAACACTAAGTCCCTGTGTGAATCAACTCACAGTACAAACAGCTTCCTAGGTGACTCTGAACCTGGATAGCTGGGGCCTCAAGCATTTGGGCCCCCGACATAACTTGGTGCTTATTGTCCTGTCCATTTAGGTGCTTGTTGGCTGCTCTGGCTATCTAGATAGCAGAGAGGCTATTCAGCTCACAGGCCATCAAAGCTAGTCATGGGGCAGTGTGGGAAGGATGGCTCCCTCTTGGGCAGGATGAGAGATCTAATCCCTCCTTAGCTCACACGGCCTGTTCTGTATGATTCTGGAGAAACTGTCATCATTCACCCCCTTCCTTTGCACTCCAAGTGTAACAGAAGAGAGGGTAGGTAGGATCTTTGAAACAACCCTATTTCCTTGCTATATGGTGAGAACAGCTGAGGCCTAGAGCCTAGCTAGAGACATAAGCAAAGTATGAGAAGCAACCGGAGTTCAGCTCAGTCCTCTGTCCTTACCATCAGCCCTTACTACTTTAGGGAATTTCAGTGCCCTTTATAGCTAGGCCACCACAAAAGAAATAGGACCTAAAATAGCTCTGAGCTGGACTGGGCATGGTGGCGCACGCCTTTGATCCCAGTACTCGGGAGGCAGAGCCAAGTGGATCTCTATGAATTTGAGGCCAGCCTGGTCTACATAGTGAGTTCCAGGACAACCTAGTAACCTATAGAGAAAGCCTGTTTCAAAACCAAACCAAACCAAAACAAAACAAAAAAATCTCTGAGCTAAGGGAGAGCCTAATGAAGGACTCTGCTTGTCTCTTGGAAGATTATCATGTTTCTACAACCTCTGCTCAGAGAACATCCTCAGGCCATAGCAACAATGGACCTGGACAGTGTGTGGGTTTGGAAAGACTAGGTGGCTAGCCCAGACAGAGCAATCACCAATGGACCTGGACAGTGTGTGGTTGGAAAGGCTAGGTGGCTAGTCCAGACAGAGCAATCACCAATGGACCTGGACAGTGTGTGGTTGGAAAGACTAGGTGGCTAGCCCAGACAGAGCAATCACCAATGGACCTGGACAGTGTGTGGTCGGGAAGGCTAGGTGGCTAGCCCAGACAGAGCAATCACCAATGGACCTGGACAGTGTGTGGTCGGGAAGGCTAGGTGGCTAGCCCAGACAGAGCAATCACCAATGGACCTGGACAGTGTGTGGTTGGAAAGGCTAGGTGGCTAGTCCAGACAGAGCAATCACCAATGGACCTGGACAGTGTGTGGTCGGGAAGGCTAGGTGGCTAGCCCAGACAGAGCAATCCCCAGTGGACCTGGACAGTGTGTGGTTGGAAAGGCTAGGTGGCTAGTCCAGACAGAGCAATCCCCAGTGGACCTGGACAGTGTGTGGTCGGGAAGCCAGGTGGCTAGCCCAGACAGAGCAATCCCCAGTGGACCTGGACAGTGTGTGGTCGGGAAGGCTAGGTGGCTAGTCCAGACAGAGCAATCACCAATGGACCTGGACAGTGTGTGGTCGGGAAGGCTAGGTGGCTAGCCCAGACAGAGCAATCACCAGTGGACCTGGACAGTGTGTGGTCGGGAAGGCTAGGTGGCTAGCCCAGACAGAGCAATCACCAATGGACCTGGACAGTGTGTGGTCGGGAAGCTAGGTGGCTAGCCCAGACAGAGCAATCACCAATGGACCTGGACAGTGTGTGGTCGGGAAGGCTAGGTGGCTAGCCCAGACAGAGCAATCACCAATGGACCTGGACAGTGTGTGGTCGGGAAGCTAGGTGGCTAGTCCAGACAGAGCAATCACCAATGGACCTGGACAGTGTGTGGTCGGGAAGGCTAGGTGGCTAGCCCAGACAGAGCAATCCCCAGTGGACCTGGACAGTGTGTGGTCGGGAAGCTAGGTGGCTAGCCCAGACAGAGCAATCACCAATGGACCTGGACAGTGTGTGGTCGGGAAGGCTAGGTGGCTAGCCCAGACAGAGCAATCCCCAGTGGACCTGGACAGTGTGTGGTCGGGAAGCCAGGTGGCTAGCCCAGACAGAGCAATCACCAAGGAAGCGGAACTCGCTGCACTCGCACTCGATGAGGGCCACGGCCTCAGCCAGCCACAGCAGGTTGTCTTCTGTCACTAGGCTTGGGTACTTGGCTACCAAGTCAAGGGGCAAGAAACAGTAGTGCACTTCCTCTTCTGTGTCTAACAGTGGTGTGTCCATGAGTCCCAAAGGTGCCTTATCGTGAAGACCTGGAAGAGAATGAACAGAAGGTATCACCACCTCCCATTGACCCCGGGGGTCCCAGGGGAAGTTGGGGACCACCTAGGGGACAGTTTCTGCCATATGCTTCTTTTCTCTTTCTCTTTTTTCAGATGTGTATTTAAGGTTAAGAAGGAGTGTTCTGGGAAACTAAGCATGAAAAATCTGTTTTTGTATTGTTTTGTTTTTTCTACAGACAGTAAATAGATACTGGATGATATGACATTTTGGCTTCTGTACCCAAAGTCACTAAATTCAGTTATTCATGTCTCTTCTTTAAGATTTATTTTTAAGCTGGGCAGTAGTGGCACACACCTTTAGTTCTAGCACTTGGGAGGCAGAGGCAGGCCTGAGTTCGAGGCTAGCCTGGTCTACAGAGTGAGTTCCAGGACAGCCAAAGATACATAGAGAAACCCTGTATCAAAATAAAAACCGAAAAAATAAAAGATTTATTTTTATCTATATGTATGAGTATGTCGCCTAAAGGCCAGAGGAGGGCATCAGATTCTCTGGAACTAGAGTTAAGCATAACAATTGTGAGCTGCCATGTTGGTGCTGGGTCCTCATCAAAAGCAGCAAGTGGTCTTAACAGCTGAGTCATCTTTCTAGCCTCTCCATGGTCTTTCTAATTGATCAAACCAACTTCTGTGAACTACACATTAAATAAATTCATTTGACTCCTCTGGAAGCCCAAAACCCCTTAATAATCATGGATTCCTGATGTCCCACTGTAGGCCAGCGTATACTGCAAGGGACTTAGAAACCTATGATCACTTGGGCATCTTTGTATGGTGGCTGGAGGTAATTTGAAATGATGGAGCCTTACTTTTTAGGAGAGATTGGAAAACATCATATAGCCTAAATGAAGCGGAGATCAGAATGGAATGGAGCAGGGTGCTGAGTTCCAGTAGGCAAGCAGCCATGCGGAGGACAGGTGACCAGTACCAGGTCAAAAGAGATGACCAAGAAATAGAGACATCATCCAGAACTAGCTCATATGGAGGTGAACTTCTGTTGGGGTGAGGAGAGAGGGAGCTGGTGACTCACAGTTTGGGCCTACCCATGGTTATACCTGTGAAAGCTGGGCTTTTTATTGGAAATTCGGAAGGCTTGCTGATGCACTTCCACGTCCGCCAGTAGTTCAGAGATGCTCTCTCAGCAACAGGAATGTCCGCAGGCCGAACACGGAGGTGATGCTTCCCCTCCTTCAGATTATCTAGGGTCTGTCACATAAAGAAGAGTGCCTTGAAAATCTAAACCTTGTAACCAATTTTTCTTTACACTGAGTACTCAGAAAAACACTATCTGATTTGCTTGGGACCGTATTTTAAAATAAACTGAATCACATAATGTAAAAATTTAAAGTTGTAAGATGGCACGGTAATAATTCAAAATCCCAATGATTATTTTTCTTCTGAGTTTGAAGCAATTTTTTTCTTCCAATTTTATGTCAAATTTCAGGATGTTTTTCTTGAGAAATCTATGGAGATTCCTCCCCCAACACACATTTTTCTATTTTTTTTCAAGCAGGCTTTCTCTATGTAACAGTCCTGGCTCTCTCAGAACTGGCTTTGTTGACCAGGCTGGCCTCAAACTCACAGAGAACCACCTGCTTCCGCTTCTGCCTCCCAAGTGCTGGAGTTAAATGTGTGTACCATCACCACTGGCTTTGCCTTTTATTTTTTTGAGACAGGGTCTCATGCAGCACAGGCTGACCTCAAGCTCACTGTATAGCCAAGGGTGGCCTTGCATTCCTGTCCTGCTGCCTTATTGCCTAAGCATTGAAATTACAGGTGTTTCCCCATCACGCCCAGCTACAGAGTAATTCTCTTTAGTCCTTTGAAACTTGATATCTTCTAGTATTGTTCTTAATAGTTCAAAAACCCTGATCTTAAAAAAAAAAACAAAAACAAAAACAAAACCCTGATCTTTTATGGTTGTTGTAATTTGCTCATTATGTGTTTTCATCCTCATTCTGGAAAGTAGTCTAACAGTGAGATTAAGATATAATAAAATTCAGGCACAGGGTTATATTTTCAAGTCACTATCACATATATTTGCTGGTTGAACTTGAGAGACAGATGTGGTGAGTGTTTCACTGATGAGACAGTTGAGTTCAAAGACTATGTAACTTGCACAAATGACCTCCCAAGTTCAGAGAATCTGGGTTTGAACGTGCCAGTGACCGGCAGTGCAGCACCCCACCTAAGTAGGGCTGAATCCCAGGGCAGAGTTGGTTAGAGATCTTCATTCCACCCTTACCCAAGGACCCATTCTCCTTCTCAGTCCTTCAGGGAACAGATTATTATAGTATTAAACCAAAATGTTCTGACCTCACTCTGGAAGATAGTATTTTCCTAATAAACTGTTGGACACAACAGGACAAGTGATCCTTTATAGGCACCATACATATGATCATTTTTCTCCCCTAAGAATCTTGTAACAGACAGAAAGCCTCTGATTCAATAATAACAAAAGAACCTGCTTCTAATTGCTAGCTACACAGGTGGGGAAGTCCTTGTGAGATTGCTCTTGGGAATCTCAAGTATTGAGAAGAGCCCTCTGGTGGCCGTATGTAGGAACTGGCCCTCTCATAACTGCTAAGGTCTCAAAAGGAAGCAGGCTAGCCAGAGTGGGAAAATCCGCCCGGTTTTGGGTGGCTATGGGACCTGAGGGAGGATTGAGCAATGACAGGGTTATGCAGAGTATTTTCCTGGAATACCAAGTAATAAAGAAGACTGAACATGTGGAATTTCAGGAAGGGAGTCTTGAGAAATATCACTGTGCTTTGCTAGGTTCCTTTTTTTGCTAGGTTTCAGAGTTTTTGGCTTGGGGAAAAGAAAGGCATGGAAGGACTGGGGACATGGTTCACTAACATGCTGCCCAGGCATCCAAACCTCTCTAGAGGCCATGTTAAAGGTGTGACAGCACATATCTGGAATCCTAGTACTGGGAAGGTAGAGACAGGCAGATAGATCCCTGGAACTTTCTAGCCATCCAATCCAACTAGATATTGAGCTCCAGGTTCAGTGAGAGACTCTGACTCAAAAAACAAGGTTATTAACAATTGAGGATGACAACTAGACAACCTCTACTAGCAACTCACACACATGCACACATGCCCATTCATACAAACACATGAACACACATATGGATGTGGAAGCCAACAGTTTGTATATTATGAGGCAAGATTGAGCATCAGTTACAGAGTGTACGGATCCTCAGGAAGCCTGAGAGCATTTTCACATCACTAAAAAAGGACCCAGATTTCTGTTCTCTCTTGGTTTAGGTATGTACACAGCTTTTGCTTCTGTGTCAAGGTGTCAGCTCTCTGGAGGAGGGAAACAATCAGAGAAAGGTTTCTGTAACAGCAACTATTTTTCCTTGGGCAAAGAAAATGTATGATGAGATGCCAGGATGGTGACTGAGTGGTCAGAATGGAGTAAGCATTGCAAATGGGAAAACACTGAATCAAGATGAAGGATGACAGCTTGATAGTACTTTTGCTGAGAAGTGGGACAAAGGAAGGAAAATGTTGACTGTCCAGGAAGGACAGGATAGGACAAGGTGGATATATTCACCCACACACCTCTGCCTTGGTCGTGACATTGAGGGTGAAGGAGAAAAGGCGATGGATTCAGAGCAACAAACGAGCTAGAGAGCAGAGGACCATGCAAGGTACCTGGAGAGCTTTGATGGTTCTTCTGGTTAATAACAATCCTTGAAAGATGTGTTGGCTGCTTGTTTTTACATCCTAACTGCAGTTACCCCTCCCTCCTCTCCTCCCAGTCCCTCACCTCACCTTCTCTCTGCTCTCTGCCTACCTCTGTCCACTCCATACACTCCGCTTCTCTCCAGAAAAAGGCAGGCATCCTATGGATATCAACCAAACATGGATATCAAGTTGCAGTAAGACCAGGCACCTTCCTCATATTAAGGATGGATGAGGCAACCCAGTATAAGGAAAAGGGTCCCAGAAGCAGGCAAAAGCGTCAGAGACAGTCCCTGATCCCACTGTTAGGAGTTCCACACGAAGACCAAGCTACACAACTGTAACTATATGCAGAGGGCCTAGGTCAGTCTCATGCAGACTCCCTGATTGTTGGTTTAGTCTCTGTGGGCCCCTATGAGCCTAGGTTAGTTGATTCTGTGGGTTTTCTTGTGGTGTCCTAGGAGCCAGAGGGGTGTTGGCTGGTTTTATACATGCTAGAGTATTTTGGGAAGAAGGAACCTCAATTGAGAAAATGCCCCCACCAGATTGGTTCTATGGGCAAGTTTGTAAGGGCATTTTCTTGGTTGACGATTGACGTTGGAGGGCCCAGCTCACTGTGGGAGGTACCAACCCTGGGTAGGTGGTCCTGAGCTGTATCAGAAAGCAAATTGAAAGTTGTAGTGGCACGAACCTTTAATCCCAGAACTTGAGAGGCAGGCAGATCTCTGAGTTCAAGATCAGCCTGGTCTACAGAGCAGTTCTGGACAGCCGGAACTATACAGAGAAACTTTATCTTGAAAAACAAATGAGAGAAAGGAAGGAAGGAAGGGAGGGAGGGAGGGAGGGAGGGAGGGAGAAAGGAAGGAAGGAAGGAAGGAAGGAAGGAAGGAAGGAAGGAAGGAAGGAAGGAAGGAAAAGAAGCAAAGACAACAGAAGCTGGGAGGAGCAAGTCAGTAAGCAGCACTCCTCAGGGCTTCTGCTCCTATCCCTGCTTCAAATTATCGCCCTTACTTCCCTAAGCGATTGTGTGCACCTGAGAGTGTACAAGGAAATAAACCCTTTCCTCGCTAAGATGTTTATGGTCATGATGTTTTATCATAGCAATAGAAGTCTTAACTAAGACAAAGATTTAAATTAGAGACTGTTACTTGAATATTATTTATTGTCTCTCCACCCAGATAGATAGATAGCAGGCCCTAGGTTCCATCTCCTGCCTCTCCATTTTCTCTCCTTACCCATCCCTAAACTTTCTCCATACAGTAACCTTTAAAGTGTACCAAATAATTCAAATCATTCCCATTAAAAGGTCAGTGTTCTTTATTGCCTGCGGGATCAGTCCAAACTTTCCTTAGCATTGCACATAAGGCCCTACAACATCAATGGGCAGCACGAGGGCCTTGAACTAGAACACAGGCTTGAGTTCTGACTCTGTCCTTTAAATCTATCATTTTAATTCTAGGCACATTTACTCCAAATCCTTCTACTCTTCTCTGCCCACAAAGCAGGCTTTATTACTCACTGTGTGTGTGTGTGTGTGTGTGTGTGTGTGTGTGTGTGTGTGTGTACTCATGGGTGAAGATGTCTATGGAGGCCAAATTCCTGGGATCCACCAGAGGCTGGATTTATAGGTGGTTGTGAGCTGCCTGACATGGGTGCTGTGAAGTAAACTTGGACCTTTTACAGGAGCAGTACTTGCCCTTAATTGCCGAGCATCATTCAGCTCCAAGTCCCCCTCTTAAAAAATGTTGAGACAAGATCTCACTAAGTTTCCTAAGCTAGGAACTCCATAGCCCAGGTGGGCTTTGAACTTGTGATTCTCTTCCCTCAGCCTCCCAAGGAACTGGGATAATTGGTTTGTGCCACCAGGCCTGCTTATTATTACTCTTTTTTTCCCCCACATGGGAAACAGGGCCAAGGAAGCCATAAGGGATTCAGTCTTTCAAGAAAGTTAAGATGCTGGGAATGGAGCCTAGAACTTGAGAGTCTGGCCTTTTTTTTTTTTTTAATTAAAAATTCTTGCTAGGCAGTGGTGGCAAACACCTTTAATCCCTGTACTTGGGAGGCAGAGGCAGGTGGATCTCCAAGTTCAAGGCCAGCCTGATCTACAGAGTAAGTTACATATAACCATGACCGTTACACAGAGAAACCCTGTCTCAAAAACCAAACAAAAATGTCAGGCATAGTGGCATAGACTAATAATCCTAACATTGTGTGCATGCAGGTAGGAGGCTCACTGGGACTCACCAGGCAGCCAGTCAACTTGATTGGTGAGCTCCAGACTAATGAGAGACCCTGTCTCAAAGGAAGTAGATGATATTCCTGAAGATGATACCTTGGTGTACACACACACACACACACACACACACACACACACACACACACACGTACAAGCATTCAAAAGTGCTGAGGCAGCACCAAAGAACATGGTGTGCTTTGGGAGTTTTATGAATTTAGTGTCATTGATGTTGGGTTGAAAACAGAACATTGGAATACGAAGCTGGAAAGGTAGTGTGGGATGTGACCACCAAGGAGAAGGGAATTAGCATAATTTTGGCTACAATCCTAACAATCTTTTCCAGATTTCATTGTCTTTACTTTGCATGTGAGAAACTTGAAATTTGGAGATGTTACTTGATAGCAAAGAGAACAGACCTGAATTCAGCTTAGAAGCCTGTAGAGAGAAATGTGCAGAGAACAGTGGATAAGAGATGGGCTGGAGAGATGGCTCCCTAGAACTGGTTGTTCTAAAGACACAGGTTTGAGTCCCAGTATCCAATGTTGCCATCTGGCCTTTGTGGTAACCAGGTATGTACTTGGTATACAGGCATACACATAAAAGATCTGTTTGTTTGTTTGTTTGTGCTGGGGATTAAAGGCATGCACCACCACCGCCTGGCCCATGTCTGACATTTTGATGTGAGTTCTGGGGACCAAACTCAGAGACTGACCAAGATATCACCCCTGTCCTCCCACCCTACCTCAACTATGTATGTTATTCCCTCTGCCCAAAAAACTCTTCCCATTTCTCAAGCTTCCCATTTCCCGGTGCCTCTTCCAGCCAGAGCCAGTCATTCTCATCCCCTCATCCCTTGTTACCACAAACACATACACACTTCTCTACACAAGCTTTTGGGTTGGATCCAGGCCAGTTCTTTCCTCTGTCGTCAGGTGCCTGGCAGAGGGCTGGGTTCAAATATCCACCTAATAGAGAAGAAGTGCTTGGAATTATGTTATGTGAAATACTGCATGAAACTGTGGAGCTAGCAGGTTGAGTCTTCTGGAAAGAAAGGCAAAGAAAGACAAAAGGTCTGACAGAGAAGTGGACTGCATTCACACATCTGATGAAGATCCTGGATGTCCAAGACTTTAGGCAAAGCTAGCACACACAGCTCACAGTTCAGACGGCAGTGAAGATAATAACTCCAACTTGGGACCTGAGAGACAGAAGACTTGAGAGAAGGACCAGAGTGAGAAAGGACAGAGAGGGAATGGCAGGAAGAAAGGGCTCAGATTGAGTTTGATTGGTGGTGGACAGA
This sequence comes from Onychomys torridus, assembly GCF_903995425.1. Taxonomy (NCBI): domain Eukaryota; kingdom Metazoa; phylum Chordata; class Mammalia; order Rodentia; family Cricetidae; genus Onychomys; species Onychomys torridus. The sequence continues at coordinate 33,037,291 of NC_050447.1, forward strand.
AAGGCAAAGTATACAATAGAGAAAAGGAGGGTGGGTGAGCTAGGGAAGTCCTGGAGAAAGACAAAAGAGCATCTAAATCCATTCTAAGGTACTGCTTAGTATTCGCAAGAGCTGGAACTTGCCACCTGTAGATTCAAACCCCAAATTCTATCTTAGTGGATAAAACAGACGAGCCCTTGAGCAAACCTAAATTGGCCACAGGAAAAGGGGCCCCTGGGGAGGAAGGGAATTCCTGTCCAGGACAACAACCTGCTTAAGGCTGGCCTAGCATTTTATGGAAGCATTGTTGGGTATGGGGTATATACTGTAGTAGGTCAGTCCAACTAGCTTGAGAGGAAGTATGCTAGTGGAGGAAAGGATGAGCCATTTTATAGAAACGAAACCTCTGTGTCCTGATGTTTCTATTAAACTGTGAGCAGCCCCATTTTCCACAAGAAAGGATGCTTGACAAATCTTTAAAAGGAGAAGAAACCAGGCAACTAAATCTTCAAAGATTGCAATCTCAGCCAGTGAGGACGTGCTATGTGTTATTCGAAGGGGTCAAGCTAAGCAAGTAGGCTCAGGAGCTTCAATGAGGTTGTTTCCTGAACTCTCTGTGAGTCCTTGCTCTGATATCTAGAAATGTAAGACCTCTGCTCACAGGAAGACATTAGGATGCTTTAAGCAACCACAGAAACATTCCCCAACTCCCTTACCTACTTACTTATTTATGCTCTGTCAGCTCTTCTCCAATAGTGTAACTTCCCTGAGACCCCAAGGACTTGGCTAGTGTTGTTCTCTGCTAGAAATGGGGCACCAGTGCATTTTCTGTTGAAAGAATGCATGAATAAAAAACACTCCAGGAAGCCTAGCTTCCAGGGGGCTTTGGCCTTACTGACTCAAGTTGTCACAGAGCATATGGCTGGTTTTCTGTAGGCTGACTTCAGGTCTATTTTCATCTACCTGAATATGACTTTTTGGAATTTTACTCTTCATGTGTTATGACATGGGAAGTTACTGGAAGGAGGTCTCTTATTTCAACGAAGTCTTGCTATATATAGCCCAGGCTGTTCTTGAACTTGCTGCAGTCCTCCAGCCTCAGCCTCCCATGTTGGGAAGTACAGACATGCTCCTGTGCCTGGCCAAGGGAGGATTTCTTTATGGAAATACATGAATCCAGAAGGCTAATAGCTTTGGGCCTAGATAATAGTGAAAAATAAATCAGAAGCAATGTAAAACTGATGGTGCAGGGGCGTGTATGTTGCTAAAAGATGGCTGACAAATGTACCCTGCTGGCAGAGCTTTTGGACTTAACAAGATTTTCAAAACAGTAATGGGTTTTGGAGATGCCTTATGTTCTTATGGGCTATTGTGAGGAACATAGCGGTAGAAGAGCTTAGGGAAGCGGCAATCCCTGACAGCTGAGTAAAGACAAAGAGTGTCTGTGCGGCCCTGATGCTAAAAGGGAGCAAGACTGTTAGGCCAAAAGGATGTGCATCAGAAGAAGCCAAATAAGGACACTCTCAATAGTTCAAACTTGTCTCTCTACCGCTGGTTCTAGTCTCACTCCATAGAGGTGGGTCCGTCTTCATCTCCCAGTAGATGTTAATTAAACATCTATAGATGCCAGATACTTTGAAAAGCATTGGAAATGCAAGCATGAAAAAATATAAACCAGAAAAGGAGAAAGACACAAAAACATGATCCCAACAGAATTAGCATTGTTATAAGAACAGAACAACAATAACTTTAACTTTGGAAATGTCAGGCGAGGCTTTCTACTTCCTACAGGCTACGTTTATAACAAAATTTAAAAGGGGAATATTAAAAAAGAGTACAGGGGCATCAAAAGTAAGCATAGGGGATACTTAGGGGTATGATTGAACTTCAGTGTGTGTGTGTGTGTGTGTGTGTGTGTGTGTGTGTACACATACATACATGGCTGTGTATATATATTTGTGATATGAGCCAGTATGAGCAGATGGACCAGTCTGTGGGGACCCTTGAAGCCATTTCAAGGGCTTTACACTTGAGTTGTCCACTTATTCATTGTTGTCTACAAACCACATTGTTGTTTATATATTCTTCTCCAAGATCATAGGGTAGTCTGTCTCATATAGTAATACTGAGTTTTCACTCATTAACAGATAAAATTTACCCAAAGATCAGAGGACAGAGCCAGCCACTAGATTAAACATAGAGGCCAGGCAGTGGTGGCACATACTTTTAATCCTAGCTCTTGGAGGCAGAGGCAGAGATCCGTCTGGATCTCTGTGAGTTTAAGGACACCCTAGACTACACAAGATTAATGCAGTCTAAAAGAGAAACAGAGCCAAACAGTGGTAGCACACACCTTTAATCCCAGTACTTGGGAAGCACACACCTTTAATTCCAGCACTAGGAAGGTTGAGACAAGAAGTGAAATGGTTGGGCAGAGAAAGGCATATAAGGTGTGAGGAGACAGGAACTCAAGACCCTTTCGACTAAGGACTCAAAGGCATTCAGTCAGAGGACTCATGGAGTTGTCGAGGTGAGAAGTAGCTGTGGCTTGTTCCTTTGTTTCTCTGATCTTTCAGCATTTACCTCAACACATGGCTCTACGTTTTTATTATAAGACCAATTAGGATTCATGTAACAGTCTCACATCTTAAGTAATAGGAAATGTGAGACTGCCACTGACCTGTTTTATTAAAGGCATCATTTGTGTGATCAACAAACATCTCCCTGGCTCCTCTTGAACTCAAAGAATGTAGGTGTATTTGGATTCCTTACTGGTAGCAGATTGCTGAAAACTGGAACAACTTATGGTTCAAACTTTGAAGTTCCCAGAAGGCAGTGAAATAGGAAAAATTGGGCTAAGATGTAGTTTAGTGGTAGTGCGTGTGTCAGCATGAGTGAAGCCCCATATTCAATCCTTAGTGGACTTCAAAGGGCATGTAAAAGTGAGCCAATAGTCTGCATTGAACCTTAAACTATTGTGAGTGACCCTGAAGGGAAATGTCACAATCTTTAGTAGCAGCTGTGACTTCTAATCAGTCTGATGGCAAGTGAGAGGCTTAGAGTAGGTTATGTTTAAGAGGGCTTCTCAAACTCCACATGAAGTTTTAGGAAGCCTAAGGATGTTATGCATAGACTGGCATTAACTACTTTATATTACTTTATATAATTACTTTATATTACTTTTGTAATATATAACATTCCAAAACTTTCATGTTCAAAGATTTACATATCAGCTTTGACGACTCCCAGATTATATTTCTAGTCCCAGCTGTTCCCGTGAATTCCAGACCTGTATATCCAGTGACCCCTCATTCTCTCCACTTGGATTTACTACCTTTTCACTGTTTCTCCAGCTTGACCTTGTCAATCTTAACTTGTGACCCCTGCCTTTTAAATGTTCACATGCTTAGAATTTACCATTTATCTGGTTGCTCAGGGTGAAAACGTAAGTTGTCCATTCTTTCACGTCCTGCATCCCATTCATTAGCAAACTCATCAAGACATAGCTAGGATTTAAATTGTTTCTATTAACACTCAAGACCAAACCATCATTATCTTTCATCTGGAGCAGTGGTTCTCAACCTTTGGGTTGCCTGCCACCCCTTTGGGGGTTGAATGACCCTGTCATAGTGGTCACCTAAGACCATCTGAAAACACATTACAATTCACAACAGCAGCAAAATCACAGTTATAAAATAGCAACAAAAACAACTTTACAGTTGAGAGTCACTACAACATGAGGAACTGTATTAAAGGGCTTCAGTATTAGGAAGGTTGAGAACCACCATCTGGGTCCTGCCAGTGCTTCTTAGCTAATCTTCCTGCTTCTTCCCTTGCCCCTATTAAATCTAGGCCAGGAGTAAATCTCCCTCATGAGAGCCCAGATACTAAATATTTTAGGCTTTGCTAGCCATATGGTCTCTGTCAATTCAAATACTCAGCTCTTCTGTAGTTTCAAAAACAATATACAAACAGATGAGCATGGCTGTATTCCAATGAAACTTTACCAATGAGCATTGAAATTTGACTTTTTTCTTCAATCATGAAAATGTAAAAAAATATTCTTAGCTCATGGGCTACACACACACACACACACACACACACACACACACAGAGGAGTGGATGGGATTTAGTCCATGACATATATAGTTTTCAGACTCTGATATACTGTCAAGCCAGCAGCCATTGATTTTTTTCCTTGCAACTTTAAAGGTTTATTTACTTATTATTTTATGTGTATATGTGTATTCCTGCATGATTTTATGTGCATTGTGTGCCTGCAGGAACCAGTAGAGGCCAGAAGAAAGGGTCAGATCCCCAGGAACTGGAGTCACAGGTGGTTGTGAGCAAGTATGTGGATGCTAGGAACTGAACTTGGGTCCTGTGCAAGAGCATAGTAAGCACTGCTGACCCATTTCTCTGGTCCCACAACTGTATTATACATAACTAGAAAACCCACATTTAAGAAAACTGGAGATGAAGCCCAAGGCCTTGTATGTTCTAGGCAAACATTCTAACACTAAGCTGCAGCCCCAGCCTCACCTCCAATCCCACTATCATCTTGCTAAATTACTCAAGTTGGTCTTGAACTTTAGATCATCCTGCTCAGCTTTCCAAACAGCTGGGGTTAAAGGCCTGTACCACCTGGCCCAGCTAAAGCATACCAGTTTAAAGGGTACAGCTCATTGGGTTTTGGTAGATTTGCATAGCTGTTTAACCATTATCACTGTCTATTGAATGAATTAATGTATGCATTCTTTTTATTCTCTTGAGATCTCAGTTTATGGCCAATATTAGCCTTGAACTCACAATAATTCTCTGTCTTAGCCTCCAAGTGCTGGGATTATAGGCATAAGATACCACATCCAGAAAATGCATAAAAACAATCATAAAATACATGGTCCTTTCATGTAGGTAGAATCAGGGCTGGGGATATGGCTCAGTGGTAGGGCACTTGCCTAACATTGACAAAAACCTGTGTTTAATCTCAAGTACTGAAGATGTGGGGGACAAGCCTGTATATGTATAAAATCTTACAATCTGTGCCTTTTTCCATTTAGTCTCTCTCTCTCTCTTCCCTCCTTCCCTCCCTCCCTCCCTCTTATGATATGGCTCATTTCTTTTATTTCCAGAACCTGGCATGTGGTTGGCTGTCCAAACACATTCAGTGTTCTGATTAGAACTGGAGACTTCAAGTGTACCTTTTAGAGGAGGAAGGTACAGGTTAGGTATATAGAAGGGCAGGTAAATGCAGTAGGTATGCAGGGAATGGTGGACAGAGAGCAGAGCATCAGTATGAGCTCAGACAACTGTCTTCCAGAAGCTTTCAGTCTTATCCTGCTTGTTGACTCATTCTCTGATTCTACTTTTCTTGTCTTCTCTTTTGTCCTTTTAAAACATTTGTTTATTTATTTGAGGTAGGGTCTTGCTATGTAGTCAAGGCTAGCCTTGAACTTATGATCCTTCTGTCTCAGCTTCCCAAGTACTGGTATTATAGGTGTGCAACACCATGTTTTTCAACAAAGCCTACCATGTTACAGACTATCTTGAGCAATATATACTACCATTCGAGTGAGTAAGACATTTGGTTAGCAGGAGCCAAGCTCTATTTTTATTGTTAGGTGCTAATTCTGAAGAATTCTTTAGTAATTAGCACTAATAATTTGGAATAGTTCAGATATGTGCTGTCCAGTATGATAGTCACTGCCTTCTTGAACTGTAGTAGTCTAAATCTGAGATGTGCTAAGTATAAAAAACATATCAGATATTGAAAACCTGGAACAAAACAAGTAAAAAGTACCTCAAACTAAATTTTTGAAAATACTGGGTTATATAAAATACATCAGCAAATTGGTTTCACTCATTTCTTTATACTTTATAAATTTTGTCTACTACAAAATTTGAATAATACCTATGAAACGAGATGTTACTGCATGTACCCATAGTCCTCCAGTGACTTGGGAGGTTGAGGCAAGAGGATCAGTGGAATCCAGGAGTGCAGGACTAGGTGAGGCAACACAGTGAGACCCCGCCTCTTAAAAGAGGCATATAATTACAGATGTCACCCACATTCATGGGTCACAGTATATTTCTTTGTTTTTCCTAAAGCCCATAGGAATGATGCCTGGAACCCAGAATGCTCTCATTAAGTCATAGTTAAATGTTTGTAGTGGGACTGCTTAAGAAGAATCTTTAGACTAAGAATTGACAAAATTCATCCTCTCCAAGCAGTGTTTGTTCATTTAGGCAAACCTCTAAGTGGTTGGATCGGACTTAGTGAGAAAAATGGAGGAAATGTGGGAGGCAGTTGACTTGCTGGAGGCGGCTGCTGGTTCCCAGCTGTATTTACATTCTGCTTCAGTGAATAAATACCACTTTGGCTGGGCCAGCCCAAATGTTTATTTCTTTGAAAACACCATTTCCGAAGCATAAGCACTTGTTTCACAGTCTGTTCTAGGGAGGCAGATCCACATAATTCTTCAAATTCTGCTACTCACACATCATGGAAGTTTGGAATCAGGCCAATTCATTGGCCTCTGCGTTGTTCCTCCTACTTCGAGGCTGATTCCCAGATATTTTTTTTTCAGTTTAGGAAGTGAGGACAGCAAAGGGGTTAAAGGGCTTAATAAACTGTTTATATAAGAAGCTTGTATTCTTTTAAATTATCCTGTAAAACATTGCCTTGATCTCTTTGACTTTCTGCAATGAACAAGTTACTCCTTGTCTACACAAAAAGAGGCCTTGGCATACAGCCATAGACAATCCTAACACCAGGCCATCTAACAGTTTAAAGCCACTTGAAAGCAATTCTAGCATGTCACTCCTAAAGAAGTCGACAAAGACTTAGATTCAAGTGGGAAGTTTGAACAAAAATTAAGAGAACTACAATTTGCACTGCAGTGTGCTAAGGGTTTTGGATTTCTAAATGTATAACTTCGGAGAAAACATTGGATTATTTACCAAGGATCATCCATAAGCATATACACTACAGAATAAATTGTCTCCTTCCTTCTGACCCAGATACATGCACAATCTAAGTCAATTTTCTCTCAAGAGGTATTGGGAAGGCATAATTAGTGGTGTACAGAGATGCACTGTAGTTGATGGGCTAGTCCTTATGGAAATGGAATAAACAACACCTTGTCCAGACAGTGGGATTGATACGGAACATGCCCAGATTTCCTTCACAGTCATAATATTTAGTTTTTCCAGGTTAAAAAAAATCCTTGTTCAAAAACTACCAAATAAACTAAGCACAGCCACCACAGAAATGATCTCTATGGCTTGGAGAAAACTAAAAAGTAATGTTTCCATTTTCTGTCATACTTTGATGCTTTATCAGTAAAGTTTTGTTGTTGTTGTTGTTGTTGTTGTTGTTGTTGTTTTGGTTTCTCAAGACAGAGTTTTTCTGTGTAGATTTGGAGCCTATCCTGGAACTCACTCTGTAGCTTAGGCTGGCCTCGAACTCACAGAGATCCGCCTGTCTCTGCCTCCCGAGTGCTGGGATTAAAGGCGTGCGCCACCACCGCCTGACTAGAAAAGGTATTTAAAGCTCTTAAAATAAGAAAGGAAAAGTGCAGCTGGGCAGTGGTGGTGGATGCTTTTAATCCCAGCACTCAGGGAGGCAGAGGCCAGCAGATCTCTAAGAGAGGCCAGCCTGCTCTACATAGTGAGTTCCAGGACAGCCAGGGCTACACAGAGAAATCCTGTCTTGAATCACAATCCCCCCAAAAAGGAAGAAAGGAAGGAAGGAAGGAAGGAAGGAAGGAAGGAAGGAAGGAAGGAAGGAAGGAAGGAAGGTGCTAGAGAGACCTACTCAGTGGTAAAAGTGCTTGCTGTTCTTGCAGAGGATCGGAGTTCAGTTCCCAACACCCAAGTTGGGTATCTCACAATTACTTACAACTCAGCTCCATGGAATCCAATGCCTGCTTCTGCTTCTAGCCTTCATGAGGATCCATACCCATGTATGTGTATACACACAGATACACACATACAAGTGAAAAATCATAAAACCAAAACAATTTTTTAAAAGGAAGCAGGTTGTATAGAGACACAAGCCTGTAATTCCAACATGTGAGAACCAGAGGCAAGAAGGTGGAATTAAGGGTCCTCTTATGCTGTATAGTTAGTTTGAGGCCAGTGTGGACAGACTACTTGAGACCCTTTCTCAAAATAAAAAAAAATAAAAATACAAAAAAGTTTGATGGTATATACCTGTAATCCCAGCAGTAGGTGGAAGCAGGGACATCAGGAGTTCAAGGTCACCACTAGCTACATAGTATATTCTAGGCCAACTTGAGCCCCATATGACCCTGTCCCAAATTACTAAAAAAGAATAGATAAATAATCACCAGCCCTTGAGAGGTAGAGGCCGGCAAATCTCTCGCAGTTTGAAATCTGGCTATCTACATAGTGAGTTCCAGGCCAATGTGAGCTGTATAACGAGACTGGCTTAAAAACAGAAACAAAAACAAAAAGAAAGAAATGAAAAGAAGTCTCTTGGGCTCAGCAGTTAGAACACTTGCTGCTCTTTCAGAGGACCCAGGTTCAGTTGCCAGCATCCTCAGTAGCTGTTCACAGCTACCTCTAATTCCAGTTCCAGCGGATCTGATCCCCTCTTCTGGCTTCCAAAGGTACCTGCACACACACAATGTACATACATACATACACACACACACACACACACACACACACACACACACAAAATAAATAAATAAATAAATAAATCTTATAACAAAAAACAAACAAAAAGAATTTTAAAGTGTAAAAGGCTCTGGGGCTGGGCCTAGTGTCCCATGATTTTAGTCCCAGTGCTTAGGAAGCAAAGGCAGGTAGATCTCTGAGTTTGAGGCCAGCTTGCAGCCCAGTCTATATATTGAGTTCCAGAAGAGCCAGAGCTGTGAGACCCTGTCTCAAAACAAAACAAAAAAAGTCTCTTGGAAAAATAAAGCAAAGGCAAAGAAAAGATTCTGCAAATTGGAGAGCTTTGCCAAAGTGAATATTGAGTACTTTATAGGCACAATGAGCTTTTTTTCTCTCTCTTAAAACATGAGTTGTCCATATGTTGCCTACGCTAGTCTTAAACTCATGCACTCAAGAAATCATCCCACTTCAGCCTTCTAAGTAGTTACAATTACAGATGTGTACCACTGTGCCTGTGAGAAGAAACACTCTTGATGAATCTTACAGTTTTTAACTCTCAGACATGGTATACATAGTCAATCCTAGAAGGTGTACAGTTTTTTCCTTTTAAAAGTTCAAAACACAAGTCTGTTAATCTCAGTACTTGGGAGGTATTTCAAGTTCAAGGGTAGCTGGAGTCACAAATGGAGAGCGATGACAGAACTGGTTAAGGCTCTTGCTACACAAGCCTGACAACCTGAGCTCCATCTCTGGAACCCACATAAGACTGGAAGGAAAGAAATGACTCCACAGAGTTGTTCTGTCTTCTACATGCATACTATGGCATACATGCCCATATACACACATCACACACACACACACACACACACACACACACACACACACACACACACTAACAATAAATGCAAAACAAAACAAAACCCAAGGACTACTATAGGTATGGTAGTCCACACCTATAATCCTAGCATTTCGGAGGATTGCTGTGAGTTTGAGGATAGCCTAAGATACAAAATGAGTTCTTCCAGGGCAGCATGGGCAACAGTGTAAGACTATCTTAAAGAAACGTACATTTGGGCTGGAGAGACGGCTCAGAGGTTAAGAGTACCAACTGCTCTTCCAGAGGTTCTGAGTTCAATTCTCAGCAACCACATGGTGGTTCACAACCATCTGTAATGAGATCTGGCGCCCTCTTCACAAATAAATAAATATAAATAAATAAATAAATAAATAAATAAATAAAATCTTTTAAAAAAAAAAAAGAAACATACATTTAAAAAAAAAATCCCAGCTGGCTGGTGGTTAGCCCCAGCACTCAGGAGGCAGAAGCAGGAAGGTCTCTGCGAGTTCAAGGTCAGCCTGGTCTACAGAGCGAGATCCAGGACAGCCAGGGCTACACAAAGAATCCCTGTCTCAAAAAAACAAGAAAACAAAAAACCCTGAAGGGTTGGAGATGTGGCTTAGTGGTAGCATATTTGGCTAGTATGCAGAAGGCCTCAGTTTTGTCTCCGGCACCTCAAAAAAGAAAGAAAAAAAGACCATAAATAAGTAGCAGTTTAAAATAAGACTTGAAAGAGCCAAAGATACCCTCTCAATAACATTAACTCCTATCTCAGGTCCCTTGTGGCTGCTGATATAAATAAAGCAGAGTCAGATGAAAGCCTCTGCCAACACTGTGCAGTTAAGAGCTGGCTGTGTGGCACTTGGCAGACAGGGGCTTCGAGGTCATAAGTCAAGGTGGTCCCTGCCTACACAGTGAGACCTTATCTCAAGAACAAACAAAAACCATCATGTAATTCCAGGATATTGTTCTTCGTTTTAACTCATTCATTACACTTGTCCATTAAAAGGGTTACCTCGGAAACCAATATAGAAAGAAACCTCGGGTTGGGGATTTAGCAAGGTGGTAGAGTGCTTGCCTAGCAAGTGCAAGGCCCTGGGTTCGATCCTCAGCTCAAAAAGAAAGAAAGAAAGGAACCTCACATTTCTTGGAGGAGAAGCACATCTTACCTGAAGCAAAGGCATCAGTTGCAAACCCAGAGCTTGCTCATAGAGCAGGTTCAGTTCAGCACAACTGGAGAAGGAGAGCTTGGAAGTGTAGAGGTAATAGTGGACATGCCTAAATGTAGAACCATCTCTGTCAATGAACAGCCTCTGGTTTTCTGAAGAGGTCAAGGCTGAAGCCTCTTTCCACAGCAGTGAGTCTGGGAACTGAGCAAGTTTGCTTCTGGGAACTGAGAAATGCCAGCCTCCAACATTGAAATGAAACAAATCCTCTGCTGATTCATGGGGCATGCCAGGCTCCTCCTAAAGGGAAGATAAGGTGAGAGTTATGTAACAAAAAAACCTGAAAGCCTCCTAACTAGAAGGATTAAACTATATTTGCTGACATGGTAATGCAACACAACATTCAAAGAAATTCACACACACACACACACACACACACACTTATGAGCTCAGCAAGACTGAAGAATTTTTTTAAAACCAAATATATTTTACACATTAACAATTTTAAAAGCCAGCCAGGGTTTCATGCATCTGTAATCTCAACATTCAAAAGACCGAGGCAGAAAGATCACTATAAGTCTGAGGTCAATGTGGGCTACATACTGAACTCAAGGCCAACTATGCTACATAGTGAAAACCTGTATGTGAAACCTGTTTGTGAAACATGAGGACCTGAATTTGGATCCCAACATCCATGTAAAAGATGTGTGTGACCCAATGTTCACCTGTAACCCCAGCACTGAGTGGTTATGGAGACAAGAAGATCCTTGAGGAATTTGCTGGCTGCCAGCCTAGCTGACAAATGAGGAACTCCACTTCAACTACATACTGAACTACATACTTGAGAGATCCTGTCTCAAAGGAATAAGCATGGCAATGAGAGTGGAGAATATTTGATGTTGTCCTCTGCTCTCTGCATGCACACACACAGGCTTGATCACTTGAGTGTACTACATGTGTGTACACACACACACACACACACACACACACACACACACAGAGAGAGAGAGAGAGAGAGAGAGAGAGAGAGAGAGAATGAGAATGAGAAAAAGAAACAATTCTGTTTATAATATCATAAAAAGAAGCAAACATTCATTAATAAATGTAAGAATGATAATCCTTGTATTCTGAAAACATCAGAACACTGTTTAAATCACTGCTTGTATATGTGCATGTATGTGCCAGATGTTGACTTTGGTCATCTTTTTCAATTGCTGTCCACCTTGTATTTTGAGATTAATCTCTCACTAAATCTGGGTTCTTGGATTCAGTTAGACTGGCTAGCCAGTGAGTCCCAGCAATTCTTCTGTCTTCCTCTCTAATGCTGGGATTACAGGACAGTAGCTTTTTATGTGGTGTTGAGGCTTGAACTCATATCCTCATTCTTCCACAACAAACATTTTACTAATGAACCCTCTCCTAATGAACCCCTGTTGAAAGAAACATTTAAAATACTCAAATACATGGGAAAATAGGTTCACTTGATAAATTTAATATGGAGATGACAATACTCAAGTTAAGCATGGTGGTCCACAACTATAACCCTAGAATTTGAGAGGCTAAGGCAGGAAGATTGCTAGTTCTAGGCTACTCTGAGCTACACAGCAAGACCTTGTCTAAAAATATGGTGATATTCTCCAAACTAACCTATAAATTTAACAAAGTTCTGATGAAAATCCCAGCTACCATAGAAAAGGATCCAGAAGATAGCTACAACAATCTTTGGAAAGAAAAACAAAATTTTAGGATTCATACTTCCAATTTTGAAAACTTACTACACACCAATATCGATTAAGGCAGTGTACTATTGGTATAAAGACAGCCATATAGACACATAGTCTAGAACTAGAGCCTAAAAGTAAATCTTTATATCTATGTTTAGTTGAATTTGTCCATCAATTGGTAAATGAATAAACAAAGTGGAATATATCATCCATACATTGAAACTATTTTGGTAGGTTTGTTTAAGACAGGGTCTCCCTTTGGAACCCTGTCTGGCATGGGACTTACTATGTAGACCAGGCTGGCCTTGAACTCAGAGATGCACTTGTTTCTGCCTCCCAAGTGCTGGAATTAAAGACATGTGTGCTTCCAGGTCTGACTCACTGAAATGTTATTAATTAAAAAGGAACATGGATTGACCTTGAAAGTTATGCTAAGAAAAACAAAGCACATAATGTGAAGAAAAGGCAAATTTACAGAGACATAAAGTAGATTAATGGTTATTTAGGGCTGGGAGACTAAGAATGGGTATAAGTTTCTTTCTTTTTTTTTTTTTTTTTTGGAGCTGAGGATAAAACCCCGGGCCTTGCGCTTGCTAGGCAAGCACTCTACCACTGAGCTAAATCCCCAACCCTGTGGGTATAAATGTTTTTAAGAAAGATAAAAACAACCTACAGTTGTTTGTGGTGGTGGTTGCACAACTCTGAAAACATAAGATCATTGAATTATACTTATTAAAATGGTAAATCAGCTGGGCAGGGGTGGCACATGCCTTTAATTCTAGCACTTGGGAGGCAGAGGCAGGTGGACCTCTGTGAGTTCGAGGCCAGTCTAGTCCACAAAGCAGATGCCAGGACAGCCAGGATTGTTATACAGCCAGTACTGAAACCCTATCTGGAAAAACCACACACACACACACACACACACACACACACACACACACACACTGAAACCCTATCTGGAAAAACTACACACACACACACACACACACACACACACACACACACACACAGAGTAAATCAGCCTTCTGGTGATGTACATCTTTAATTCCGGTTCTCAGGAGGCAGAGGCAGGTGGATTTCTTATATCTTATCTCTGTGAGTTCCGGGCTAGCCAGGGCTATATAGTGAGAGTCAGGGTTCTGCAGAAAAACTCTGTCTCAATGAACAAAACAACAACAAAAAAGATATGTGTTTTGCTTGCACAATATATGTACATTACCTGCATGCCTAGAACTCACTATGTAAACCAGGCTTGCCTCAAACTCAGATATCTGCCTGCCTCTGCCTCTCAAGAGCTGGGATCAAAGGCCTGTGCCACCACATCTGGCTTAATATATATACATAAAATCTTAAAAAAAAAAAAAACTCCAAAATTCAAACACCTAAAAAACAAGCCATCAGGTTAATAAATAGAACTGAAGTGACAGTTCTTCAAAAGGTGAGATAGGGGTTGGGGATTTAGCTCAGTGGTAGAGTGCTTGCCTAGCAAGCACAAGGCCCTGGGTTTGATCCTCAGCTCCACATACAAAAAAAAAATAAAAATAAAAAAAAAAAAGGTGAGATAAAATGTAAAATGGCCAGTAACTATTTGAGAAAGTGTTCAATACCCTAAGACCCTAATTAAAACTGTACTAAAAGTCCATCTCACTGAGTCAGAATGACTATCCTTCATGAAAACAACACCAAATTGGAGCTAAAGGGATGACTCAAGGGTTAAGAACACTTGTTCTCCTAGGAGGTGGTGATACACACTTTTAATCCCAGCAGAGAGTAACCCTGTCTCAAAAAACTAAAACAAACAAATGACCAAACATGTTTTGCTCTTCCAGAGGGCTGCAGTTCAATTCCTAGTACTCATGTTGAGCACCTCACATCCACCTGTAACTACAGCTTTAGGGAATGAAGCACCTTCTTCTGGCCTCCAAGGGCACCCGCACATGTCATGTACATATGCACATACACATAAACAATAAAAGTGATAAAACTGCTGCATGCCTTTAATCCCAGGCAGAGCCAGGCAGATCTCTGTGAGTTCAAGGCCAGCCTGGTCTACAGAGCAAGATCCAGGACAGCCACCAAAACTACATAGAGAAACTCTGTCGTGAAGAAAAACAAAACAAAACAAAACAAAAAAAACAAAAAAAAAGTGATAAAATTAAATTTTACAACAACAACAACAACAAAACCCCAATAACAAATGCTAAATTGGGGCTGCCACTACAGAAATCTGTATGGAGGATTCTAAAACACTAAACACAGAAATACCATATGATCCAATTACACCACTCAACTAATACCACTCATGGATATATACCTTGTATTGGTTATTTTTCTCAATGCTGTGACAAAATACTTTGTATTTGTATAAAGCAATTTAAGGGGCCATCAGATGGCTCTGTGGGTAAAGGCACTTACTGTACAAACCTGGTGACCTGAGTTTATTAATCCTTGAGACCCATGTCAAACTGGAAGAAAAGAACTGACTCCACAAAGTTGTCCTCTGACCTCTTCATGTGTGCCATGGCATGTGCATGCATCACCCACACATATACATATAATAATAGTAAAAGTAACTTAAGGATTTGTTTTGGCTCACAGTTTAAAAGCATTCAGTCCAGCAGGGCAGAGAGGTGTGACAGAGTTCATGGGAGCAGAAGCATGAAGCTAGGACTCTTCACATCTGGGAAGACCAGAAAGCAGAAGGATGCTGATGTTCCTTCCTCCTTTTTATTCAGGCAGCTACCATAGCCCATGATGAAATGGTGCTGCCACATTCAGAGCAGCTTTTCCTTCCTTGTTTAAATTTCTCTAGAAATAGTCTCATAGATACACCTAGAAAAGTGCCTCTTAGGTAATTCCAGCTCTGGTCAGGTTGGCCATGAAGATTAACCACTACATACCTAAAGAATATCCATCGATAAAGCACGCAATAGCTATGGTTGCATATCCATGTTTATTACTGCACTACTCATAATAGCCGAGATATGGAACCAAATTAGAAGCCCATCAACAGATGGATGAAGAAAATGTAGTAGACATACACAAGGGAATTTTATCTCCAGTTCCATCCATTTTCCTGCAAATGTCAGAATCACATTCTTTATCATCAGAGACGTGTGTGTGTGTGTGTGTGTGTGTGTGTGTGTGTGTGTGTGTGCCGATTTTGGCACACTTGGACGCTAAAGTAAACCTGCTCCTAGGAGGCCGAGCTCTGCTTATTAAAGAACAGGACCTTGGTTCAAGTCTTTGCTTCCACGCGTCACCCACGGAGGGCTCTCGAGGGATGCTTCCTGGTAAAAGTTAGGAATGTAGCTGTTCTTCCCAGAGCTTTCTTCCCCCAAAGACTGTTCACAGGGACTTATTCTGCTGGAGGGAGGGCCTCCAGTCATCAGCACATTGGGAAACCTATAGTACTTGAGGAAAAACGGTTTCTTTTTCCGACTCCAGGAAGCAGGACCGTTTTTTTTTTTAGTCACCCCAACTCCATCCCAAAGAGCATCTCCTTTCCATACAGCCTTCTTCCAAATCTAATTAGAGCGACTGAACCTCAGTGCCCTGAAGACAGGACTCAGCTCCTCAGAGCCAAGTTCTCTGACCTTCAGGAGTTCCCAGCAGGCCTCCAAAATCCGCCCCGCCCCCACACCTGTCACGTCTTCCCCTTTAAATGCCATTCCCTTCTTGCTCGAGTGTCTAGAACGAACATGGGCTTTAAGGTACAAAGGCCTCCCCGCTTCAGAGAGACACACCCCTCCACCCCTCAGACCTGGCGCCCCTCAAATCCTCAGTGCTGTAGGGGAAGCAGTTCATCCCTAAACCGCTCCCTCCTCCGCACCCTCCCCAGGTTCTTCCAAACGGGGGCCGCGCCCCGACCCTCACATCCCAGAGCCAGCTCCCGATCCCCGAGGCCCTCATGCCGGGCACCAACTCCCCGATTCGCCACCTCGGTGGCTTTGGCGCCCTTCTCGGGGACGGGCTCCATACCATAGTCCTAACTTCTGCGGCAGGCGGGCGGGCGCGAGACCCGCCCTCTAACGGCACCCAGGGAACTGAGGGCCTCGGCCAGTGGGAGGGGCCAGGCCGGGGCCGGGGCGGGGCCTGGCGCGAGGGGGCGTGGTCTGGCGGGCGCGGGGCGGTCTCGCGAGCCGTGGCAGGTGAGCGGCGGGCGCGAATGGCGGAGCAATGGGATCTGGACGAGGAGGGCCTCCGCCGCCTGGGGGCGCTGACCCTGGAGCAGCCCGGTAGGGCCTCGCCGGGAGGTGTGGGTCGGGAGCGTGGGGCAGAGGCTGAGAGGAAACCCTGGTGGAATCCTTGGGAGCCCCAGGTAGAGGCAAGGGAACTACAGAGGACCAAGGAGGAAACTGAGGCAGAAGGGTTACACTGAGGTGCCGAACGTGAAGTAACAGGATAGTCTGAGGCAGAGGATGAGAAACTGAAGGAAAAGAGGGTGAAGTGCTAAGAGGCAGGAGCGGACCTTGTGGCAAGTGACAGAACTCGACAGAGGGAAGGAAGTGTTGAGAGGAGGGCAGTGTTGGGGGGCAGCGGTGGTGGTGGGCGCTGTTGAGGAGGCACAAGGCACGTTTGTTTGGGTAGTCGCTTAAACTGCCTGCCCAGGAGGACTTGCCCGGGTTGCGATGCCTTGGGAAAGGACACCCCCATTCCATCATCCTTTCTCAAGAACCTCAAGAACTACTACATACAGCCTTTCTTTGGTCAATCTGGAGGTTCCCTTCTAAAAGCTCAGAGAGGCTTTATGTGAAATACTAAGCGATCCTCAGTCATTTAGCTCAGTGCCCTGGCCCTACCTTCATCTTAAAGGTAATACTGAGTGATGCTGAACTCTGCCTCTGACAGGGTTTGACTCACTTAGGTTACTTTCTGAGTGTCTAAGAAGGAAGAAAGCTGGGAAGGTATTCTGTATTCCTTATTAAACTCTTACTTCCCTAATACGTTTATTGTATCATTATTGCCACTCATTGTGTTAAATGCCTTACCAGAACAAGCCTACTAGGCAGATGCTATTATAGTTCCCATTTTCCAAATCAATAAAGTTAGATTAGACTCTTGCCCAGAGTCACAGAGCTGGTGGTACAGACAGGGTTTATTAATCCAAGACTTATTCCAAAGCCTGTGCTATAACCATAACAAATACTTCTTTCCTGCTTCCTCTACTTTTTCATTTATAAAACAAGAAAATATTGGGATTTTTAATCAATAATTTAAGAATTGTTTTTAAGTTATAAAAATTAGTGCATGCTGGTAAGTCAAATATTACATGAATGATAAAGAAGATACTAATATTTTTGTGTGGCCAAAGATAATAGTTTGATTAATGTATAATGCAGACCTTTCATATATATAAATATATATATATGTTTGTATGAGACAAGCTATCAGGTGATCCAGGCTGGCCTCAAACTTGTACTCTACCCAGTCTTATGCAGTTCTGAGGAGTCAAGTCTAGTGCATGATAGGCAAGCATTCTACCAATTGGGCAACATCCTCAGCACAGCATGTATTTTCTTTTCAAAACTATTGTAAACCCCCTGTTTTACAAGTCAGATATAATAAACTTCATTGGCGTGGTATACATCCATTTCTTCCCTTCCATTAAAATTTTTTTGTTTTTGTTTTCGAGACAGGGTTTCTCTGTGTAGCTTTGTGCCTTCCCTGGAACTTGCTTTGTAGACCAGGCTAGCCTCGAACTCAGAGATCTGCCTGCCCCTGCCTCCCGAGTGCTGGGATTTAAAGACATGTGCCACCACCACTTGGCTCCATTAAAATATTTTTATAGTATTGATTTACCTTGATATTGAGGATGGAGAGGCACAAAGCTAGGCATAGTGGTGCATGCCAGTAATCCCAGCTACTAGGGAGGCTGAGGTACAAGGACTGACTGAATCCACAAACTTAAGATCTAGTCAGAAAGAAAGAAAGAGGTGGGGGGGGTCAGGAAGGAAGGAAGGAAGGAAGGAAGGAAAGAAAGAAGGAAGGAAGGAAGAAAAGGAAGGAAAGAAAGGAAGGAAGGAAGGAAGGAAGGAAGGAAGAAAAATAGAAAGAAAGGAAGAAAGAAAAATAGAAAGAAGGAAAGGAAGCCAGGTGGTGGTGGCACACGCCTTTAATTCCAGCACTCGGGAGGCAGAGGCAGGTGGATATCTGTTAGTTCGAGGCCAGCCTGGGCTACAGAATGAGTTCCAGGAAAGGTGCAAAGCTACACAGAGAAACCCTGTGTGGAAAAAAAAAAAAGGAAAGAAAAGAGAAAGAAAGAAAGAAAGATAATAGTATTTATGGGAGAAGGCATATACCCGTTCTGTTCTCCAGCTAGAACAATATGGCATTTAAACTCACACACACAAATACATACATTGGTGTATTTGAGGTAGGACCTCACTATTTAGACTAAGCTGACACGAAACTCACAAGGATCCATCTCAGGCTCCCATGTGTTGGGTGGGATTAATGGTGTGTGCCACCAAGCCTAGCCAAATTAAAAAATTTTAAATATATAAGAGATCAAATAAAAGGTCTGTAGAATGGTCCTTTGTACATTACACAACTTTGTACATCATTGATAATTTAGGCAAGGAGAGTTTCAGGGAAGTAGGGAGGAAGGAGACCATATTGAGGTAGAATGAGGAGGAAATGATATGTTTGAGAGAGGAAATAAGTGAAAGTGAGAATTTTTTATGACCATAGAGAAGAATACAGACATAAAATGGGACCTGAATGGTATGATATGGGGTCAAGAACAGAGCATAAGCAAAATCTACTAGAGCAAGTGTTATTGATGATAACTATATGGCAGAGTAATTATGTATTTTTTAAAAAGGCTGTTAGCCAGGTAGTGATGATGCACGCCTTTAATTCCAGTACAAAGAAACCCTGTCTCAACAAAACAAACAAACAAACAAAAAAAGCTTCTAATACTAGATATTATAATTATTAAACAAAAAGTAAGTCTTTACCTTGCCTCCCTGTCTTACAGGCCTGGTTCCTTTTCCTAAGGACAATTACTACTAACAGATTTCCAGAAATATCCTCTACATATATAAGCATTTTATTTTATTTTATATTTATGTATTTTTTTGAGACAGAGTCTCACTGTGTAGCTCTGGCTGTCCAGGAATTCACTATGTAGACCAGACTGGCTTTAAACTCACTGAGATACACCTGCCTCTGCCTCCTGAGTGTTGGGATTAAAGTCATGTGATTATGCTATGCAATTTATGATTTTTACATGACTATTTCCCAATGTATACAAGAGTAGAGATAACAGAATAATGAACTCCTGTCACTTTACCTCGACAGTTATCAATTCATAGTCAATCCTTTTTCTCTCATACCTTACCCATCATCCTACTTCTAAACCTCTGCACTAATTATCTCAAAGCAAATCCTAGATATATAATTTTATCTATAAATATCTTGTCATGTATTTTCAAAGAAAAGAACTCTTTAAATAACCAAATATTCACTCTAAAATATTTAGCAGCAACTTCTTTGTTTCATGTCTGTATGGTATGTGAACATTTCTGTGGAGACTCGAGGATAACATCAGAAATCTTCCTAGATTTTCCTCCACATTGAGGTAGTGTGTCTCTCCATTGAACCCAGATCTAATGAAATGGACTAGTCTATCTAAATCACTCCCTCCTGGGATGACCTGTTTCTGCCTTTCCAGCGCTAGAATTGCAAGTAGAGCACCACATCTGCCCAACATTTATGTGGGTACCCAGGATTCAAACTCCAGTCCTCATACTTATGTAGCAAGAATTTTATAAACTGAGCTGTCTTCCTAGACCATAATTAATTTTGTTTTTTTTTTTAAGATGTATTTATTTATTATGTATACAGTGCTCTGCCTGCATGTATGTCTGCACTCCAGTAGAAGGTGCCAGATCTCATTATAGATGGCTGTGAGCCACTATGTGGTTGCTGGGAACTGAACTCGGGACCTCTGGAAGAGCAGTCAATGCTCTTAACCTTTGAGCCATCTCTCCAGCCCTTATTTTATTTTAAAATGTTCTCCTCCTCCCCATCCTCCTCCTTCTTTTCTTCTTCTTCTCCTTCTCTTCCTCTTTTTTTTTTTTTTTTTTTTTTGAGACAGGGTTTCTCTGTATAATGCTGGATGTCCTGGAACTCCCTCTGTAGACCAGTCTGGCTTTGAACTCACAGAGATCCACCTGCTTCTGCCTCCCAAGTGCTAGGATTGAGGACATGCATGCACCACCTCTGCCTACCTTGTTCTGTTCATTTTTAAAATTTTTTTCTTTTTTTGAGCTGAGGATCAAACCCAGGGCCTTGCGCTTGCTAGGCAAGCGCTCTACTATTGAGCTAAATCCCCAACCCATGTTCTGTTCATTTTTAATTGCCTATAAAATATTTTTAAATGTAACAGTATTGTTACATTTTCTCTGGAATACATTTCTTTCTGGGCCACTCCCATGATCTTATCTAATATAGTATCTCAAGTACAACTTCTAATACATTGTACTTTAAGTATAGCAGTAACTTGTGTGTGTGTGTGTGTGTGTGTGTGTGTGTGTGTGTGTGTTGTTTAGGATGATTGAATCCAGAGCCTTATACATGCTAGGCACTTTACCACTGGGTTGTATCTCCAGCCCCAATAGTAACTTCTCTGTGGAGGAGGGTGCAGGTTGAGGCAAGGTCTCATTCATGTAGCCTTGGCCTGCCTAGACCTCACTGTGCAGACCAGACTGGTTTTGAACTTATAGAGCTCCATCTGCCTCTGTCTCCAGAGTGCTGATATTAAAGGCATGTGCCACCATGGCTAGATATAATAACTCCCCTAATATCAAGTATTCAACCAGCATTATCATTTTTTCCATTGGGACATATTTTTTAAAAAAATATATACAGTGCATATGCCAGTTTGCTCATATATGTTGTAAATTTTATCTAAATATTCCCCCACTTTTTCCTTGAATTTTCATCATATTTGAGGAAACTTACATCATTTGTTTTGAAGAGTCCATTACCATCTGGATTTTCTTGCTATATTATCCCTAAGATGTCTGTCACTTTTTTCCTTATTTCCTGCATTGCCTAATTATTGGTTATATGAGA
Organism: Onychomys torridus; assembly: GCF_903995425.1. Classification (NCBI taxonomy): domain Eukaryota; kingdom Metazoa; phylum Chordata; class Mammalia; order Rodentia; family Cricetidae; genus Onychomys; species Onychomys torridus. Next base: position 33,058,725 of record NC_050447.1, read on the forward strand.
CTTAATCAGCTTCAAGTTTGATATGTGTGTGCTTTTTTCACACAACTGCTTCATGGATAACACTGTATACTTCTATAAGAAAGTATGCAGTGCCTAATGTTCTTTATATTTTGGGTAGCCATTGAACATGATTGCCAAGGTCCATTGATTCATTAGGCATTACAGAAATTCCATTGTTCTTTACTAGCTGCAATAATTCTATAAAGACAAAAATCTCCACACCAACCTTTTGCTATTTTGGTACCAGTTGTGTAGGGAAGGTAAGATGGAAGTTTGATTTTTTTTTTGTTTGTTTCACCCAGTTTTAAAAGTGAGTTTATGTATTAACACCCTTTAAAGGTAACTAATGAGGGCTGCTTTACTTTCTCAGAATCATCGATTCAAGAACATTTGGTGTGTTCTAATCCATTGCGGTTATTATCATAATTGATGCTAATGGGAGGTCTTTTCACTTTTATTCCTGAAGACATTTTTAAAGCTTTATTTGTTTGAAATGCTTTTATTGTCATTAGAAACAGGCTCTATGATAGGTTATTAATTCAATTTCCAAGTGTGGCTGTAAGTGGTTCTCTTTTCCCTTTAGTTTCATTTTTTATTAGTTTAAAAAGTTAGAAGAGAAATTAATAGGCTTTGTTAAGGCATTTGCATCCGTTGTCTCTGAACTTCTTCCTCTCACCCATCCCCTTGCCTGCCACACTTTGGTCTCTTTCCTACCCCCAGCAGCTCCCTTGTTCTCCTTTCTGTTTTCAAGACTTTTTAGCGAGAGATAATTGAGGTTTTGTTTTTACAATTAAAATTAGTGTTCGCCCATTGGGGCATGTACCTCAAATGTATTTTATTTTGATGTTTATGAATTCTTTGCATGCATGTGTGTCTGTGAACCACATGTGTGGCTGTGCACCACAAGTGTGCCTGATGCCAGAGGAGGCCAGAAGGCATTAGATTCACTAGAATTGATGTGAGCTACTATGTGGAAGCTGGGAATAGAACATGGGTCCTCTGGAAGAGTAGTCAGTGCTCTTAACCACTGAGCCATCTCTCCAACCCCTATTCAAGGGTTATTAATATCTATGATAACACAGTGTTTGATAAGTTCTCTGATATATTTGTAGTTAACACTTTATGAGAGTTAAAACCAAATGCACATGTTCTTACAGCCTACACCTCATGCAAACCATAAAAGAATACCTGCCTCTGTGACAGTTTATTAATTGAATGATAATCCTGGTGCCCTTTTGTCTACTCTTCAAATGAGGCTGCTGTGAAAACCATGAGAAATTCTGCAGGTCATTGATAGTATCACTAATTGCCCTTAGCTTTTCTCACAATAGAAGAATCTTAGGGTATTAGATTATTATGTATCATAAAGTTACCAACACACTGTAGTCAAAGTTAGGACAATTTTTTGTACTTTAAAAAGATATTCACATACTATAAAACTCACCATTTTAAGGTATATATGTCAAGGTCCTTTAGTACATTTGGAGAGTTGTATAACTGTTCTACTTTGCTTTTTGTTGTGATAAGATACCCTGGCCAGCTGAGCGGTGGTGGCGCACGCCTGTAATCCCAGCACTCGGGAGGCAGAGGCAGGTGGATCTCTGTGAGTTTGAGGCCAGCCAGGTCTACAAAGAGAGTTCCAGAATAGGCTCCAAAGCTACAGAGAAACTCTGTCTCAGAAAAAAACAAAAACAAAAACAAAAACAACAAAAAAGATACCCTGGCCAAATGCAACTTAGGAAAGGGTTTATTTTACTTTTACTTCCAGGTCACAATTAATTGTTGAGGGAACTCAAAGCAGGGACCTGGAGGCAGGAGCTGTGGAGGAACACTGCTTACTGGCTCACTTTTTGCTTCTTACTCAGCTTTCTAATTAGCTTTCTTTTAAAAAAAAAAAAAAGATTTATTTATTTATTATGCATATAGTGTTCTGTCTGCATGTTTGCCTGCAGACCAGAAGAGGGCGCCAGATTTCACTATGGATGGTTGTTAGCCACCATGTGGTTGCTGGGAATTGAACTCAGGACCTCTGGAAGAGCAGCCAGGGCTCTTAACTGCTGAGCCATCTCTCCAGCCCCCTCTAATCAGCCAAGGACAACCTCCCTAGAGCCCTCCTACTTCAATTAATAATCTATAAAGTCCTCCACAGATTTTCCACAAGCAAATCTGATCTAGGCAAATTTTTAACTGAGGCTGTCTTTAAATTGACAGTTAGTGCTAGCTAGGACAACAACCATTTCCACTATGTAGTTCAGAATGTTTTCATTGGCCTATTAGAAAATCACTCTGGCCGGGTGGTGATGGTGCACACCTTTAATCCCAGCACTCGGGAGGCAGAGCCAGGCGAATCTCTGTGAGTTCAAGGCCAGTCTAGTCTATAGGACAGGCATCAAAACTACACAGAGAAACCCTGTCTCAAAAAAACCAAAAAAGAAAAAAGAAAGAAAGACATCATTCTGTATTTCCCACTTTCCATAGCCACTGGCAATCACACTAATCTGATTTCTCTCTTTGTGAATTTGTTTCTTCCTGGATATTTCCTATAAATGGAATAATATGTGTTTTCTGTCTGTCATATTTTGGAGGTTTATCTATATTTTAGCATGTATCAATAATTCATTATTCTTTATTAAAAGACTTTATTTTTAGGACAGTTTTAGGTTTACAGAGAATTTGAACATAAAATGCAGAATTCCCATATACCCTTCTCCACTTACATTTATCCCCTATCCTCAAGCTTCCCTTATTAGTAATAATCTTTCAGTGTGATACAGCTGTTATAATTTAACTAATATTGATACATTTTTAGCTGAAGTCTACAGTTTACATTAGGGTTCAACTCTGTGTTGCATAGTTCTGTGAGTTTTAACAGTGCTTTAAAATAAGTAAATAGGAAATGGAGAGATGGCTTAGGGGTTAAGAGTACTTACAGGTTGCTCTTACAGAGGACTCAATTCAATTCCCAGAATCCATATGGCAGCTTACAACCATCTGTAATTTCAGTCCCAGGGGTATCCAACACTCTTTTAGGTCTCTGAGGGCACTGCACACACATAATGTACAGGCAAAACACCCATATATTAAAAATAAAGATTAAAAATAAATAAATAATGTCTGGATCTCATCTATTTATTTCTCACCTACCCCAAACTCCTAACAGCCTCTAATCTTGCTTGCTTGCTTGATATAGGGCCTGACTATTCATAGCCCAGCTGGTCTTATGCTAAATATACAGCCTAAAATGGTCTATCAGACTTGTGATCTTCCTGCCTTGGCTCTCAAGTGCAAAGAGTATGTCCTTCTCTACCAATGAACATTCCTTTCTTTTTTTCTTTTTTTCTTTCTTTCTTTTTTTTGAGCTGAGGATCGAACCCAGGGCCTTGCGCTTGCTAGGCAAGCGTTCTACCACTGAGCTAAATCTCCAACTCTGAACATTCCTTTCTATATTATCTAGCACTCACACTCTTTGGTATTTATTCACATAAGTTGAAAATTTATGTCTATATTGCACACAGATGTTTATAGAAATCTTATTCATAGTTGACAAAACGTGGAAGCACACAAAATGTTCTAAATAAGTAAATATATATATAAACCACTGATACTTTCACTGTTGCCTTTTTCAGAATGTTACAAAGTTGGAATCACACACTATATAACAGGCTGGTGTCTTTCATGTAACAATATATACTTAAGATTATTCCCTATCCAGCTGAGTATGGTGGCACATATTTATAATCTCAATATTTGGGAAGTGGTAGCAGGAGGCTCAGGAGTTCAAGGCCAGCCTAGGCTACATACAACCCTGTCTCAAACAAACGAAGGGTTGGGAATAAGTCTGATAGTAGAACACTTGCTTTGTGTGCATAAGACCATAGGTTCAACCTGAGCACTACAAAGAAAAGAGGATTCTTCCATATCTTTACATGTTCTGGTTACTCCTTCTTATAGCTAAATGTATTCCATATACCATGTGGATATACCATGGTTTACTTATATATTTATGTATTCAGAACATCTTGGTTGCTTCCAAGTTTGGCAACCATGATTAAACTTTCTATAAACATCTGTGTGCAGTTTTTGTATAGACATAAAGTTTCAACTTATGTAAATAAATACCAAAGAGTGTGAGTGCTAGATAATATAGAAAGGAATGTTCAGCTTCTTAAAAATGCCAAACTGGGAGCCGGGCGGTGGTGGCACACGCTTTTAATCCCAGCACTCAGGAGACAGAGCCAAGCGGATCTCTGTGAGTTCAAGGCCAGCCTGGTCTACCAAGTGAGTTCCAGGAAAGGCACAAAGCTACACAGAGAAACCCTGTCTTGAAAAAAAAAATGCCAAACTGGGAAACAGGATCAGCTGAGGAGTTGGCGCAAGTGAGCAGATCACGACCCAAGAATTCAAGAGAAGGAGCCGTCCAGCCACCAAACCAGATCACCAGCCCACCCTAAATTGACTGGGAACAGCACCTGAGAACCTGACAACCACCAGAGTCATAAGCCCAACCTCTACTGACTGGGAACAACTATTGGAGCCCCAGGGACCAGATAGCGGCCTCTTTCCTTGCCCCCTCGACAAGAAAACCATCCTATGCGACACCAACAACTACCAGAGCCATAAGCCCACCCTGCACCAATTGGGAACAGCTGCTCCCTGAGACAGAACCCACTAAGCAGCTGTTCCCAATTAAGATTAGACTAAGCAGCTCCTGGAGAAACAGAGCCCAACAGCTTCAATTCGACCAAGAACTCCCAGTGGACCAAAACTATCAATTGGAACAAGAGAGGCACCCTCAAACACAGACACCACCTGCACAGAGCAGAAGAAGAGATGAGTAGATGCCAGTGCAAAAATACAGGCAACAACATAAAGACTTATATGACACCATCAGAACCTGGTGGTTCTACACCTGCAAGACCTGAACATACCAAATCAGAAAAGGCAGAAGAAATCAATCCTAAAAATGACTTTAAGGAGATGATAGAGGCTCTTAAAGAGGAAATGAAAAATTCCCTTAAAGAGGAAATGAAAACTCCCTTAAAGAGAAAATGAAAAATTCCCTTAAAGAAATGGAAGAAGCCAGGTGGTGGTGGTGCACACCTTTAATCCCAGCACTCGGGAGGCAGAGCTAGGCAGATTTCTGTGAGTTCGAGGCCAGCCTGGACTACTGAGTGAGTTCCAGGAAAGGCTCAAAGCTACACAGAGAAACCCTGCCTCCAAAAACCAAAAGCAAAACAACAACAACAAAAAAACCGAAAAACAAAACAAAACAAAACAAAAACCCAACAACAACAAACAACAGAAAAAAACAAAGAAGACACAAACTGAGGGAATGCTGGAAATAGAAAATCTGACTAAACAAGCAGGAACTAGAGATGCAAGTATAACCAACAGAATGCAAGAGATAGAACAGAGAATATCTGATGTTGAAGACACAATAGAGAAAATAGATTCGTCAGTCAAAGAAAACACTAAAGTAAAAAATGTCTTAACACAAAACATCCAGGAAATTTGGGACACCATGAAAACACCAAACCTAAGAATAATAGGGATAGAAGAAGGAGAAGAATACAAACTCAAAGGCACAGAAAATATATTCAACAAAATCATAGAAGAAAACTTGCCTAACCTAAAGAAAGAAATACCTATGAAGATACAAGAAGCTTACAGAACACCAAATAGGCTGGATAAAAAAAAAATCCCCTTGCCACATAATAATCAAACCACTAAATGTACAGAAGAAAATGTTAAGAGCTGAAAAGAAAAAAGGTCAAGTAACATATAAAGGCAGACCCATCAAAATAACACCAGACTTCTCAATGGAGTTGAAAGCTAGAAGGTCCTGAACAAATGTTATGCAGACACTAAGAGACCATGGATGCCAACCCAGACTATTATACCCAGCAAAACTCTCAATCACCATAGACAGAGTAAACAAAATATTCCATGATAAAACCAGATTTAAACAATACCCATCCACAAATCCAGCTCTACAGAAAACACTAGAAGGAAAAAAATCCAACCTAAATTAAACATACCCATGAAAACTCAGGCTATAGATAATCCCACACCAACAAATACCAAAGAAGGGAAACACAACACTACCACCAGAAAATAACAGGAATTAACAGTCACTGGTCATTAATATTCATCAATATCAATGGTCTCAATTCACCTATAAAAAGACATAGGCTAACAGAATGGGTAAGAAAACAGGATCTATCCTTCTGCTGCATACAAGAAACACACCTAAACTTCAAAGACAGATACTACCTCAGAGTAAAAGGCTGGAAAAGGGCTTTCCAATCAAATGGACTTAAGAAACAAGCTGGTGTAGCTATTCTAATATCTAATAAAATAGACTTCAAACTAAAATCAATCAAAAGAAATCGGGAATGTCACTACATATTTATCACAGGGAAAATCCAACAAGATGAAGTCTCAATTCTGAACATCTATGCCCCAAATACAAAGGCACCTACATTTGTAAAAGAAACACTTCTAAAACTTAAATCGCACATCGATCACAACACATTAGTAGTGGGAGACTTCAACACCCCACTCACAACAATGGACAGGTCTACCAGACTGAAACTTAACAGAGAAATGAAAGACCTAACAGATGTTATGATTCAAATCTACAGAACACTCTGCGCTAACACAGAAGAATATACCTTTTTCTCAGCACCCCATGGAACTTTCTCAAAAATTGACCACATGCTCGGTCACAAAGCAAATCTCAACAGATACAAAAATGTTGGAATAACCTCCTGTATTTTACCAGACCACCATACCCTAAAGTTAGATTTAAACAACAACAAAAACTATAGAAAGTCTACAGTCTCATGGAAACTGAATGATGCCCAACTGAAGCACCAATGGGTCAAAGAAGAAATAAAGAAAGAAATTAAAGATTTCCTAGAATTGAATGAAAATGAAAGTACAACATACCAAAACTTATGGGACAGTATGAAAGCAGTACTAAGAGGAAATTCATAGCACTAAATGCACACATAAAGAAGTTGGAGAAATCGCACACTAATGACTTAACAGCACACCTGAACTCTCTAGAACAAAAAGAAACAAACTCACCCAGGAGGAATAGACCCAGGAAATAATCAAATTGAGGGCTGAAATCAATGAAATAGAAACAAAGGAGAACAATACAAAGAATCAACGAAACAAAGAGTCCGTTCTTTGAAAAAATCAACAAGATAGATAAACCTCTATCCAGATTACCAAAAGGCAGAGAGAGAGCATCCAAATTAACAAAATCAGAAATGAAAAGGGAGACATACAGACAATGAGGAAATCCAGAGAATCATCAGGTCATATGTCAAAAACCTGTACTCTACAAAATTGGAAAATCTGAAAGAAATGGACAATTTTCTGGATAGGTACCACATACAAAAGTTAAATCAAGACCAGATAAACTATTTAAATAGACCAATAACCCCCAAGGAAATAGAAAGTCATTAAAAGTCTCCCAACCAAAAAAAGCCCAGAACCATATGGTTTCAGGGCAGAATTCTACCAGATTTTCAAATAAAAGCTAATTCTAATACTCTTCAAATTGTTCCACACAATAGAAACAGAAGGAACATTACCAAACTCTTTTTATGAGGCTACAGTTACCCTGACACCCAAACCACACAAAGATGCAACAAAGAAAGAGAATTACAGACCAATCTCCTTCATGAACATTGATGCAAAAGTCTCAACAAAATATTGGCAAACCGAATCTAAGAACACATCAAAAAAGATTATCCACCATGACCAAGTAGGCTTCATCTCAGGGATGTAAGGATGGTTGAACATGCAAAAATCAGTCAATGTAATACACCAAAAACAAAACAAAAACAAAAACCAAACAAGATCATCTCATTAGAAACAAGCCTTTGACAAAATCCAACACCCCTTCATGATAAAGGTCTTAGAGAGATCAGGAATACAAGGAACATATCTAAACATAATAAAGGCAATTTACAGCAAGCTGACAGCCAACATCAAGTTAAACAGAGAAATACAAAGCAAGACAAGGCTGTCCATTCTCCGCATATTTATTAAACATAGTACTTGAAGTTCTAGCTAGAGCAATAAGACAACAAACGGAGATCAAAGGGATAGAAAGGAAGAAGTCAAACTTTCACTATTTGCAGATGATATGATAGTATACATAAGTGACCCTGAAAATTCTACAAGGGAACTCTTACAGCTGAAAAACTCCTTCAGTAAAGTGGCAGGATACAAGATCAACTCAAAAAATCAGTAGCCTCCCTATATACAAATGATAAAAGGGCCGAGAAAGAAATCAGAGAAATATCACCTTTTATAATAGCCACAAATAATATAAAATACCTTGGGGTAACGCTAAACATGTGAAGGACCTGTATGATAAGAACTTTAAGTCTCTGAAAAAAGAAATTGAAGAAGACATCAGAAAATGGAAAGATCTCCCATGCTCATGGACAGGAAGGAATAACATAGTAAAAATGGAAATCTTACCAAAAGCAATCTACAGATTCAATGCAATCCCCATCAAAATCCCAACACAATTCTTCACAGACTGGGAAAAAACAATACTCAACTCCATTTGGAAAAACAAAAAGCCCAGGATAGCTAAAAGAATCCTGTACAATAAAGCAACCTCCAGAGGCATCACCATCCCTGACCTCAAGCTTTACTATAGAGCTACAGTAATAAAAACAGCTTGATACTGGCATAAAAACCAACATATGGACCAATGGAACCTAACTGAACCCTGACATTAATCCACAGACATATGGACACCTGATTTATGACAACAAAGCCAAAACTATACAATGGAAAAAAGAAAGTATCTTCAACAAATGATGCTGGCATAACTGGATGTCAAAATGTAAAAGATTGCAAATAGATCCATATCTGTCACCATGCACAAAACTTAAGTCCAAGTGGCTCAAAGACCTTAACATAAATCCAGTTACACTGAACTTGGTAGAAGAGAAAGTAGGAAGTACTCTTGGCACAGGAGACCACTTCCTAAATATAACACCAGTAGCACAGACACTAAGAGCAACAATTAATAAACAGGAACTCTTGAAACTGAAAAGCTTTTGTAGGGCAAAGGACATGGTCAATAAGACAAAAAGACAGCCTACAGAATGGGAAAAGATCTTCACCAACCCCACATCTGACAGAGGACTGATCTCCAAAGTATATAAAGAACTCAAGAAACTAGACATCAAAATACTGAGCAATCCAATTAAAAAATGCGCTACAGATCTAAACAGAGAATTCTCAACAGAAGAATCTCAAATGGCTGAAAGACATTTAAGGAAATGCTCAACATCCTTAGTCATCAGAGAAATGCAAATCAAAACGACTCTAAGATACCATCTTACACCTGTCAGAATGGCTATGATCAAAAACACTAATGACACTCTATGTTGGAGAGGATTCAGAGCAAGGGGAACGCTCTTCCACTGTTGGTGGGAGTGCAAACTTGTACAACCACTGTGGAAATCAGTATAGCAGTTTGACAGAAAATTGGGAATCCATCTACCTCAAGACCCAGCTATACCACTCTTGGGCATATACTCAAGGAATGCTCAATCATACCACAAACATACATGTTCAACTATGTTCATAGCAGCATTATTTGTAATAGCCAGAACCTGGAAACAACCTAGATCCTGTCAACTGAAGAATGGATTAAGAAAACGTGGTACATATACTCAATGGAGTATTACTCAGCAGAGAAAAGCAATGACATCATGAAATTTGCAGGCAAATGGGTGGAACTAGAAAATATCATCCTGAGTGAGGTAACCTAGACTCAGAAGGACAAACATGGTATGTACTCATTCATAAGTGGATACTAGATACAAAGCAAAGGACAATCAGACTGCAACCCACAGGTCCAGCGAGGCTACATAGCAGCGGGGACCCTAGGATGACTGTGGCTTATTATAAGTTTTGGTTTTACTCAATCACTGGGCAAGCTTTAGTGAAACATTTCACTATTAGGATAAGAATTTGTTCCATATTAAGCTGATGAAAGAATATACTGGCTGTATTTTAAGAAGGAGAAGCTAAAATCTTTTTAGATTATGGATTAACCTATAGAAAAATGTCTACCATATATCAAACAGTGAAGGAGAAGATGAATAGGAATCTCACTTACACAACTTAAGTAAAACATAGATCTCTGAACAGATGAAGATAGGTTTCTTCTGTATCCCAGAATCTAATCAATATTTATATGTATAATTTAGCTATTATTTGGCTTAAAAGGGCTTATTGGGAAATGTTATATTTTTTATTATTTTCTACAGAGAAAATATTTTCCAGTTTCAAATAACCCTGGACTCTTGAATTATAAGCTGTTTTTATATTTAAAAAAAAAAAAAGCCAAACTTTCCGGGTGGTGGTGGCACACACCTTTGATCCCAGCACTTGGGAGGCAGAGCCAGGCAGATCTCTGTGAGTTCGAGGCCAGCCTGGTCTACCAAGTGAGTTCCAGGAAAGGCGCAAAGCTACACAGAGAAACCCTGTCTCGAAAAACAAAACAAACAAACAAAACAAAAAACTGTCTTCAGAGTTATCTGTAGCATTTGCATGCCAGCCAACAATGAAGTGCCAGTTGCCTCACAGTCTCATTGACATTTAGTGTCAGTATTTCATACTTTGGCAATTTTTTTTTTTTTTGAGACAGAGTTTCTCTGTGTAGTTTTGGTGCCTGTCCTGGAACTCACTCTGTAGACCAGCAGGCTGGCCTTGAACTCACAGAGATCTGCCTGGATCTGCCTCCCAAATGCTGGGATTAAAGGCGTGCGCCACCACTGCCTGACTACTTTGGCAATTTTAACATGCAGTGGTACCTCTTTTTTTTTTTTCAATTTGCTATTTCCTAATGACTCAAGATGTTGAATAGTTTTTAGTTTTTGACACACACACACGTATTTTTGAGTGAATTATTTGTCCAGTTCTTTCCACTTATTTCCACTTTTAAAAAATTATTTTATTATTGTTGAACTTAAAGAGTTTTTTATATATTTTGGAGAGATACTAATTCTTTATTGGAGTACATATTTAGCAAATAGTTTCTCCCACTATGTTAATTATCTTCCCATTAGTGTAATGAATAATTAAAATAAATCAACTTATAAAGAGATAAGGCTTAATTTTAGCTCATGGTTTCAGAGGTTTTAGTCTATCAGTAGGTGTCCTATTGCTTTGGGGCTCAAGCAAGGCAGTACATCACGTACAAATGGAATACAGAATTTGTCCTCTGTGCATGGCTTATTTGATTTAACGTAAATTATTCAAAGTCATCTGTGCTATAGAATATATCAGGATTTTCTTCCTTTTTAAAGCTAACAAGATTTTTTTTTATGTATATTACATATTTTACTTATCAGTCCATGGACGAACATTGGCATTATTTCTACTTTGGGACTAATTATGAATAATGCTTCTATGAACACTGAGGTACAAGAATGTGTTTTCAGCTCTTGCTTTCAGTTGTTTGGATAAAAAATATAGTCAGAAGTAGAACTGTCCTATTATTTTTAATTTTTTTGTTCTTTTTTGTATTTTGAGATAGGATTTCTCTGTGTAATCCTAGTTGTCCTGGAACTTGCTCTATAGACCGGGCTGGCCTCGAACTCACAGAGATCTGCCTGCCTCTGCCTCCCAAGTTCTGGGATCAAAAGCATTCACCCTGCTTTTTCTTCTTGTTTATATGCTTTTCTCTCTTTTTATGTATATGTGTGTTGTACAGGTGTGCATGAATGTGTGTGGAGGCCAGAGGTTAACAAAGGGTATATTCTTCAAGTTCTCATTTTTTTTTTTTTTTTGCTGTTTTTTTTTTTTTTTTCAGAGTTGAGGACCAAACCCAGGGCCTTGTGCTTGCTAGGCAAGCACTCTACCACTGAGCTAAATCCCCAACCCAAGTACTCATTTTTTTGAGACAGGATTTTGCATTGAACTTAAGTCTTGCCCATTCCACTAGACAGGCTGGCTTGTAAGCCCCAAGAGTCTCCTTGTTTCCACCTTCTCAGCACTGGAATGACAGGTACTGGCCTCCATGCCTGATTTTTTTTAATGGTTGATGGGAATTGAACTCAGGTCCTTGTGCTTCATGGCAAGCACTTTGTCTACTGATCCATCTTCCCACACTCCTTGTTTTCATTCTTTAGTCTTCATTTCTACAATGGCCTTTTAATTTAACTTAAATTTTATTTCTGGAGTTTTGTCTTCAATGTTTTCAAAACTTCTTTTTCTTTCCAATTACCTTTCTGGATTTTCCTACTTCTAATTTATAGCTTTCAGCAATTATTATGGTCTTAAGATTCTTTTACATTATTGACAGGGGAGGGATGTACCACGGTGGTAGAAAACTTGTCTAGTATATACATGAGACCCTGTGTTTGTTCCCTAGCACTGAAAAAACACACACACATCACAACTTCAAAGAGCTCTTGTTAGTGTAAAATCTATCTGTTAATATTATCATATAAGAATTAAAACTAAGAAAGGTAAAATAATTTATGAATTCATAAAAGAGAGTCATAATATATCCATTAAATATTATCCTAATATATTTTTAAAGATTTATTTTTATTATTATTCAAAACTTAAAATTTTTTAAACTTTATTATTTAAAAAAGTTGAAAATATAGGCTGGAGAGATGGCTCAGAGGTTAAGAGTACTGGCTGCTCTTCCAGAGGTCCTGAGTTCAATTCCCAGCATCCACATGGTGGCTCACAACCATCTGTAATGAGATCTAGTGCTCCATTCTGGCCTGCAGGGATGCACATAGACAGAACATTGTATATATAATGAATAAAAAAATCTAAAAAAAGTTGAAAATAAAAGGTCAATATAATTTTTTTAAGTATGTGCAAGTGAGTACAGGCACCCTCAGAAGCCAGAGGTGTTAGATCCCCTGGAGTTGGAGTTACTTGTGAGCCCTCTGATACAGGTGCTGGAAACTGAACTCGGGTTCTTTGCAAGAGTACATGTTTTGTTTTTTGTTTTTGTTCTTTTATATTTTATTTTTACTTTATGTGCATTGGTGTTTTACCTGCATGTATGTCTGTGTGAGGGTGTTGGGACCCCTAGAACTGGAGTTACAGACAGTTATGAGCTGCCATATAGGTGCCAGGAATTGAAACAAAGTCCTCTGAAGGAGCAGTCAGTGCTCTTAACTTCTAAGCCATCTCTCCAGCCCTGAGTACATGATTTTTGTTGTTTATTTGTTTATTTTTTCAACACAGGTTTCTCTGTGTAACAGCTTTGGCTGCCCAGGAACTCTCTTTGTAGACCAGGCTGGCCTTGAAATCGCAGAGATCTGCCTACCTCTGCCTCCCGAGTGCTGGTATTAAAGACCTGTGCTACCACAACACGGCTGAGTACATGATTTTAATGGCTGTACCATCTCTCTGGTCCTTTAATCTATTTTAATGAAAAGTATCTGTCTTCCAAAATAAAAAATATCAAAGAGAGTATGAAATATATATATATATATATATATATATATATATATATATATATATATATATATATATCTTTAATATCTGGTTTAATACACGGCAACCTTATTCTCTTACTTGTTTCATTTTAAATTCTGTTTTGATATGTTGTTTTGTTTAAAATATGTATTTAAGAAACCTGGCATGATACAGATACATAGTTGCAAAAGGGAAAAATAGTTTTATAGCCTTTTAAAAATTATGGATTTTTCTTCTCTGATAAAACATAAAAACTGGGAAATTAGTAGTTTCTTGTGTGTGGAATCCAAAATTCTGTGAATGAATTTTTTTTTCACTCTTTTATAATGAAATCCATTGTTACATCTTGTATTTGAATGGATCTTTTACCAATGCATGATTTTTGAAACATCATGCATTGGTCATTTGGAAATATTAATTCACTAAGTTATGTAGATCTTCTAATATTGAGAGATATTAATTATACAATATTGTCTTAGTCCTGTTCTATTGCTGTGAAGACACACATTGCCATGACTAAGGCAACTCTTATAAAGGAAAGCATTTAATTGGGGGCTTGCTCACAGTTTAAAAGGTTTAGTTCATTATCATCATGGCAGGGAGCATGGCTGGCTGTACACATGGCACTGAAGTTGTAACTGAGGAGTTACATCCTGATCTGAAGGCTGAGAGAGAGAGTCTGGGCCTAGCATGGAATTTTGAAACTCCAGTGACACACTTCCTCCAACAAGGCCGTACCACCTAATTTTTTCAAATAGTGGTATTCCCTTGTGACTAAGCATTCAGTGTGCCCATAGGAGCCATTCTTATTCAAACCACCACAAACATATAAAAAATGAGATCTTCTTCTAAAGATATGTGTATGTGTATTAGTGTTTTGCCTGCATGTCTGTGCCTGGTGCCAGCAGAGGACAGAAGAGGGTGTTGGGACCCCTAGAACTGGAAATACAGATGGTTGTGTGAGTGCTAGGAATCAAACCCAGATGCCATGCAAGAAGAGCAAGTGCTCTCAACTCCTGAGTCATCTCTCTAGCCCAGATCTTTTTGTTTGTGCGCTTATTTTTGTTTGTTTGTTTGTTTTTCCCCCAGAGCTGAGGACCGAACACAGGGCCTCTACCACTGAGCTAAATTCCTAACCCATGTTTTTTTGTTTTGTTTTGTTTTGTTTTTGTTTTTAGAGACACGGTTTCTCTGTGTAACAGTCCTGGAACTCACTTTGTAGACCAGGCTGCCCTTGAACTCACAGAGATCCACCTGCCTTCCGAGTGCTGGGATTATAGGTGTGCGAAACCATTGCCCAGCTAAAGGAGAGGAAAGAGGGGTCACATGGTTCCTTCTTCCTTTTATTTATTTTATTTTTTATCCTGGCGTAATCAGACTCTGGACAGCTTGGGAATCAAACCCGGGTCCTCTGGAACATCAGTCAGTGCTCTTAACCACTGAGCCATCTCTCTCCTCCCAGAACTTTTTAAATATTACCACTAATCTCATTAGAAAAACCTAAGTATTGGGAAGCATAAAATTCATGGTAGACAGGTAGAATTGTTTCAGAATTCCATTTTGGGGAAAGAGTGTTAGGTATTACACCTAGAACCATATGCATACTGAACCTATGTTCTACCACTGAGCTCCATCTCCAGCCCCGAAACCATATATATATATTTTATTTTTGGTAACTGAAATTTTATAATAGACAACAATGACTACCAGTTGCTTTCCTGAAGGGACCGGCTTACTTTATTTTTTAACACAATGTTTACTGTCAGGCATGGGTTCACCCACCTGTAATTCCAGCACTCAGGAGGTAGAAGCAGGATGATCAGGAATTTGAGGGTAGCCTTAATTACATATGAGTCTGGGAGTAGCCTGAGCTACATGGGACTCTGTCTCAGAAAAAAAAAAAAAATCAATGGATTGGAGACCTGGCTCAGAAGTTAAGAGCACTGGCTGTGCTTCCAGAGGTCCTGAGTTCAATTCCCAGCAACCACATGGTAGCTCACAACCATCTGTAATGAAATCTGTTGCCCTCTTCTGGTGTGTAGGCATATATGCAGGCAGAACAGTGTATACATAATAAATAAATCTTTTTAAAAAAACCAAGAGGTAAAGTCTGCTAGATATCTATCTAGTCAAGATTAGTGTAATTTGGTTTTTCTGGGTTTTTTTTTTTGTTTTTTTGGTTTTTTTTTTTTTGGAGCTGAGGATCGAACCCAGGGCCTTGTGCTTGCTAGGCAAGTGCTCTACCACTGAGCTAAATCCCCAACCCGTGTAATTTGTTAAGATATTTTTTCCTAATAAAAATATTTCAGCTAGAGAGATGGCTCCATGGTAAAGAGCACTGGCTGATCTTCCAAAGGACTCAAGTTCAATTCCCAGCATCAACGTGGCAGCTGACAACTGTCAATAACTTTGGTTCCAGGGGATCTGGCACCCTCACACAGACATACATGCAGGCAAAACACCAATGCAGCTACATTCCATTAAAAAGCAGCTAAAGGATTGTAAGATAGCTCCATGGTTAGGTTAAAGGTGCTTGCCACCAACCCTGACAATCTGAGTTTAATCTCTGGAACTCGCATGGTGGAAGGAGAGAACAGATTCTTCAAGATGCCCTCTGACTGCCACATGTACACTGTAGCATGTGCACACACACACACACACACACACACACACACACACACACACACACGGGGGGGGGGGAGAGAGAGAGAGAGGATTGCATATGCACTTATTCATACACTAAATAAATGAAGTGTAATGAAAACAGTATCTAGTTGAGCTTGCAACTCAATTACATAAGCAGTTTCTCATAGGCATTCACTTACTTCATTATATACCAGAGGAGAAACACTCTATGCATCCTCTCCATTTTGTCATTTAGTTTTAAAAAGTCATGTCTAAAAGGTCAAGATTTAAAAATTAATCAGTTACTTTTGGCAAGGGCTTCTTTGGGTTTTTTTTTTGTTGTTGTTGTTTATGTTGTTTATTTTGAAATAGGCTCTCTGTAGGCTGGCCTCAGACTTCCTCAGATCCTCTGCCTCAGCCTGCCAAGTACTGGAATTACTGGGGGGATGGAGAGGGGGTTGCTATTGCACATGGTTAAGAACATTCTTAAGTAAAACTGGCTTTAAAAAGAAAACCATAAACTTATAAGCGATGAAAAATGTGGTGATTCTAGGGAAATTTGGTGCCACTATCTTGATAGATCATCCTTAGGGGCCAATGAGATTTTCTTTTGTGTCGTAAGTGCAAAGTCAACACACTACAAAAGACAATTCATGTTTTCCTATTGTTTTTGTTTGTTTGTTTGTTTTTGTTTTGTTTTTTCCAGACAGGGTTTCTCTGTGTAGCTTTGCACCTTTCCTGGAACTCACTTGGTAGACCAGGCTGGCCTCGAACTCACAGAAATCTGCCTGGCTCTGCCTCCCGAGTGCTGGGATTAAAGGCAATCACCACCAATGCCCAGCATGTTTTCCTATTGTTATGAAAATAATTTTAAGGAAATGGCTTTTACTCTGTGGACCCCTGTACATGTCACAAGGACCTTTGGGATCTAGGAACCACACTTGAGAACTGTTGCTCTGAAGGTGTCTTCCTTTGTTTTGAGGTGTCTTTCTAGCGGGCTTTCGTGGCTTATGGGTGTTGCTCTGCTGCTTTTCCTTTTTCTCTCATAATGTTCTATACCGAAAAGTCCACTATAACTATTTGTTTATTTGTTTGTTTCTTTGGCTCTTGTTTAAATGCAGGCCAGTTTCCTGTGCTTGGGGGGTGGAGGGAGGTGGGTCAGAACAATTTTCTAAACTGGAGGATTTGGAGCTCCCTCTTCTGTTGTGTTCAGAAAGGACAGGAAAGCATGCCCACAGTGCCAGCCTCCCCTGTTGGCCCTCTCTGTCTGCTTCCCTCCCAGACCCGTGTCTGCACTTTCACATTCATGTGCAACTATCTAGATTCTGCTTATACCAGTTTCTCCAAAATACAGTTTTAGTCTTGAGTGAGATCATCAGCTTATGACTTCTAAAAGTTTATGAAGGAAAAAAAAGTTTATGAGGGCTAGGCATGGTGGCTCATGCCTTTGATCCCAGCACTCAGGAGGCAGAGGCAGATGGATCTCTGAGTTTGAAGCCAACCTGGTCTATATAGTGAATTCCAGGCCAGCCAGGGCTATTTAGTGAGATCCTGCCTCAACACAAAAACAAACAAAAAATTTCTGAGACCCAAACTATTCCAGCACTTTAAATTTTTACTTAAATTAAGTTCTCTGGCATTTACCTACAAGTTGGATCATGTAGAACCCCCTTCCAGTTCTGGTTGCAATTCTCAGTTTAACCTACCAAATCTGCTAATGTTTGTTTGGAGAAATCTGAGATTCAATGTTCTTAAAAGTCTAGTTGACTTTACTTAGTCACACATACACATACACGCACACACAATCATACCCCTCCAATACTGTTTTTGGATTTATTTTATTTTATGTGTATAATTTTTTTGCCTGTATGTTTTTGCTTTGTTTTCATTTTTTTTTTCAAGACAGGGTTTCTCTGTGTAGACTTGTATAGTAGGAATCTTAAAAGTTCTTATTAATGAAACCAAACCCGAGGCCAGTTATTGGGGTGAATGCTGGAAGATCAGAGAAGCAGAACAAGCCACAGCTATCTCACCTTGCTAGTTCCTCAGGTGATCCTGTTTCCTCAGGCTGGAAGCTTCTGAGTCCTCCTCCACATGAATCTCAGCTGAACTGTGTTGCTCCAAAGCTTAAACTAACTACATGCTTTTTCCTCTTTAGTTCCTGGTCCTCACGCCTTATATACCTTTTTCTTTCTGCCCCCATTCCCTGGGGTTAAAGGTTGTGTTTCTGGGATTAAAGGCGTGGGTCACCTTGCTTAGCTGTTTCTAAAGTGGCCTTGAACACATAGAGATCCACCTGGCTCTGCCTCCCAAGTGCTGGGATTAAAGGCGTGTGCTACCAGCGCTCAACTTCTGTTAGGGCTTACTCTTCCTATTTTCTAGCCACCATTTTTGGCTTTGTTCTAGTGGCTGTCTGTTCTCTGACTCCAGATATGTTTATTTCAGGGAACACACAATATTTCAGGGAACACAATACCCACCACAGACTTGGCTGTCCCTCAAACTCAGAGATCTACCTGCTCTGCCTCCAGAGTGCTGGGAATAAAGATGTGCACTACCACACCCAGCTTGCCTGAATGTTTGTAAATATGCCATGTACATGCCTGGTGCCTGCAGAGATCAGAAGAGGGAATTGGATCCACTGGAACTGGTGTTACCGATGACTGTGAGCCACCATGGGTGCTGGACACCGAACCTGGTCCTTTGGAAGGACAGCCAGTGCTCTTGCCTTTTTTGTTTGTTTGGTTGGTTTTGGCTTTTGGTTTCTCAAGACCGGATTTCTCTGTAGCTTTTGGAGCCTGTCCTGGAACTTGCTCTGTAGACCAGGCTGGCCTCGAACTCACAGAGATCCTCCTGGCTATCCTCCTGGATAATGAGCTGTATCCCCACGCCCATGAGTACTGTTCTAAAGTTTAGGTATACATTAACTTAATTATTACATCTTATGTGTTAAGCACTATTATATCCTTTAGTTTACAAATAAGGAACTGGTGCACAGTGAAGTTGAGTAACAAGTGCATGAGCACAGATATTGTATCTCATTCTTTGAGTCAATGTGTGTTATTTAGGAGACCTGATTCTAGCTTCATCTGAGGAACAGTGGCAGTTTCATCTTGCTTGCTCTTATCTTTTTTTTTTTTTTTTTTTTTTTTTTTGCCAGAGCTGAGGACCAAACCCAAGGCCTTGCGCTTGCTAGGCAAGTGCTCTACCATTGAGCTAAATCCCCAACCCCTGCTTGCTCTTATCTTAAAACCTCTCCTAAATTGGCATCTTGTTCCATTTAGTATGTATTCTTGCAAAATTCTGAGAATATTTTTTAAAAAGCTGAACCGTAACAGTACAAATTTCTTTTCAAATTTTGTTTTGCAAGTGTGGTTGGCTTATGCCTGTAACCCCAGCACTAGGGAAGCTAACACAGGAAGACTACTGAAAGTTTGATGACAGCCTGAGACCTAGTCAGACCCAGCCTCAAAACAAAACTAAACTAAGCAGTCCAAAACCATAACAAATCGATAAAGCAATAGATTTTGTTTTGAGAGCTTCTAGGGACTTGCACTACATCTTCCAGGTAACTGAGGAATCCAATGGCTGTTACACTGTGATGTTTTTTTGTTTTGTTTTGTTTTGGTTTGGTTTGGTTTTTGGTTTTTTTGAGACAGAGTTTCTCTGTGTAACAGTCCTGGCTGTCCTGGAACTCCATTCGTAGTCGAGGCTGGCCTTGAACTCACAAAGATCTGCCTGCCTCTGCCTCCCAAGTGCTGGGATTAAGTGGGTCACCACCACCCAGCAGCACTCTGGTTTCTTTTTTTTTTTTTTTTTTTTTTTTTTTTTTTTTTAGGAGCTGAGGATCAAACCCAGGGCCTCGTGCTTACTAGGCAAGCGCTCTACCACTGAGCTAAATCCCCAACCCCAACACTCTGGTTTCTTATCACAGCCTTTAACTGTATCACTATTTTTTTTTATTTATTTATTTAATTTTTTGGTTTTTCGAGACAGGGTTTCCCTGTGTAGTTTTGGTGCCTGTCCTAGATCTCACTCTGTAGACCAGGCTGGCCTCGAACTCACAGAGATCCTCGTGTTTCTGCCTCCCAAGTGCTGAGATTAAATGCATGAGCCACTGTCACCTGGCTTGTATTGCTACTTTTTTAAAAAGCTGGTTTTTAAAGTTTTACCTAGAGCCAATTGTTATTTTTCCAAATGGACAGGTATCATGTCCCAATAGGCATGCAAGGCAAAAGATCTGATCTTCTGAGCTGTGGGTGGGAGACCTTTCTCAGATTCATATGTGAGGAAGGAGAGAGCTTGTTTTCACTGACTGCTGTTTATGCAGGTAGAGATTGTAACAAATCTACTGATGATCTCTTTTCAGAGCTGGTGGAGTCTCTTTCATTGCAGGGATCTTATGCTGGAAAAATCCATTCTATTGGTGATGCCTTCAGAAATTTCAAAAATCTCCGATCCTTAGATTTATCAAGGAATTTGATCACTAGCCTAAAGGTGGGTTTCATATTACATGGTCAGCCAGGTCAACTCAATTTGTAGTCTCATGAGAAGAAATAAGAGATGGAAAATGTCAACCTGGGAAGTATAGGATCTTCTTTTTAAATGTTCCCCAACTACATTTTATTACTTTCTATAAAATTCTTTCACTTTTATGCTTAAATTTTTTCTTATGAAATATTGGGTAAACTTTATTTTGTTCTCAGGGAAAACTTTATGAAACTTGCATTGCCAAGGGCAATAGTACACTTCTCAATGCATGTGAAATTAAAAAAACAAAACCATTACGGTTCTGACTTGCAAGCATACAGATTCTTAGTCTCCATTCTGAGAAGAAGACTTAGGACATATCCAGAAGATTCCGGTAATGATGGTACACAGTACACATGGAAAAACACTTGCCTGTGTTGTCACTGTGAATTTTTTCTAGGAAGATCAGGAAATTGTGATCTCAATAAAAACAAAAACAAAAAGTGTCCAGGTCAGGGGAACAGAGGGCAATACAAGTAGGAAGAAGAGCTCAGTTGGTAAAGTGCATGCTGGGCAAGCATGAGGTTTTTATTCTAGATTCCAGCACCCAGAAAAGGTCATGCTCTAGGGAAGCAAAGATAGGATGATTCCTGGAGCATGCTGGCCAGCCAGTCAGTGAACTCCATGTTCAATAACAGACTCTGTCTCCAAAAACAAAATGGTGCCAGGTTTAGTGGCACATGCCTTTAATCCTAGCACTTTGGAGATAGAGGCAGGACGATCTCTGTGAATTTGAGGCCTAAGTAGTGAGACCTAGAACAGAGTTCCAGGAGATAGACAGTGAGACTATCTCAAAAATAAACAATAACAAAAATAAGGTAGTGAGAAATTTGAGGAAGACTCTTAAATCATCCTTTTACACACACACACACACACACACACACACACACACACACACACACATGCATATGAGACAGACAGACAGACTGACAGACTGACAGATTTGAGCAGTGTTTATAAGGCTCAACAGTGTGCAGTTACCTGATGTACATTTTTTTCTTTCAGGGCATCCAGTATTTGTGTTCACTCCAGGATCTGAACTTATATTACAACAACATCCCTTCATTAGTGGAGGTGTCCCGACTTCAGCCCTTGCCCTTCCTCAAAGAACTAGATTTGAGACTCAATCCTGTTGTAAGGAAAGATACAGACTATAGGCTTTTTGCCGTGTACACGCTGCAAACTCTGGAAAAATTGGGTAAAAGCCTCCCTCCTCTTCCATTCCTTCCAGAAGTTTACTGAAGTAAGCTGCCCCTTAACCTTTTGGATTTTGGACCAAAGTGTGCACTGGCAGGAGACATTTTTTTTGAGACATTTGTTTATCAGTCAATATTTATGTAACTCTTTGTGTTGGCAGGATATATGACAGTCCTTTTATTGTTTATTGAATGACCATCTATGATTTTATCAGTTACTTCCAGCTTTAGTTTTCTTCAGCTGATGGTTTCTCCACTACTTCCTCCTCAACATAAAAGTTCTAAGTTGAGACTTATTTTTCCAGGTGCCCAGTTTTATCAACAACAATAGTAACAGGAGTTCAATGCAATTCATTAGGAACTAGTTGACAAAGAACAAAAAATATCCCTTAGAATGAGCTAGTTTGAATTTCCTCATAATTTCATTGTTTGATATATATTTCCTATTGGTAGAAAATATAATTTCAAATAGCCTTGGAAAAGTTATTGTTGAGAAACTAAGTTAAAAATTGTTTAGAAAAATGTGACATTCAGCCGTAATATGAGATTGTTCGCTGTCTGAGCTTTGCTTTCCTGAATTACCTGGTTGGTAATTGTTGCTATGACATCTGAGTTACTGCTTGTATAGTGACAACATAATAGAATTGTGTTGTAGCCTGTCCCTAATGCATGAAGATGAGTCTGGGCTTCAGTTTTTCCTCTGTAAATATGGCTTTCTGACCTACTACCACTGACTGTAAAAAAGAAAAATGCTCAGACCATGGTTTTTGCCTCCAGATGACCGAACTGTGCGTGATAGCGAGAGGAAAGCTGCCAAGCTGCATTTCAGTCAGTTGGGCAACAGTGAAAATTTTCTTTTAGAGGTGGAAAAAAGGTAAGAAAAAAAAATCTCTAATTTTTTAGTTTTGTTGAAGGGAATTTCTAGTTCACTTTCCTTATTTCCCAGCAGAATTCTCAGCTCTGGAATAAATTTGTCTATTTACAATAGGTCCATAGGGAGGAGAATCAAGCCCTCTTTGTTCTTGAACTGTAGAGTTTCCTGTGGATGCAATTGTTGTAAATCCCCATCATTGTTGCAACGTATCAAGAGGGACACTAGAAGATTTTTTATTCCATTACCTACATCATCAGTGCATGGTCTTTTATCATTGAACTAGAATTTCATTACCATAGGCAAGACTTAGAGTTTTGATATTTTATTTTTTATTTATTTATTTTTTTTTTATTTCTTGAGACAGGGTTTCTCTGTGTAGTTTTGGTGCCTGTCCTGGAACTTGCTCTGTAGACCAGGCTGGCCTTGAACTCACAGAGATCTGCCTGGCTCTGCCTCCCGAGTGCTGGGATTAAAGGTGTGCGCCACAGCCGCCCAGCTGGCAAACGTCTCACAAAACAAAACCTCTACAAAACAAAGAGTAAAGAGCCCTTGAGGCTGTCAAGCATCTGAGTAGCAGAGTTTTCCATTTCTTGTTATAAAATCCTACTAAAGGAAGAAATATCTTCTATACTAAACTCCTGCTGTTAAAAGTTAGCCTTATTAGGGCAGGTGAGATAGCTTACTGGGTAAAGGTACTTGCTATCAAGCCTGGCAACCTGAGTTCAGTGCCTGGGACCACATGGTAGAAGGAAAGGACCAGTTCTACAAGTTATCTTCTGACTTCCATACATTTACTCATGAGTAAATGTAATTTGAAATTTTTTAATTGACTTCATTAGTTTTTTTAATTAGATAGAAATTCTTCACAATGTAAATAATTCAAAAAAGTCAAAGTTACTCTAAATTTTGATATTGAGATTTAACTATTTATAATACTTTTCTGTGTATTCTAAATACACATGAGTATATTAATTGATCTATTCCTTTGGTCAATAAATGCTAGTTATATTTCTTTGGGACTGGGGAGGTGGTTCACTCAGGAAAAAGTGCCTGCTGTACAAACATGAGGACATTAGTTTAGAGTCCCAGAATCCACATTAACAATAACAACAAAACAATGAAAAATAAAAATAAAAAACAGGTATAGTGGCACATGTCTGTAACCCAGTGCTGGAGAGGCAAAGACAAAAGGATCTGGGGGCTCACTGGCAGGCCAGCCCAGCCAAATAGATGTGCTCCAGGTTCCATGGAAGATTAAGTCTAAAAAACAAATTAGATGGAGTGCAATCAAGGAAGATACCTGACACCAGTTTCTGGCCTCCACCAATACACACCCACATGAACACACACATACACACAATAAATATCCTAGTATTATTAGACATATGTGTATGTTACATGTACACGTGTGATTTGTATGTGTAATATGTGTATGTATATGTATCTGACTTTATAGTAGTTTGCTTCCAATATATACGGTGTTTAATAAGACATCATGAACATATCTCCACATTATTTTTCTGTTCTTCATCATAATAAATCTATTATCTATTTACTCTTAGTTTTCTTTTGTAGTATTGAGGATTGAATTCAGGTCCTTTGGCATCTTAGGCAAGTCCTGTACCACTGAGCTATTTCCATATCCCCTATTGTTTACCTACTTATTTTCTTTCCCCTCGCTAGAGTATAAACTCATGAGAATAGGACCTTGTTTATTGTAGTATCTTCAGTGCCTATAGCAATATGTGGTATATAGAAGTTGCTAAAAAAATAATTTGTTTAATGATGAAAACTAGAGCTGATCAGATGGCTCACTGGGTCTAAAGGTGCTTGCTATTCAAGTCTAGTGACCCAAGTTGACCTCTGGAACTTCTATAAAGATGGGAGGAGAGAAGTAACTCCACAAAATTGTTTTTTAACCTCTATACACATACAATGGCACACCTGCCTTCGAATACACATTGTGTGTGTGCACACACAACACAATAGTAATAATAACAACAATGATAATAATAATCATAAAATAATGAATAAGTGAGCTGGGCGGCAGTGGTACATACCTTTAATCCCAGCACTCGGGAGGCAGAGCCAAGTGGATCTTTGTGAGTTCGTAGCCAACCTGGTCTACAGAGTGAGTTCCAGGACAGGCACCAAAACTACACAGAGAAACCCTGTCTCAACAAAACAAAACAAAACAAAAAAAAACCCAATAATAATAATAATAAATAAGTGAAACCAATATCTATTGGTCTAACATCTTCTTTTCCAAGCAATCTTTTTTGTTTGTTTGTTTGTTTGTTTGTTTTTATGTTTTTGAGACAGAGTTTCTCTGTGTAACACTTCTGGCTGTTCTGGAACTTGTTCTGTAGACCAGGCTGGCCTCGAACTCACAGAGATCTGCCTGGCTCTGCCTCCTGAGTGCTGGGATTAAAGGTGTGTGCCACCACTACCCAGCAATTTTAGCTATCTTTGTTCTGATCTTTGTTTCATAGTATAACCTTCAGAAAAAATTCTTAATTTTCTATGTTTTCCCTTATTTCTCTATTTTTTAATTTATTTTTATTTTTTTACTTTTTATTTTTTGGTTTTTCGAGACAGGGTTTTTCTATGTAGCTTTGGAGCCTGTCCTGGAACTCACAGAAATCCTCCTGTCTCTGTCTCCTGAGTGCTGGGATTAAAGGTGTGCGCCATCACTGCCTGGCCTAAATGTAATGTTTATTGGGGTTAATTTACATAGAACAATATTTACCTTACTGTAGACATAAATAGAATCTTTCTTTTAAAATATATATTTAATATATATATATATAACACATATATACAGTAAACCAAATTCTATTTTAAATATATTGTAATTTCTTGTTTACTGTAATAAGATAGAGAGATAAACCACTATATACTGAGTGAAATTACAATTTAGGCGAAGAATGCCATCATTAATCTGTTGAAGTTACCTTTAAGTGACTGCTAAACCAGAGGTTAAAATGTTCTTCTGTGTCCAGTATTACAGTATTATAAGGTCCCCAATATTAGGTAGTTCTTAAAGACTCTCTGAGTCCCAGTTTACCTACCTATAAAAGGAGATAATAGTTAGTAGAGGGGCTTTAAAAAATACTTTAATGGTTTATTTTTATTTTGTGTACATTGGTAGTTTCCTGCATGTATTTCTGTTTGAAGGTGCCAGATCCCAGGAACTGGAGTTACAAACAGTTGTGAGCTGCCATGTGGTTGCTGGGAATTGAACCTGAGTCTTCTGGAAGAGCAACCAGTGCTCTTAATTGTCGAGCCATCTTTCTCTCCAGCCCTGTAGAGGGGCTTTTATGATTAAATAAGATGATGAGTATCAAGAGGCTGCACTCAGGCTACGTTTCCTGTACTTCCCAAGTAACTGCCTCAAGTACAAACACTTTCCTCTTTTATACATTTTTCTACCTAACAGCTACAGTAGCCTCTACTATAATCTGTGCTAGCAGGACCTAACTATGCTGATTTTAATTTTAAAAAGCATAGTCTCTCAATTCTTCAGACTTAAGTTTCAGTTTTTTTTAAAAAATCTGAATTTTCTGACTTTCACACTTAAAGGTTGATGTTCTTTTTTATCGTAGTTTTCAGTATAAATATTCTGACTTTTAAAAAATCATGGCCTCTACTGAGATATCTGTAAAGCATAGTTATATTAATACATCCTAGAGCATATGGGGGAAAACAAGAACTAATGTTTTCTAAGCAGCTTAGACTGGTGATCTCAGAAGCTTTCTTCTGAGTTTTAAATAAATCCTTCTCCGTGACAGCTCTAGGGAGAAGACAATGAAAACCTGTGTGACAGAGGAAGGCTCTGCATCAAAAGTCAATCCTGAGGTTGACGCCAGGATCGAAACAGGTCAGCATTGTTTCTGTGATTATAAAATAACCAAGACATCAGTTGTCTTTGCTGTCATAGCCAATCTGGGGTAGAATTACGCAAAGTAATTGTGAAAACACAGATTTAAAGCTAGTCCAGTATTTACTGACTGTTTTTTTCTCTCTTTCTCACTGCCAGAAGGACCCTGTGTTATACAGGTGTAACCCAGCACCTTTCAAAACACAAGCTGTACACTCAGAGAATTCAATTTCACTTACATCACCTTACATCAGTTGTGACCCTAAACTTACATTCCCAATCCCCATAGGTTCCTGGGCATTGATTGCTAAGGTAATTTATGTCCTTAGTCAGAGACTCATGACTCAAATGTATCCATTGTTGCTAACAGCTGAGCCTTTTAGGCTTCCCAGGCAAGCACCTTCCCAGCTGCAGAATCTCTTGTGTTTGCAATGTAAAATTTGACTACCTTTTCTTGCATAAGCTGAAGTAGACTCCATTAATATCATATTATTCCACTAGCACAGACAAGGATTTATTACACGAGTTAAAATATACAATGAGTTAAAGTATACAATTTCTATTGAGAACAAACAGTCTTAGTAGACACATAGCCCATTTTCAAAGGGTTTTAGAACTACCATTATTGGTATTCCAGTACAATTAAAGTAGTTATTCCACATAAATGGCCATGCCTCAGATGGGAGAAAGCTTTCCATCAGAGAAATTATGTCTGGTGCACCCTTGTGCATCAGCTTGCCATTCTCATACCATCTACATCAGAAAAGCACTCTAATAACAAGAGATTGGCTGTGTAGTACAGATATTAAAGGTTTCCTGTTGTGCTAACATATATTGCTTCAGTGTTCTGACTTTTTAATCTATCCTTGTAAACATTTATTAAGTCATTTTCACAGGATTTCATGATAAATTATAATAAAGTAGTATTTTCCTTTTCCTTTTTTCCCTTGATATCTCAGTGCATATAAATGATAGAACTATGGGTTGCTTTGTTTTGCATTAAAAAGTGTTTTTTATATTTCAAATAGATGCAATTTTTAAATAATTTTGGCAAATGCTGAAATGTATAAAGAACAACATCCTGCTTACTCAGAATCTCACAACAAAAGAGAATCACAATGACTACTTTGGGTAGTTTTTTTCTTCTAGGTACACACATTTGTATATCCATTTTCAGATGAGAAAAGTACTTTGAAGCAAAATTTGACTGCCCCCTTATATGAGCTGAATTAGAATTAGACTTCATAAATGTAATATATTATTAGTGTGTGTGAGAATTAACTCCAAGAGTCAAAGTGTCTTTTAAGTTTACAGTCTTTACTGAGAATAAACTGCTGCACTAGACAATCGGTTTCCAAAGGTTCTTTGAGGCACCATCTGCTGCCTAATTTTTAATATAAAATTTATTTTGCTGGTTTGAGACATTAAAGAGCTTTGTTCCCCACTGCTGATTGTGTTTGTGCTAGATCCTTGGGGAGGATGGCCAGTAAGCTTTGTTGGTAATGTAATACGATTAATGTAGTCATGCCAAGTTAATGGGCATGCCTCAGGCTTTCCTACAGAACAGCTTCCACCTGCTCCGTTGTTCAGCACAGTGCTTTTGAATACGCAGGGAACTTTCACTGTCTTGGATTTTTGTCCTGTTTACACCCTCAAAATAAGCACACTCAGGCTATATCTTTAGCCTCCCTGTTCTTCCTTGTCTCTTTGTCCTTGTTGATATCACCCATTTTTTGTTTTGTTTTGTTTTTCGAGACAGGGTTTCTCTGTGTAGCCTTGACTGTCCTGGAATTCACTCTTTAGACCAGGATGGCCTTGAATTCACAGAGATTTGCCTGCCTCTGCCTCCTGAGTGCCAGGATTAAAGGTATGCCCTACCACTCCCACCATCCCTTGCCACGTTTTAATTTTTTTTAATTTTTTTATTTATATTTTATGTATGAGTGCTCTGCATGTATACCTGCACACCAGAAGAGGGCATCAGATCCCACTATAAATGGTTGTGAGCCACCATGTGGTTACTGGGAATTGAACTCAGGACCTCTGGAAGAGCAGCCAGCGCTCTTAACCGTTGAGCCATCTCTCCAGAGATTTTTTTTTTTAATTAAGAAATTTTCTATTCATTTTACATACCAACCACAGATCCCCCTCTCCTCCCTCTTCTTGTCCCCCAGCCCCCTCACCCCCACCCCCATTCCCACATCCTCTAAAGCAAGGACTCCCATGGGGAGCCTGGTACATTCAGTTGAGGCAGGTCCAAGCCCCTTCCCCCTGCACCAAGGCTGCGCAAAGTGTCCCACCATAGGTAGTGGGCTCCAAAAAGCCTGCTCATGCACAAGGTGTGGATCCCAATCCCACTGCCTGGAGGCCCCCTAAACAGTTCAACTGTCTTGCCGATCCAGAGGACCTAGTCTGGTCCCATGGGGGCTCCACAGCTATTGGTCCACAGTTCATGAGTTTCCACTAGTTGTCTGTCTGTCTGCCCGTTTTCCCATCATGATCTTGATGTCCCTTGCTCATAGAACCTTTCCTCTCTCTCATTGATTTGGATTCCTGGAGCTAGGCCTGGTGCGCGGCCATGGATCTCTGCATCTGCTTCCATCAGTCACTGGATGAAGGCTCTATGATGACAGTTGGGGTATTCACTAATTTGATTACCAGAGTAGGCCAGTTCAGGCACCCTCTTGACTATTGCTAGTAGTCTAAGGTGGGATCATCTTTGTGGATTACTGGGAACTTCCCTAGCACCCTGTTTATCCCTGTTCCCATGATGTCTTCATTTATCATGGTATCTCTTTCCTTGCTCTCCCACTGTCCCTGTTCCAGCTTGAACCTCCCATTCCCTTATGTTCTCATCCCCCATCCCTTGCCCTCCATTACCTCACACCCCTCACCCTCAGTTTACTCATGTAGATCTCATCTATTTCTCCTTCACTGGGCTATCTATGTGTCCCTCTTAGGGTCTTCCTTCTTAGCTCGCTTCTCTGGAGCTGTGGGTTGTAGTCTGATTATCCTTTGCTTTACATCTAGCATCCACTTATGAGTGAGTACATACTGTGTTTGTCCTTCTGAGTCTGGGTTAACTCACTCAGGATGATATTTTCTAGTTCTATCTATTTGCCTGCAAATTTCATTATATCATTGTTTTTTACTACTGAGTAGTACTCCATTGTGTATATGTGCCACATTTTCTTTATCCATTCTTCAGTTGAGGGGCATCTAGGTTGTTTCCAGGTTCGGGCTATTATGAATAATGTTGCTATGAACATAGCTGAGCAGTGGCCCTTGTGGTATGATTGAGCATTCCTTGGGTATATGCCCAAGAGTGGTATAGCTGCGTCTTGAGGTAGATTGATTTCCAATTTTCTGAGAAACAGCCCCCACATTTTAATTTATAAAGTAAATATAATTTATTATTTGTTTTCTACTTTCTCATTTATTAAAAATAGTCTAGCTTGATAGCTGTACCAGTGTCTCACTAGCCACTCATCTCTGTTAACTAACTAGAATCATTTTGCTCTAATGTTCCAGCCCTTTAAGCTAAACATCCCCTGGAGCAGACAAAGCCTAAAGAGCTCTTTGTGTTTCATGGGAATCATCCCAACTCTGCTGTGATCCTGGCTCAGAATCACATGGGTGTTGTCTAGTTTTCTTTCTGTTGCTATGATAAACACCACTACCAAAAGCAACTTGGAGAGGAAAGGATGTATTTCCTTACAGTTCCCAGTCACAGTCCATCACTGAAGGAAGCCAAGGCAGGAACTCAGTCAGTCAAGCAGGACAGAAACCTGGAGGCAGATACTGAAGCAGAGACCATGGAGGAACACTGCTTACTGGCTTGCTCCCAATGGCTTGCTCAGCTTGCTTTTTTATACAACTAAGAGCATCTTTCCAGAGCTAACAATGCCACAATGCCCTGGCACCTCCCACATCAATCATTAGTCAAGACAATGTCTCATAATCTGATGGAGTCAGTTTCTTGGTTGAGGTTCCCAATCCAATTCCTAGATGATTCTAGCTTGAGTCAGGTTGATAAAAAAACAAAACAAAACAAAACAAAAAAAACACAACAACAACAACTACCCGGTGCCAGGGCTTGATGCTGCTGATCCTCCAAGTTTATATCTTTCAGTGTAATTCTGAGCCCTCCTTTCCCTTCCTTCCTTCCTTCCTTCCTTCCTTTCTTTTTTTTTTTTCAAGACATGGTCTCACTGTGTAGTCCTGGCTGTTCTGGAACTTGCTCTGTAGACCAGGGTGGCCTCAAATGTGGAGATCTGCCTGCCTCTGCCTCGAGTTCTGGGATTAAAGGTGTGCGCCACCACCGTCTGGCCTTTCCATTTCTAATAGTCTCAGTTTAACAGGTCTCTTAATACTCACTGAGTACAAACTCTGGCCTGGGTACTGTCTGTGATCTCATCTAATCCTCACACCCTTAAAGTTGGTTTGACAGGTGAAACCCAAACAGATGAAATAACCTGCCCTACTTATACAATCAGTGGCAGAATTTGGGTGCCAAGTGTGGTTTATATGTCATCGAAGTTCTTCCTGCAGCCTTTTTTCCCATTTATTTTGTACTTTGATGCCAGATTAATTCTCTTAAAACACAGCTGAAATAATTAACTATACACTCCTGCTTAAAGATTTGATGGCTCCCACCCAACTACTACATTAATTTTAACTTCCTTAAGCTGGTATACAACGTTCCCTTGAACTTGGGCCTCGACTTATTTCTTCAGCTTGCCTTGAAGTCTTATCTCCTACTTCTCCACTACAGAGTACAGTTCTCCACCCAGACCATCTCCTCCTCCCGTCAGTCCTTCCGTTGTCTCCTCTGCAAACTCATGCCATTCCTCTGGAAAGCTTTCGTCCGACTCTGCCTTTTCTTCATGACCAAGCTCCAAGTCTTTTCATTTAGCAAAACCTTTCAAATTAATCAACAAAAATTTATTTTTAAAATCAAATGCCTACTCAATAGATATGTGTGTACATGTATTTGGGTGCATGTACACATGTGTGTGGAGACCAGAAGTTGATGGTTCTTTCTCAGTCATTCTTCACCTCACCTATTTTTTCATTGTGCATGTGCATGTGTAAGTGGTGTATGTGTGTTTGTATGTATGTGGGTGCACATGTTTGGGCAGGAGCAAGGATGTGTAGAGGCCAGAGGTTGGTGTCTGGTGTTGTAGCTAGAGTTTTCCTGTTTGGCCCAGGGTCAGGACAAATCTTTCACCCACCAGTCCTGCAGCTGCTCAAACCCAACCAAGTAAACATACAGAGACTTATATTACTTATAAACTGTATGGCCGTGGCAGGCTTCTTGCTAACTGTTCCTATATCTTAAATCAACCGATTTCTATTAATCTATAAGTTACCACGTGGCTCGTGGCTTACCGGTATCTTAACATATTCTCATGGCGGCGGTTGGCAGCGTCTCTCTGCCTCCGCCTTCCACTTTCCAGAATTCTCCTCTCTCCTTGTCCTGCCTATACTTCCTGCCTGGCTACTGGCCAATCAGTGATTTATTTATTAACCAATCAAAGCAACACATTTAACATACAGATCATCCTACAACATGGTGTCTTCTTTGATCATTTTCCACCTTGTATATTACTTAAATAGGGTCTCTCAATTGAACCCATAACTTATCAATTCAGCTAACCAGCTTGCCCATTAGGATCACAGGCAGGCTGCTGTGCCCACCCAGTACTTATGTAGGAGGTGCTAGGGGTCCATACTCTGGTCCTTATGCTTGCATGGCAAGTGCTTTAATCACTTCTTTCGCCTTTTTTTTTTTTTTTTTTTTTTTTTTGAGTAGTCAGGGTATCTTGCTGAATCTGGAGCTCACCAATTCAGCTAAGCTGGCTGGTCTCACTGTGTGTTCCTGGCTCGACTAGAACACTGGAACTCTCTATATAGAACAGATTGACCTTGAATTCATAGAGATCTGCCTGATTTCGGCATCTTGAGTACTAGGACTAAAAGTGTTTGCTGCAAGCAATGTGTAGAGGTGCATGCCTTTTATCCCAGCACTTGGGCAGCAGAGGCAGGGAATCTTTGTGAATTCCAGGCCAGCCTATTCTACAGAGTTAAGTTCCAGGACAGCCAGAGCTACATAGTGAGACCCAGTCTCAAGTGGGAGGAGAGTGTGGACCACATGCCTAGTTCTTCTGTGACATTTTGTGTGAGTTGTTAGCTCATTTCTTCCTATGCAGATAAATAGTCCATTGTCCTATAGTTTACTTAGTAAACCCAACTTCTGAAGGACATCTTGATTGCCTCTAAAATTTGAAATCATAACTGTCTTCTTATAACTGGTTAAAAGCTATCCCATTTCAACTTGTTGACTCTCATCATCTCAATTTAGCCATGATGGTGTTCTACCTGGATAAAAGTCAGGAGGGAATAGCAGAGACTTTCCAAAATACTGGCTTAAACGAGACAGAAGTCCACTTCTCTTTCATATAGAAAGAGCCTTTCAAGGCTGTTGTGGGGGTCAGGGAATTTTAAGAGTGGAATGATAGCCAGGCAGTGGCGGGGAGGGGAGGGGTATGCGACAGCATGCCTTTAATTCCAGCAGATCTTTGTGAGTTCAAGGCCAGCTTGGTCTATGGATAGAGTTCCAGAAGAGCCAAGGCTACACACACACACACACACACACACACACACACACACACACACACACACACACACACACACACACACACACACACACACACACACACACACAACAAACAAATAAACAAACAAACAATACCTGTCTCCAAAAAACTGAAAATAAATAAATAAATAAATAAATAAAAAGGGTGGAATGATAACTGCAGGGCAGCTAGCAATCTCTGCTACAATGCAAGGAGAGCAATTTATCTCTGTCTACAGGGCAGAACTTGTGTTAGGCTAGCAAGGAAACAACACAATTGTGTCAAATCTTCATATACTTCCAGTCCTGAGCTATTTATCACAGCCAATTAGGCCACAAGTCAGGCTGAGACAAGAATACCACTGTGACAGAGACAGAGACATGGGAAGGAAGCAGTAGCCCTCAAATACTGAGGGGACCTGGGAAATAGTTTCTAGATGGGAGATGCTTGAGTAGGTCATTCAGTGGGCATAGTTGAGAAGAAAAAGTTGTCAAAAAGAAGCTGCAAACCCACATCTGAGAAATGAAGAATGTGTTGGCAGCAAATCCAAGTAGGACAGATCAGCAAATAATAGGTATGACAGATTAGGACATTGACTCAGCTTGTGACTGGCTCAAAGACCAAGTCGCTAAGAGCCTCCTTACTAATAACTGTGTTCACACATGAAAATGAATAGCAATTTGTTTTAAAGAGGCATGAGCAGATGTGTCTCTAGAGAGATAATTCAAACGAGGTTCAGTCAAATGAGGACTCATCTGAGTACAGCAATAATAATGGAACTACAGATGAGGAAGTACCTCCTGACTAAATCCTCAAGGATGAAAAGAAAACTTGGAGACAAACACTGAGGGTTTGGGGCCTGTGACGTTTTGTTACAGAAATTAAATTATAAAGAATTGAGTCTATGAATAAAATATCCAAGAGATATTGAAGAGGTCAAAGTACAAGGGTGCTGAAGCTACAATTCATGACAGTCTGTTATGGTGGGAAAATACTAATTTTCTTTAATAATTGTCATTTAATGTGAATGTGATTGCATATTTTCAAGTTGGAGATTAAATTTTTATTAGGGATTAGTAAACCAAATAAAATGGCTCAGTTGCATTTATTTTAGGGACTAGTGGCAGACAAGTAATTTCCTTT
This sequence comes from Onychomys torridus, assembly GCF_903995425.1. Lineage (NCBI taxonomy): Eukaryota > Metazoa > Chordata > Mammalia > Rodentia > Cricetidae > Onychomys > Onychomys torridus. The sequence goes on from NC_050447.1 coordinate 33,093,108, forward strand.
TTAAAAGATTTCTTTCTTTGCTGAGTGGCGGCGGCGGTGGTGGCGCACGCCTTTAATCCCAGCACTTGGGAGGCAGAGCCAGGTGGATCTCTGTGAGTTTGAAGCCAACCTGGTCTACAAAGCGAGATCCAGGACAGGTACCAAAACTACACAGAGAAACCCTGTCTCAAAAAAAAAAAAAAAAAAGAGAGAGAGAGAGATTTATTTATTTATTGCTTTTTCAAGACAGGGTTTCTCTGTGTAGTCTTGGCCATACTGGAACTTGCTCTGTAGACAAGGCTGGTCTTAAACTTACAGAGATCCACCTGTGTCTGCCTCCCAAGTGCTGGGATTAAAGGAGTGTACCACCACAGCCCAGCTATTTATTTTAATTTTGTATGTATGACTGTTTTGCCTGGGGGGGGGGGGGGGGAGGAAATCACATGTGTGCAGTACCCACAGTGGCCAAAAGAGGGCATCAGACCCCCTGAAACTGTGGTTACAAAAGGTTATGAACCTTCATTTACATGCTAGAAACTGAATCCAGGTTCTCTACAAGAGCAGCAAGTGCTATTAATCTCTGAACCATCTCTCCAGCCCAAGTTATTTCTGCTTTTAATTTTTTTATTTGAAATTGGATAAGATGTTTATTACAGTTTTACAGTGAGAAGAAGGGGGCAAAAGAAGTTTGAGGAGACAGAGCTTCTGTTCTAGAGTGAGACTTATTCTTCAAAATGTCTCTACCAATTGCTTGAGTCTAGGAGTTCTGGACGTAACATGCTATGCTGACTAGGTGTGTACGCCAAATTCAATATGATGGCCTGGGTAGGCAGGGGACTACCAGGTTGCATAAGGAGGCGTGAACTGGCCAAGGTCAGAAATGGAGCAGGTGAGAATGTCTCTCTCTTGCCTAGCTGGGTCACTGGAAAGGGAATGCCTTAAGGGTGTGTGACATCAGTAGGTGGGTGGTTCTCTGTATCAGATACAGACCTTGAAGAGCAAACAGCTGAAGTGCCTTTCCATAGCTGGGCAGCAAGTCCTTCCCTCTTAGGGATCTAGGCAATCCACTTTTATTTCATTCTCCTATGGACTGTAAAGTCTTTGACTAAACATGTGAAGGAGAACATCCCTCCTCAGCTGTGATTGCTAGCTAGCACCTGAAGTAGTCAATTATTAGTTCTTTGCCCCATATCAGCATTATAAAGTCAGTGTGGTCCTGTTACCTTGGTATGGGGGTATAAAAACGAGCTGGACAATAATGTCACAATTGTACTTGTTTTGGGGATTAAGTACTCAACATATTTTATATCTGAAGAAAAATAAAGTATAAGATAAAAAATCATCTAAGAATGCAAATTGTTATGTAACCTTTTACTAATTTTCCCTGATGTGGCATGTAAAAAAATTAGCCATAATTGTATCAGAACAAATTACCAGAGTTTTTTTGTTCAAGGAGAACATAGCAGGACAGGCAAGGTGGCTCAGAAGATAAAGAGGACACACGATGACCCAAGTTTCATCCCTGGGACCCATTTGGTGGAAAGAAGAGCCAGCTTGCCTAAATTGTTCTTGATCTCCACAAGTATACCATGGCATGCATGCATCCACACACCTAATAAATAAGTAAAATATAGCAAAAATTTTAAAAGTAATACAACAGCTGGTCATGGTAACACACACTTGTAATTCTAGTACTTTAGAAGCTAAGGCAAGAGGATCATTAGGTAAAGCCTAGCCTGAACTATAAAGAGAAACCCTATCTAGAAAGTAGAGAGAGAACCCACAAAATGAGGGGAGGAATTTGAAAATCATATATCTGAAAAGGGTCTAGTATCCATTTTATACAAAGAACTCTTACAACTCATTAACAAAAAGATGGGTGACTTGGCACTGGGGAGATGACCCAGTGGGTACCGTCACTAGCTGCACAAGCCTGGAGGCCTGAGTTCATCCCCCAGAACCCATGGGAAAAACAAGATGTGGAGGCACACATCTGTAATTCCAGCATTCCTGTGACAAAGTTAGAGGTGAAGACAGGATAATCACCTGGAAGTATGAGGTTGTGTATACAGCATAGCAGCATAAATAAGAGACCCTGCCTCTCAACAAGATGAAGGTGAGAACCAACTCCTAAAAGCTGCCCATTGACCACCACATACACACCTGCACAATCAATACAGTATTTCTTGAAAGATGAGCAGTTAGGCTAAATGTGGGCAAAGGATTTAAATACATGCTCCCCCCACTCCCTGCAAATATCCAACTGACCAACCACATTAACCATCAGGGAAATGTAAATCATAACCACTTCATACACATTAGGATTACAAGACTCAACAGGACAGATAATAAGTAAAAGCAAGGATGTGGGAAAATTTGATTCTTCATGCACTGCTAATAGAAGAGTAGATTTGTACAGCATCTTTGGAAATAGTTTAACAGTTCTTCAAGAAGTTAAACATAGAGTTACCAGAAACTCCACTCTACTACTGTTTTCTGGGGAAAAAAATGCATTAAAACATGCATCTATGCAGACACTTGTGCAGTAATAAAAACAGTGTTACCCACAATGGCCAAAAGCTTATTGATTGATGAATAATGAAGCAAACTATGATATATCCATATAAGGAATAGTATTCAGCCAGGGCGTGGTCTCTCACACCTTTAATTCCAGTACTCAGGAGGCAGAGGCAGAGCAGAGGCAGGCAGATCTCTGTGAGTTCGAGGCCAGCCTGGTCTACAAAGCAAGTTCCAGGACAGCCAGGGCTACACAGAGAAACCCTGACTCGAAAAACCAAAAAAAAAAAAAAAAAAAAAAAGTATTCAGCCATGGAAGGAAGGAATTGCTGAGATGGCACGGACTGTATCTTGAAACCATCATGCTAAATGCAGGCCATATGCAGAAGGCCATGCTTGTAAGAGTCCATTTATTTGAAATATGTAGAAAAATAAGCTTATGCAAACTGAAAGTGAATTGATGCTTTTGCGGAGATAGCAGGAGAGGGAGAATTGGCCATGACAACTATGGGATTGCTTCATAGGGTAATGAAATGTTCTGGAATGAGATCATGATGATAGTCACTCAACTTCGTGAATATACTAAGAACCACTGAGTGGTATTCTGTAAAAGATGAACGCAGTGATACAGTAATTACATCTCAATTAAAATAAAACTCTCCTCTCACTCATCCCAAGAAGAGTGAGTCTGTACAATTTGATGACTGACTGAGATTTCAGTGTGAGAATCCAAGAACAAGTTTCTGTCTTGAGGGATTGTTGAGGAGGAGTGCCAATGCCCAGATGAGGGAGATGCTAGCAGCAGGAGTCTTGTAGGTGAAGATAGTTAAGTTTGGCTTAGAAAATACTGCTTATGTATGTTTGTGCTTTTATAGGGAACTTTATTCAGGAAATTCAGGGCTGCACATAAAAAGAGATCAGACTAAACCAAGTATCACAGTGCATACCTGCAATCCCAAAACCTGGGAGGTGGAAACATTAGGGTCAGAAGTTCAAGGTCATTCTCAGCTACATAATGAGTTGGAGGCAAACCTGGGTTACACGACATCCTATCTTTAAAAAGAGAAAGGCCAATTGAGAGTGACAGAGATTAGAGTTAAGATATTTCGATTTTGGATCATTTAGTCTTCAGTTAGTTATACCTGGAGCCCAGGAGGTATGCTAGCACTTGGCACAGAGCCCAGACATTGGAGGATTTGCTTAAATCGAAAATTAGGTTGAAGAAAAGAAAAAGAACCTGTGAGTTTGGAAAGATTAAGTGCCACACAGAAAAAGTCATCTCGTGCAGGGTGAGGATGAGAGGAGCCTGAACCGAAATCAGTTTACTTTCTCCAGTCATCAGATTGCAGCCACCAGTCCGCTTCATCTTGTTTGGTCCACAGTGCCACAGTGAAAGCCACCAAAGAGCACCAAGTCAGAGAGCTTCGTGTTATTTTCAGAAAGGTAGTTTTACCAAAGTCAGCAATAGAAGAGTTATCTTGTATTTACAGACAACATGTCAGGCCCAGAAAGCAACTCAGAAATAGGATGCATCTCAGAGTCCCGAATGAGTTTAGGGGCTGTTGCTCAGGAGGCCGCCTTTGCCAGTCTGTGTCTTCATTTGCACTGGCTCTTGGTAGTTCCCTTCTGCCAGAAACCTTCAGAACACATTGCTTGAAGAAGGCCCAAGATTTTGAAACTATCTGGATTCTTGCACAATCTTGCTAAAAAGAATTTCCCTAAATAATGAAAAAAAAAAAAACAAAAACCTTATTTTCAAAAGTTCCTCCAGAAGGGAACTTGTAAAGACCATACTTGGGATCCTCTTGCTTCAGCCTTTCCTGTCCTGGGATAAGCACACATTTGTGTGCCAGTTCAAATTGTAACTTCCAGAGTCCCTACCATTAGGAGTTTTATATGTTCTTTTTTTTAATTTTTAAAATTATTGCTCTAATCATATGTAAGGAATACTGGGAGACCTAAGCATTTAGTATTCTTTATACAGCAGGTCTGATTAGACATTCTCTTCTTACAAATGAGGAAATCAAGGCAAAAAGAGCCAGGCTTGCAATGATGAATCAGTGCAGTCTGCCAATTAGAGCCCTGGAGATATAGAGAGCCAGGAGTCTATTCTGGACATATGCGGTAGAGGGAGATTGCTGAATTAATGTCAGATGGCATTATTTACTCACATGGGAAGTGTGCAAAATACTATTTGCCTTCTGAATGTCTATAGAGCACTTCAAAATTCATGAGACCATTTAACATCCATGATCTTGTTTTTGCCTCCCTTCAATACTGAAAGACATGTAGTACGTATTCTCTCTGTTGAACTAGCAAAGTGAGAGAATTTAGAGCTGAAGGCAATTTGCCCGAGTTCACATGGTTTCTAAGTGATGATGCCATGAATTAATATACAGTCTGGTGACTTCCCCTCTAGTATCTTTCTACAAGACACACTGCCTTTGAACTCTGTCAGAACTTCATTGTATTCTTTTCCTTTTAATATAGACTCAAACAAAGGACTTTTTATTCCCTTCTCCAAACGGGAAATAAAGGATTCTCTAACCAGTACTTCTGCAACCCAGGGCAATGGCACACCAGCTCAGAAATTAGATGTTTTTCCACTGGGGACACAGGTAATATATTCACTCTCCTGCTGATCTATTAATTAGCCAATGACTAATACTAATGATGCAGTGTTATGCTTATTTATATATGTACTCTTAGCACAGTGCATGCTAGGTACTGGTCCACAAACAGGGATGCATCTGTTAAAGGTTGAGAGCTGGTTAGAAAAGTCCTTCTTTTGACCAGATGCTTCCAACTCTTGTTCTCTGACCTCTCACATCCTCTGCCTCTACCTTTTAATTCAAGTCTTGTGTATCAAGGTGGCTTTCCAAAGCTGCCTCTTCTGTGGAATGGACAGAAGGGAAAAGGTAATGTGGCCCAGGAGTGACAGGCAATGAGAAATTAGAGAGAATGCCAAATTTAGAAAAACTTAAAAACAAGTTTTTGGAGAAAAAATGTTAGTAGAAGTCATGTAATCATGTTATTGAAGTTATCGTGTGTGAGCAAATATGACCTCAAACAGAACTGACAGCTTCTGCCTTTGCTTTTGCTTTGATAATCTTGTAAGAACAGAACTATGGAAACATCCAGAGGGAGGATTAATGGAGATGTGGGTGATCGGGACTGTTTTAGTGAAGAGAGTGAGGGTTTTTTAGTATATATGTGTGTGTGTTATTATAACAGCTTTCTAATTTTTAAATACAAGTTAGCATTTGTTTCTTTGTTTTTGGAGATTGTACTTGGGTGCTAGGAAACAATCTCTGTTACCCTTTTTAAAAATCTTGCTATTGATTTAAGAAAACAGAGACAGTGTCTTTTCCAATTTACAATTAAATAACACTTCTCAGTAAAAAAAAAAACAAAAAAAAAAAAAAAAAAAAAAAAAAAAAAAAAAAAAAAAAAAACTCTCTAGAATTCCTGAAACGAGGAGAGAGAGAATTGAATAATTTACTATAATCCTTGAATTTACTATAAAGAAGTGCAAATTCTTTTTCTGGCTACCTAAATTGTGTATGTGGGTGCCTGTGTGTGCTTGAATAGAACCCAAGGCTTGGGCATGCTAGGCTAGCACTGTGCCACTGAGACAGATATATCCCTAGCCAAGACAAAGAACAAATTAAGATATTGGGGGTTTTTTTTGTTTTGTTTTTTTCTTTTTTTGTTTTTTGTTTTTTGTTTTTTGTTTTTGTTTTTGTTTTTTTTTTCCGAGACAGAGTTTCTCTGTAGCTTTGGAGGCTGTCCTGGAACTCGCTTTGTAGACCAGACTGGCCTCAAACTCAGAGATCCACCTGCCTCTGCCTCCCTAGTGCTGGGATTACAGGCGTGCGCCACCACTGCCCAGCTTGTTTTTTTGTTTGTTTGGGGGTTTTTTTTTGTTTTGTTTTGTTTTTTGTTTTTTGTGTTTTTTTTGTTTGTTTGTTTTTGGTTTTTGGGTTTTGGTTTTTGGTTTTTCGAGACAGGGTTTCTCTGTGTAGCTTTGTGCCTTTCCTGGAACTCGCTTTGGAGACCAGGCTGGCCTTGAACTCACAGATATCTGCCTGGCTCTGCCTCCCGAGTGCTGGGATTAAAGACGTGCGCCACCGCTTTAATATATATTAGATGATTTTTTTTTTTTTTGCTTCAGTTCTTGCCTAGTTATGCCTCAGATTAATTTACAGTTTCTTAAAACTTCAGTAGTTGCTTGGCATGAAGAGCACATACCTGTAATTCCAGCACTTAGGAGGCAGAAGCAGGATTGAAGCAAGTTTGGGATATCCTGGTTATACAGGGAGCTAGCTCCAAGTCAGCCAGAGCTATACAAGATCCTGTCTCGGGAGAAAAAGTAAAACAAAGAAAAGTTCTTGTTAGTTCCTGTAGCTGGGACTCGGCTTTATTAGAAAATGAAATAAATAGAAAAGTCCTTTAAATAGAAAAGATAAAATTGGAGAAAATGATCTGGGCTGGAGAGACCTCATGTACAAGCATGAGGCCCAGGATTTGGATCCCATGTAAAAGCCACATAAGGCTGTGATTGGAACCCCAGTGCTGGTGGGACAGGGTGAGCAGGTGGATCCTAGAAGCTCACTGCCAGCCACACTAATCAAATAGACGAACTACAAGGTTAATGAGAAGCCCCAAAAAACAAGGCGCAGACTAAGAGGAAGACAACCTCTGATGGCTACTCACATGGGCACCCCACCCCACCCCACTCGGAAAAGAAAAAGTGGCCTTATCTAATTTGTATGCAGATAAAATACAGTAGTTCAATGTTTGGTATGTCTTTTACCTTCTAAGTGTTAGGGTCGACGTACAAAACAGAGAGCTTTACTCTGATATCGGGTCATAAATGAAGCTTTTAATTTATAGCACGAGCTCGTGGGTCACCAGCGCGAGGAGTAGCTGGTGACCCCGAGTTTGAGGCTCACAGGCCTTTTATGAGGCAGTTCTACCAGGGCAGGGGAGTGGGGTCACCCCGAGTGCAGACACCTGGACGCCAGATGTCTCTATGGTCTTTTCTCAGAGTCTGGGTAGGTAAACGAATTCCAAGCTTATCTAGCAAGGGGTTATTTGGCAAGCATTCTTCTTAAGCAATTTATCTTGCAAACACAACCCCAGGGGTTATTTGGCAAGCATCCTGTTAGCACAGTATGGTGGGCTAACTTTTCTGATATGGGGTGTGGGGGCAGAGTGCAGTATTTCCCACTGAATCTGCAATTAGCAGAGCTAGTGGGGGGGGGGGCTTGTTTCCCTTACAATGGCCTTTCATTCCTCCCTTTCTCTTGTGCCGGCCTTTAATCCTAAAGGCCACTGCCAGATACCGGCTGGTACCGTTGCCTCAGGACCATCATCTTAACCCCATTTACCTGGGATCGTACAAGAGCCGAGATTTGATTGAGGATACATGGTCCAATTATGAGGATAAGAATTAATATAGTAAGTGGTCCTGTGAGGGCTGACAATAATGTAGTTGGCAGAGTTCCGGGTGCAAGTCAGGCCATCAGCCCCATAGTGGGTGCTGATTAGAGGTAATTTTTATACAATTTTTTTCTTGGCCTGATATAACCTGCCAAGTCTGAGACACTGGTTGATGTGGGTTACTTGCGGTCGCACTGGCAACGAATCCGAAGCTTAAGAGGATTGTCAGTCCGTTCCGCAATCCAGGAGTCTTCTGGCACTTTGGCTGGCTTGAGGTGGGAGGCATGGATCCAGGCGGCGATCCCGTCCACCTTGATCGCCGTTGAAGTGGTCAGCAGGACTTGGTATGGTCCCTTCCACCGGGGTTCCAAAGTCTGATGCTGGTGTCTGCGGACGTATACGAAGTCCCCCACGTGGAACTGATGGGCAGCACTGTCCCCGCAGGGTTGGTATGCAGCGGACAGTTGCTTCCACAGTGTATGCTGGACAGATGCTAAGGCTTGCAGCCTGTCAGACAGAGAGGAAGGCATGATTTCTCTTTGCTGGAGGATTAGGTTTTTAACTGGGGGTGCACACCCAAGGAGCAGTTCAAAGGGGGTAAGACCCATGAAGGAAGGGGTATTTCTAGCTCTAAAGAGGGCATACGGAAGGAGCATCGTACAATCTCTAGAGCCAGTCTCCATGGTCAATTTGGTTAAGGTCTCCTTAATTGTTTTCCTGTCCTGAGCTCTGGGGTCTATAGATATAATGTAATTTTTTAATCAATCCCCAGTATTTTTGTCAGTCCCTGACTTACCTGGGCCATGAACGCTGGTCCATTATCTGACCCAATTACCTGAGGCAGTCCAAATCTTGGGAAGATTTCTTCCAGGATTTTCTTAGCAACTATTGCTGCAGTCTCCTTTTTGGTGGGGTAGGCTTTTACCCATCCTGTAAAGGTATCTACAAACATTAGCAGGTACTTTAGGCCATATTTAGCTGGCTTTACCTCGGTGAAGTCTGCTTCTCAATGCTGGCCAGGGCGGGTTCCTCGTAGCCTTTTTCCGGGGGCCAGTTTTTCAGGATATGTATTTACCTGCTGGCCGGCCCGGCAAGCAGCTACCATCTTTTCTGCCATTTGTATTTTTTTAGATGGGGAGAGGGTCTTATCTTTTGTAGTCAGCTGTTTCGATTTTTTGCTGCCCAGATGGGTTAATTTGTGGATCCTTTCCAGAGTGTCTTTCAGAAGTTCCGGGGGTGGAGCCTCTTCAGGAGCTGAATCCTCCAGAGTCGAGGCGTGAAAAGCCAGGCTCCTTGGATCCCAGAGGGCAGCCTCCTTTGCCTCTTGATCGGCCTTCCTGTTTCCTGCTGGCCACTGGGGAGTCTCCTTTTTGGTGCCCAGGGCAATGTATGATGGCCAGCTCTCGGGGTAACATTACAGTCTTTAATAGGGCCTTAATTTTTTTTTTATTTTTTTTTTAGCCGATGTTAGTAGCCCTCTCTCAATATATTGTCCCATGCACATGCGCTGTTGCGAACGCATACCGGCTGTCAGTATAGATTGTGGCCCGCTTTCCTGCAGCCATGGTGAGAGCTTGCGTGAGTGCTATCAATTCTGCTTTCTGGGTTGAAGTTCCTTCCGGGAGGCTACTAGACCAGATTACCCGATTTTTGTCCACTAAGGCTGCTCTCGCTTTTTTTCTGCCCCCCTCACTCAGGAAGCTGCTGCCATCCGTATACCATATCAGATCAGAGTGGGCTAGAGGCTGGTCTGTTAGGTCCTTTCAGACCCCGGTCTCTTCGGCTAGGATGGCCTCGCAGTTATGGACTAGTTTATTTTTACCCTCTTTCAGGGAGATTGGGAGGCCGGATTTAAAAGGGACGGGGGCCCAAATGTGATGCGATCTCGGTCTAGTAGCATTGTCTGGTAATAGGTGGCCCGGGCATTGCTCAGCCATCGTTCGGGCGGCTGGCGGACAATGCTCTCCAATGCATGGGGAGCTATAACAGTCAGATGCTGTCCCAAAGTTAATTTGTCCGCGTCTCTCATCAAAGTAGCCACTGTTATCATTGCCCGGAGGCAAGTGGGCCATCCTCTAGCCACTGGGTGGAGTCGTTTGGATAAGAAGGCGACGGGCCTTTTTCAGGGTCCGAGAGCTTGCGCTAGTACACCAACCGCCACCCCCTTTTTCTCGTGGAGGTATAGGGTGAAGGGCTTACTCACATCAGGAAGGGCGAGGGCAGGTGCCGACAGGAGTGTCTTCTTTAGCGTCTCGAACGCTGTCTGGTGTTTTTCTTGCCAGACAAAGGGGTTCTTTTCCGGAGCCGGAACTGCTGTGGGTTTTAAGGTGACCACAACGGGTGGCTGTTCTACTGCCAGTCCAGGTCCCCCCATCTCTGCCCAAGCCTCCGGGAATCTGTGGGTCCCTTTTTTATTTTTCAGTCCTGTGGGGACCATAGTCAGTTGGGCCACGGGGATGGTGGTCCCATACAGCCGATATTTCTCTGTTGCTGGGAGTTCTTTCCCCAAGTTGACTGTTTTCTGAGTGGTCCAGGGTCTCTCTCTGCTTCCATTTGTTCCTTGGACCAGTGACTTTTGGGTAGACTGAGGGCCTAGTGGATGCTTGATGGCTGAATAGACTGCCCCCGTGTCCATCTCAAAGTCCATTGGGGTCCCCTCCATTTTAAACGTTACCCGGAGTTCGGGGAGGGGGTCCAAACCCTGACTTCCTCAGTGGTCAAGGGCCAAGACCGACCGGCCTCGTCTTTTTTTTTTTTTTTTTTTTTTTATAATAAACCTTTTCTGCTTCCTTGACTAAATCTCTCAAACTCAGTTCCTGCAAACCATCTAATCTCTGTAACTTGCATCTTATGTCTGCAGCTGACTGTCCTATAAAGGCCATCGCTACCGCCCCCTTCTGTTCTTTAGACTGTGGATCGAAAGGCGTATACCTCCTGTATGTTTCTATGAGCCTTTCAAGGAAGGCAGAGGGGGTTTCGTCAGGCCCTTGGAGAACCTCATCTACCTTAGCCAAATTAGTGGGCCTTCTGGCCGCCGCATGGAGACCCGCCATTAGAGTCTGGCGATAGAGGGACAGATGCTCCCTACCTTCCGGAGTATTTGGATTCCACGTTGGGTGCCTCATCATGAGGGCGTGCCCTTCTCTGGCGGGTGCCCTGTGCAGGCCCGGAAGGGGAGACCGGGGCCAGTCCGGATCCTGCCCCCGCTGGCGGCGGTGATCTGTAAGGCAGTGGGGGGTCTAGGTCAAGAGAAATGAGATCAGCCTGAGACTCTGGCTGGGGTGCAGGTGTCGGGATCGATGGGGGAGGGGAAGATTTAGGCGAATCAGAGGTTTTGGTTAGAAGGAGAGAGGTATGATCAGTAGGTGGTGCAGATGGGCCGACCTGAAATGACCGGACCCATTTAGGTGGGTCCATCATTAAATCTTTCCAGACCCAGATGTAGGCTTGTTGGTCTGGATGCCCATGTGAACCTGGAATGAAGATTTTTTGTTTGACTGTTCTGATTATATTAAGATCAAAAGTACCATCTACTGGCCACCCGACTCCGAAGGTGGGCCATTCAGACGAACAGAAAGTCTGTCACTTTCCTTTCCTCATCCGAACCGCCAGGTTCAATGCTCGGTCCGTCACTGCCGACCAATGAGAGAGGGTTAGGGACAAAGGGGTGGAGGCAGACTTGGCGGCCGACTGTCCCTTTCCAAACAAGTAGAAACCGACACAGAAGGACACAAAGATAGAGACACAACATACAAACAAGACAAGCCGGCAAAATGGTAGGGAAAATGAAGCCAAAAGATTGTCTATTGGCCTGGGCCATCTGAAAAATCTCCTAGACAAAAGGGAATCAGACGGGGCCCCTGTCTCAGGGTCCCCATACTCTAGAGCGTCCTCCAGAGCTGCAGCCTGTGGGTTCAGGACACGTCTGTCCCCCACCATCCAAGGGTCCTCACGGGCCGCTTGAACAGCTGCTTCCCTGCCGACTCACCACCGTCCTTATCAATCTCGGTGGGACCTCCAGATGTTAGGGTCGACGTACAAAACAGAGAGCTTTACTCTGATATCGGGTCATAAATGAAGCTTTTTATTTATAGCACGAGCTCGTGGGTCACCAGCGCGAGGAGTAGCTGGTGACCCCGAGTTTGAGGCTCACAGGCCTTTTATGAGGCAGTTCTACCAGGGCAGGGGAGTGGGGTCACCCCGAGTGCAGACACCTGGACGCCAGATGTCTCTATGGTCTTTTCTCAGAGTCTGGGTAGGTAAACGAATTCCAAGCTTATCTAGCAAGGGGTTATTTGGCAAGCATTCTTCTTAAGCAATTTATCTTGCAAACACAACCCCAGGGGTTATTTGGCAAGCATCCTGTTAGCACAGTATGGTGGGCTAACTTTTCTGATATGGGGTGTGGGGGCAGAGTGCAGTATTTCCCTGCAATTAATTAATTGAATCTGCAATTAGCAGAGCTAGTGGGGGGGGGGCTTGTTTCCCTTACAATGGCCTTTCATAAGGATAGTTTGTGTTTTCAAGAACTCTCCTTTCCTGCTCTAAAGCAACTCTGGAACCTCCTTGTGTTGTAACTGTTTTAAAATGGGCTCAACCTTGGACCCCTGCTGGAAGATCTAGTTCCCTCCCTCCAAGGATGAATGACCTTGATAACAGGAAGTGCTCAACTCCCAGGCCAGTAAGTTTACATCTGAACATCCACAAATGCCTTTCTTCCTAAATTTTCAAACATTTTTTTTAGATGCAAGAAGCAACAAGAAGGGAGACAAGTGACACCCACAAGGAAGATGGTAAATATTTGGTCACTGTGTATTCAGAGGAAATCTGGATGGGATGAGATTTACGAGATGCCAAGATGCCCATGCTGCAGCTCTGCACGTACATTCTGGTCGCTGAACCTTCTGCTCTCCCTCTCCCCTACCCCCTTCCGATCCCTCTCCCTCTCCCCCTCCCCCTCCCCCTCTCTCCTTCCCATCTCCCTCCCCTTTCTCTCTACCAGATTTTAAGTATTTTTAGTATTATTCCCCAAATGACAATATGTTTTTTTACTTTACACAACTTTTTTTTTTAAAGTCTTTCGAGACAGGGTTTCTCTGTGTAGTTTGGAGCTGTCCTGTAGCCCAGGCTGGCCTCAGACTCACAGAGATCCACCTGGCTCTGCCTCCAGAGTGCTGGGATTACAGGATTAAAGGTGTTTGCTACTATGCCCAGCTTTTTTTTTTTTTTTTTTGTCATCTCTTATTCTTTTATATTTTTCATCTTTTTGTTTATTTGTCTGATAAACATTCTGGATAATTCTTCTGGTCCACATTTCATTTTACTAATACTCTCTTTAGTTATGACTAAACCACAATTAAGTTTGTGTGTTGAATTCTTTTTGTTATTGTTGTTTGTTTGTTTTTAGACAGGGTTTTACTCTGTAACAGCCTTGGCTGCCTGGAACTCACTGTGTAGACCAGGTTGGTTCCTACTCACAGAGATCTGCCCATGCCTCTGCCTCCCGAGTGCTGGGATTAAAGGCTGTGCAACCACCACCCGGCTTTCTACTAGTTTTCATTCATGTTAATGCTTTGGTTTTTGTTTGTTTATTTGTGGGTGTTTGCTCACTCTTATATTTGAATAATTATTTGAACAAATAATTATTAGTCTTATTTGTGTTGTCTTTCAGAACAAATTTTCATTTGCTTCTGCAAAGTACTTCAAATACTATCACCCTGGAACTGCTTTAATCCCAGCACAGGTCATTGTCAGAAAAGGCTTATTTTACCCTCCACACTGTATCCTGCCCACATTTTCTTCTTACAGTGTGTGGTGAGCCATGGGGATGCAGTTGCCATGTCTCTTACCTTGGGCAGAACCTATACTTTTGTCTCTTTTCACCCTAAAATGACTTTGAGTAAAAGTGATTTTCTGTAATAATATACCTTTACAGTTTTGTTTTTGGTTTTGTTTTTTGTTTGATTCCTAAGTTGGGTCTAGAAATTCCTCACTATCTTCTTAGCTCTTTATTGGATTTATACCATCCCAGGAAGATAATCTGAAGTATCTAGTTTGTCATTCCTTAGAAAACCAATTCTTTCTGCCTTTTTGTTTTCTTTTCTTTTGTTTTTGTTACCTAAATAAAGATACTGTTTTACGGCCTTTACCATGATATAAGTTGACAATGGGTAAAACATTGCTGGTCTTTAGGTCCTTAGGAACTCAGGGTTAGAATAGTTAATGTGACCAATTCAGAATGTATACCTATTTCTAAGGTAGTCCTTGGAGCATCAGAAACTCTGAATATACCAAGGAACATAGAACCTGCTCCTTTGTCTACTGTTCTGCTTGCTAAACTATGATACTTAGTGAATAGCAAATGTAACTGTCTGAGAGAAATTCTTTAGAATTGGGATAGCACCTAGACTGGGGATTTTCATACATTTTGCATTCCCTACTATTTAACTAGCTTAGGTATCAGTTCCCAGTGAGTGAACTAGAACCTCTGGGTGTAGTTTAAGAGAAGGCAAGGAGTCTATAAAATCATAGACCAACTATTGTCTATAAACTTGAATGCAAAAAGCTACAATTATTGTCATGTGGAGGCACGCCAACTTTTTATATGAAATTACTGTCTAGATGTCATGGTAGCACACCTCTGTATTCCCAGCACTTGGGAAATGGAGGATGCAAGAGGGTTGTGAATTCCAGGCCAGTCTGGGCTACATAGTCAGATCTTGTCTCAAAGGACAAAAGAAAGCAAAACCACTACATCGAAAGCCTGAGACTACAATTCTAGAGGACATTTTTAGAATACTCTATTGTTAGGAAGTCTGTCTTCAGAATGATACAGGTGCGTTATGCTTACAAAGTGTCCCACACCTTGTTGTCATCGTCCCTGTGGAAGCCCTCTCGTCATTTTGCTAGCACTTATTGGAATTAGAAACCACCTCTTTCTAACATCCTTCCAGTGAACAGGGGTACCCCGCTGGGCCAAGATGAATTCTCATCATGTTTTGTTTTGTTTTCTTTGGTGAGGATTAGAATTCAGACATTACTTGCCTCATCGGTCCACAGTCCGATCTCCAGAGAAGATGACTAGAGATGGATACCGAGTATCTTTTTTAGACGCTAAGTCTTCAGGTTCTTCTCCAGAAAAAGACTTGATACCAAAGCCTGACACATATTCATGTACCCATGATGTCTCACTGGCTAAACGCCTGGATGTGGGTGATTCTAGCCAGATCCTTCCCTATCAATTACCTTCGGATGTTGGTCTGGACTATTATGATAATCATTATTCTCAAACTCTTTCCTTGCACGGAAGTCTTATCAAAAAGCCTCAAAAAATCAAGAACTACCGAGAATATAGCATAAAGCCTTCAAATGACATAAAGGCCACCTCATCTCATTCCTGTGGAGACCTACTAACTTCTCTGTCAAACCCCGACTCCAGCACAGGAAGGCTTTTGAAGCTTAGTTCAGGTAATAGCTACTTGTCAGTTTGCAAGTCTTTTTTAAACTCATGAATTTTGTAATTATCATTTATTGAATTGAATTTGTGTTTCTTAAGTTGTATATTAGGGTCATTAGTGGTTCATGGAACTTACAGAAATCTGGAGGGTATGAGTGCAATATGATGGATAATTTAGAGAAAAAAAATATAGAAATATGTGAGTCTCACATCTACACATTATTTTAGTTAAGTGACATCTCAAGACCTATACCCAGCTGCATCTAGTTCTCTCTGGTCACTATCATCAAACTCTGGCCTCCACATATATATGCTCAGATGTGAACATACACATGTATGGTGGGGGACAACAAAAGAACAGGAACTACTCTGGTGCTGAGTTGAGAATGAATGGTGCAAGTATGGGAATAGAAAAATTTACTCCCAGAAGAAGATAGATAGTCTCAGGATAAGTTACAGAGACTGGTCTCCAGCTTTTAATTTGTTCACTAAAACTCACTAGATACCTACCATATGCAAGACACTATTCTACTTCTGAGATAAAGTAAGAACAAAATCAAATTCCATGTATACTTGATCATAAATCTTGTCTCTACTTTTATTCTAACAAGGTAAGATAGATAATAAGTTACCATAAATATGTCAGTTTATAAGTGCTTTGATGGAAAATAACAAGTATATAAAAAGTAATAAGGAAAAAGTGATGTTTCAGAGTGAATGGTCAGGACAAACTTCTATGATGAAGCATCATAAACTTCTATGATGAAGAACAGAATAGGAGAAATGAGTTTTAAGATGAATAGTGAGTTTGGTTTTATATCTTAAGTTTTAGATGCTATTAGAACTTCCCAGAGATGGTATCCCAATAATTTGAGACTTGAATAAAATGAAAGTATAAGGTATACAGATAACTTGGAGGAGACCTTTCTAAAGGGTGGAAATAGTAAGTGCAGAGTTCCTAAGGCCATGTTTAAGGAACAAGGAACCCAGTATGGCTATAGCAGAGTAAGAGAATGAAATGTATAGATGAGGTCATAGTGATGGCCATACATTTATTCTGGGTGAGATATGTAGTTGGAAGATTTGTAGTAGCAAAGGATTCTCACTTAAGAATTACTCTGAGCTGGGCGATGGTGGATTTAATCCCAGCACTTGGGAGGCAGAGGCAGGTGGATCTCTGTGAGTTGGAACCAGCCTGGTCTACAGAGTGAGTTCCAGGACAGCCAAGGCTACACAGAGAAACCCTGTCTCGAAAACCAAAAAGAAGGAGAAGGAAAAGAAGGAGAAGGAGATGGAGATGGAGATGGAGATGGAGATGGAGAAGAAGGAAGAAGAAGGAGGAGAAGAAGGAGGAGGAGGAGGAAGAGGAGGAGGAGAAGGAGGAGGAAGAGGAGGAGGAGGAGGAGGAGGAGGAGGAGGAGGAGGAGAAGAAGAAGAAGAAGAAGAAGAAGAAGAAGAAGAAGAAGAAGAAGAAGAAGAAGAAGAAGAAAGGAAAGGAAGGAAAGGAAAGGAAAGGAAAGGAAAGGAAAGGAAAGGAAAGGAAAGGAAAAAGGAAAGGAAAGGAAAGGAAAGGAAAGGAAAGGAAAAAGGAAAGGAAAGGAAAAAGGAAAGGAAAGGAAAGGAAAGAAAAAAGGAAAGAAGGAAAGGAAAGGAAAAAGGATTACTCTAAGGGGTTGGGGTCTGGTTAGGTTAGTAGAGCACTTGCTACACAAACATGAGGATCTGATTTTGGATCTCCTGTTAAAAATCTGGGTGTGGTGATGTGCACCTGTATCCCAGTGCTGGAAAGGCAGAGGCAGCAGGAGCCATAGGGCTTTCTGGTCAGCTGTGCTGCCAGTTTGTGAGCTCTAGCTTCAGTGAGAAACCCCATCTCACGCAACATCGTCCTTTGGCCTCCACACATCTATGTTCACATGTAAACAGGAAAGAACAAGAATTACTCTGGATACTGAGTTAAGAATGAAATGGGGCAAGGGTGGGAATAGGAAAAGCCATTTAAGAGGTTAAAACCCAGATAAAAATTGGTAACTTCAACTAGAGAGAACAGTGGAGGCAGTTAGTGAGTAGATGACAGATTCTGACTATATTCTAGGAAAATTACCCTTGGATTTGTTGATGGACTGGGAATAAAATGTAAGAGAAAGAGAGTCAGTGTCCCCAGGGTTTCAGGCCTAGCCTACTGGGAAAACGGAGTTATCATTTACTGAGATAAAGAAGAACAGAATAGGAGAAATGAGTTTTAAGATGAATAGTGAGTTTGGTTTTATATCTTAAGTTTTAGATGCTATTAGAACTTCCCAGAGATGGTATCCCAATAATTTGATATAATAGTGTGAATTTCAGGAGGAAATGTAGTTGGAAATAGAAATTTGAGAATTATATGGGTACAGATGGCATTACAACTGTGAGTGGATGAGAATCTCATCTAGGGAGTAAACATAGAAAGGAAAGAGATCTAAGGGTCAGACCCGAGTCTTGTGAAAACTTAAAGTTGAACAGATGAAGAAAAACTAACATGAAGAGTGAGAGAGAAGGAGAAAGCTGGACTGTTACACTGGGGGCCTAGTGAAGAACGTGTGGAGAGGAGGAGGCAGTGATGGTTCTGTGTCGGAGGCTGTGGGGAAGAGCTGGGACTGGCAGTTATTTGGAAATACAAAGGAATTAGTGAATAGCTTCAGGGGATACATTCAAATAAAAGCACCATTGAGTTAAAAAAAAAAAAAAGCCTTGGAAATGAAGCAATAGAGTACTAAGTAGATACAATCCCTCAAGGAGTTTTGTAATAAGAGGGAGAAGAGAAATGGAAGAGGGGATGGAATCCTATAAGACTGATCAAAATCGTCGTAGAGGGAGAATTAGTGATGTATCAGGAAACAGAACATCTACAAGGAAAAACTCCTTGTCTAGTCCACAAGAGTTGAAGTTTAGTCGACTGGTAAAGAAGCTGGCCTTAGGTGAAACACCAACAGTTACAGTAAGGAGGCAGGGGATTTATTCCGATAGCTGATAACTGATAGATTGGTTGATAAATTCAGTGGTAAGATGGGAGGGACATTTTCTTTGATTTTCTGTTTTCTTGGTGGGATAAAGGAGGGAGGAGATGATAAAGTTTGAAAAGAAAAGAGATGTGAAATAATTCTCTTGGGAAATAAAATGAATTGACTAGAGTAATATGTAAGGACAGCTGGGTGGTAATAAGGGTCCAAATAATCTAGGAGTCCTGAATTAAAGTGAGAAAGATCAGAACAGATGTGTGTTGTTCTCTAACCACTGCTCTGGTATAGGCTCCCAGATGTAGACATTTGCATTTAGTCAGAATTTACGGAATCCCCCCTCCAAGTGCCAGCCTTGAGAAGATTTCAATCAGGGTCCAGAACAGATGCTACACGTGGCTAAGGACACTAATCTGAGGGCTGTTCAATGAGTCTAAGAACACTGAGTTCGTTAATCCATTCCTTTATTGTTCTAAGAAAAATTCTACAAGTGCTGTGGGGAAACACACACACACACACACACGCACACACACACACACACACACACACACACACACACACGCGTGCGCACACACACAGTCATACAGTCATTCTTTTACAATGCATTGTGGGATTAGAAGTTTTCAGGGTCACGGAGAGAGGTGATAAGGGTCCACACATAACTCAGCAATTGTCAGCTAGATTAACAACCTAAAAGGGAGAGTGACTGAAGGGAGTTCTCTGTTAGGGTCAACTAAAGCTAAGATCAGTTAGGGAATCTAGGGACAGCACTTGGCTGAGGAGGAGTTAAAACTGAATTTGTACAGGAAAGAAGCTTGGCACCTATCACCTGTCTGGCCTAGAGGGCAATCTCCTTGGGTCAGTGGGAAGTAACTGCCTTAACTCAGTAACTAGCAAGTGACTAAAACATTATCCCAGGAATGTGAGCAGTAAATCTCTTAAGTTAGGGTCTTGTATAACTAACCCTGGGTGAAGGTAAGGAGTTGAGGATTTAATTGCTAGTGATTCTTTTCTCTGTCTGTGGGTGAGATGAGCTAATGTTTATCTATGTACAGTTTTGTCCTTGGAAAAAGGTATCTTTTCGGAAATACTTTTGTCTGGAGAATGGCTGTGGCCAGATATATGTTAATGAAAGATAAACACAGCTGGGGACAGTTGGCCAATTACTCCAAATGTGTAGGGGAAGTTGTGCCCATGATTGAGATGCAATCGTGAGATTACATGTACACATAACATGGAGATGCACAGTAAATGGGGAGAATCAGAGCTGTTATTATTGCACAAGAAGTTTACAACAAGAGACAGCCAGTTCATTCAAAAGGCAGTAATTCCATAACGCCTTGCGTGATAGTTTCCTCTAACAGAACCCTCAGTTCTGATAGGTTGACCTTCTGAACTCTAGTTGTCACTGCTGTATTTCCCATGGAATTTTACCACCAGCATGCTCTCAATAAGAATTGAGGTTTGATCAGGTAGAGGGAGACAAAAAAGGAGTTAACAGTGTATGTTAAAGAGTAGTTATTCTAACCCTGGATACCAACAGATTCATTTGAACAGACAGATTCATTTCCCAGGCTATTTCCTCCACAGATCTATATGCCACAACCCATTTCAACAGCGAGCCTGCCCTGCTGACCAGTGTAGAGCAACAGTTATCCAGCAGTCTCAGCGATTTTGCACCAGCACCTGGTTCTTTTCCAAGCAACCGGGTCCTAGGAAACTCTCTGCAGACACTGCTGTTGCCTCCTGGGACTCCAGAAAACAGAGAGATTCCAACTAAGAGGTCATTAAGCGGAGGCTTCAAGTGGAAGGACAATGTTCTTGCCAACCTGAATCTGAAGTGTGCTTTCCAAGAAGCTACAGGCAGAGAGGCGCAAGTATTGACTTGTTTGTGTGTGTACAAGAAACACAAAGGCTCAAGAACAGAATGTGCTGCTCATGGGGTTTGGGGTGGTTCCACCAATATTGCTAGAAGTTCTAGGGGATTTTCAAAAACCTGTGGCCAATATTACCAGGCTATAGCCTGTGACTCTTTTGCCCTTAGGAAAAGTTATTCCACCTTTCTATTTTTTCAACTTTCTATCACAAAGGAACTATTTACTTTAAGAGCATAAACATGGTACATGGTAGGAAAACACTTTAATAATTAATGTCCTGCAAGAGTTTCCTAACAGGACAGAGTAGAGACATTGTCACAAGTAACCTAACTTACTTGAAATAGTTTTTATAAATTCTTCCTTTTTTTTTTTTTTTTTTCCTTGAAAACAGGGTCTCACTATGTAGCCCTGGCTGTTCTGGAACTCAATTTATAGATCAGAATGACCTTGAAGTTGAAATCTGCCTGCCTCAGCCTCCTTAGTGCTGGGATTAAAGATGTACATCACCAATGCCCAGCTAAAATCATTACTTTGCTTTTCTGTACAGAAACTCAAATGATTCTAATTTTTTCCCAAAGTATCCACAAGCCAATGAATTAGATTTCCCAGGGGATTTTTAGCTGAAAATGGCTAAGAGAATCCAGAACTGTCTTTTCTGAACGTTAATTTTTCTGCAGTTCTTATTGCCACCAGGGAACCTCCAGTTTAGTCTGAGGAACCACCATCCTGAGAGTCCGTGATCCCTTGTCCTGTAAATCATGTGTCCAATTTATTACCTTGTACTGAAGGAGAGTATTTGATCAAAAACTGTCTCTAGTTATTTTAAGATTTTAGTTGTTGGGAGTCTTTTTGCACATTAGGATGATTTCAGAGAAATTGTCTGTTTCTTGACCCTTTGAATCTTTCTTACTCTGTTTTCAGAACTCTGGAGGTGAGAGCTGGGGATAGTTTGCCTAGTATGTATGAGGCCCTAGGCACACTCTCATACACCACAAGTGAAGGAAGGAAACAGGAGAGCCTTTGGAGACAGTCAGAGTTTTTGTTCACTAAAGGGGGCAGTCTTGTAATATTTTCCTTAGTTTCTGGCTTGTTTTACATTCTCAGCCACAAATGCCCATTGTATCAGGCAAAAACACTAACTGTGATAATACGTTTAGGGTTAAGTCCCAGCAATGCGTAAGATGCTTTATTAACAGTCTGGGGAAAAATTTTTCACTTCTATTTCATGTCATATTGTGAAAATGTCAACATTTTTGGACTATCTTTCATATTACTATTGTTCCTGTTAGACATTGTTTTCTTACTACAGAGAGCTTTCACAGTGCTGACTTACTGTAAGCGGAAAGGCAGACAGACTGTTTCACACTTAGTGGGTGCTTGATGTAGAGTCCAGGGCCTCACATATGCTAGGTTCTTGCCTGTAAATTATGGATATGCTGTTTGATTTCTGAACTCTGTAATTCTCCAAATTCTAAAATTAAATTGGGCATGGTAGAGTCTACCACCACCAGCACTTGGGAGTAAGAGGTAGAGTTCAAGGCCAGCCTGGGCCCCATGAGACTCTGCCTCAACCAACAAAGAAAAGAAAAAAAAAATTAAAGAAAACCAGTAACAGTAAATTTTATTTTTAATAAATTTCCATAAAATAGCCTTTTGATATGACTAGACTTTTCTATGCTTTAACCCCAAATCAGGTTAACTTCTCAAATGATCCTATCTTGTATCCTTCATACATCCACAGTCCTTAAAGTGTACTGATCAGGGCCAGGTTTTCTGAGTTATGTTTATACTAGTTGTAATGTTATTCTTTACCAGTCAGAGGCCACACATGTGATTCAACTCATGTCACTGTTTTGGGTGTTGTGTTTCATTATCCAATAATCATCCTTAGCTTCTTACATCAAAAGAGCCAAGCAAAAATTGAGAAATAATAAGGCTGTCTTCATGTCATACTGTGTGTGTGTTCATGTGTGTCTGTATGTATGTGTGTCAGTGTGCATGTCTGTATGTATGTGCCAGTGAGTGTGCGTGCGTATTGTGTGTCTGTGTAAGTGTACACATGTAGATGTAACCGTCTTGTTAAATAAGAATCACAGAGCCAATTGCAGAGGTAAAAGCCAAGAGGTCAGAGCAATAGTTAAGAGCTGAAAACCTTTTTTTACCCTTCACTGCTGCTGCTGTCCTTCCTCTCCGCAAAGAGATCTACTTCCTGTGTGTCTGTCTTTTTTTTTTTTTTAGCTGAGTACCGAACCCAGGGCCTTGCGCTTGCTAGGCAAGGGCTCTACCACTGAACTAAATCCCCAACCAGTCTGTCTTTTTAATAGACTTTCTGTTCTGCCTTCTCATTGGTTGTAAACCCAACCACATGACCTCCTCGTCACTGCCTGTCTGTACAGACCTCCAGGTCTTCTATGGTTGGTATTGAGATTAAAGGCTTGTGTCTCCATGCTGGCTGTATCCTTGAACGCACAGATATCTGCCTGTCATGTGATCTGGATTAAAGGTGTATGCCACCACCACCTGGCTTCTGCTATGGCTTACTATTAGCTCTGACCCCCAGGTTACTTTATTTATTAATATACAAAAAAAATCACATTTCAGTAAAAAAAAAATATCACCATAGTGCATGTCTGTGTGTGTGTGAGAGAGAGAGTATGCATGTCTGTGTGTATCTGTGTGTGTGGTGCTGGAGATAGATCCCAGGGTTTTGTACGTGTAGCTAATACAGGCTATATCTCTAGCCTATATTAGTTTTTTTGAAGTCCACAAGACTCTATAGGAAAGAATTAGAGATAGAAATATATAAAATACATAATATGCATGTTATGTTAGAATGAATAAAAGCAACTGTAAATGTTACTATATAGATCTATCTATGATTTCTTTAAATAAAAAATATCATTAGTACTCGACCTAACAATGACAT
Organism: Onychomys torridus; assembly: GCF_903995425.1. Classification (NCBI taxonomy): domain Eukaryota; kingdom Metazoa; phylum Chordata; class Mammalia; order Rodentia; family Cricetidae; genus Onychomys; species Onychomys torridus. The sequence continues at coordinate 33,116,301 of NC_050447.1, forward strand.
TTAACTTAAAATTTTTAAAATGTTAGAGGGCAAGCCGGGTGGTGGTGGTGGTGGTGGTGGTTGTGGCACACACCTTTAATCCCAGCACTCAGGAGGCAGAGCCGGGTGGTTATGAGTTTGAGGCCAGCCTGGTCTACAGAGCAAGATCCAGTACAGGCACCAAAGCTACAGAGAGAAACCCTGTCTTGAAACCCCCAAAAAATGTTAGAGGGCATTTATGTTTATTTAAAATAGAAGCTTATTATGAATTTTAATTTCTTATTAAATTACTCTTAATTTTATCTTATCATATATGGTACTTTTTAAAAATGTCCTGCAGTTTTATCTTCTTTTTGTATTACATAATACATTGAACCACACATGTAAGTACTAAATACCACATTTTTTAAAAATTTAATTAATTAATTAATTTATTTATTTATTTATTTTTGGTTTTTCGAGACAGGGTTTCCCTGTGTGCCTTTGCGCCTTTCCTGGAACTCACTTGGTAGCCCAGGCTGGCCTCAAACTCACAGAGATCTGCCTGCCTCTGCCTCCCGAGTGCTGGGATTAAAGGCATGCGAATTTTTTTAGAGCTGAGGATCGAACCCAGGGCCTTGTGCTTGCTAGGCAGGCACTCTACCACCGAGCTAAATCCCCAACCCCTAAATACCACACTTTTATTGAAAATTCTGAAAACCTACATAGAAAAATCATGACAGAGGATCTATTATTTTTGAAATCTCCTTTTAAAGTCTAGAGATGAGGCTCAGTGGGAGAGCACTTGCCTAGTGTGTACAGGATCCTGGGTTCAATCCCCAGCACCACCAAAGAAAAAGAAAAAGAAACATGAAATTGCCTTGAATATCTCATATGCTTGCCTCAGACATAGTGATATGAGATTCGTATCTAAACCAAAAGATGGAAGCTGTACTTGAAAAGAGTATTAGTGCTTTAAAGGTCTGGATCCTGATTTCCCTCTCTGTGTGAGAATGACACAAACGGTACTGGTGTTTGGTTTTGTTTTCTTTCTTGAGCCTCTCTCTAGTGACCTGGGCAGTTTGCGTGGTTTACCGGGAAACCGTAGTCCCCCGATCTCGGCCAGAACCCCCCACGTGGCCACTGTCCTCAGACAGCTCCTGGAGCTGGTCGATAAGCACTGGAACGGCTCTGGCTCCCTCCTCCTCAACAAGACGTTTCTTGGTAAGTGCCCTTTCTTGGTTAGTTCTCTGTGCCGTTGGGAGGACAGGACCTTGCTTCTGCTCTGTGGTTTTTAGCCCTCTAGTTCCTTTAGCATGCAAGGAGAAGTGTGCATCACTTACCCACATTTCCCAGAAACACCCTGCTTAACAAGTCTGCACTTGTTCTCCCCCCCACACACACTTTTTTTGGTTTTGGTTTTGGTTTTTAGAGACAGGGCTTCTCTGTGTAGCTTTGATCTCGCTCTGTAGACCAGGCTGGTCTCGAACTCACAGAGGTCCGCCTGCCTCTGCCTCCCGAGTGCTGGGATTAAAGGCGTGCGCCGCCGCCGCCCAGCTCCTATTTTTTAAAATCAACTATTTTTCCAGTTGTTTTGTAGCAATTGTTCTCTTCTTCCTATGGTGTGTGTGTGTGCTCATGTGTGGTCTTCCTATGGTGTTTGTGTGTGCTCATGTGTGGTCTTCCTATGGTGTTTGTGTGTGCTCATGTGTGATCTTCCTATGGTGTTTGTGTGTGCTCATGTGTGGTCTTCCTATGGTGTTTGTGTGTGCTCATGTGTGGTCTTCCTATGGTGTGTGTGTGCTCATGTGTGGTCTTCCTATGGTGTGTGTGTGTGCTCATGTGTGGTCTTCCTATGGTGTGTGTGTGCTCATGTGTGGTCTTCCTATGGTGTGTGTGTGTGTGCTCATGTGTGGTCTTTGGTAATACGTTCCATGATCAGATATATGTAATAGGGAGTAGTTATATTAATAATTGCAAAACTATTTTATGATCCTTTGGAAGTACCAGTAAGAAATACAACAGAAATGAGGTTTGATCATTAGAATTTGCAAAGACTGTTGAAATGTTGATTTAAAAAATTCAAATGAGAGGTTGGGGATTTAGCTCAGTGGTAGAGCAAGCACAAGGCCCTGGGTTTGGTCCTCAGCTCTGGGAAACACACACACACACACACACACACACACACACACACACACACACACACCACAAAAACAAAAACAAAACACACAAAAAAAATTCAAATGAGTAAATACCCTTGAGCTCATTTTAGGGATTAATTTTTAGAAACATGGGGCAAATAGTTGTATAAATGTTGGCTCCAGGTGCTTATTTGTTGTTTAATAGAGACAAAATTCAAGGAACTTTTACTTGTTAGTAAAGCTTTAAGTAAAAACAAGAACCTTGAAAGTTGTTTAGGCTGAAAAATTTTTTTATTTCTAAGGGCTGTAGTACAGCCTAGTAGAAGAACACCTGTCTAGCTTGTACTAGCCCCCAAACTAGCACTAAAAACCTTTCCTTAAAGATTTTGGTTTTAGCTATGTGTGCATGGGTGTATACATGTGTATATATGTATATAGGTATCCACAGAGGCCAGAAGAGAGTATCAGATTCCCTGGAGCTGGAGTTAAAAGCAATGTGAACCACCTGACATGGGTGCTGAAAACTGAACTCTGGTCTTCTGGAAGAGCAGCAAATACTCTTAACTGCTGAGCCATGTCTCCAACCCCCACGCCAAATTTTTTAATTAAAAAATTATATGGGGGCCAGGCAATGGTGGTGCACACCTTTAATCCCAGCACTCAGGAGACAGAGGCAAGTGTATCTCTGTGAGTTTGAGGCCAGCTTGATCTACAAAGTGAGTTCCAGGACAGCCTCCAAAGCTAGACAGAGAAACCCTGCCTCGAAAAACCAAAATAAATAAAATAAAATAAAATTATATTGGGAGAGGACAAGAGAGGGTAATATATGTATGAATATAATAAAATTATGTTGCGTAATATAGGAAACTGTTGTGATAAAACCTATTATTATAGTTAACATAGTAAATTTTAATTCTTTTTTGTTGTTTTGGTTTTTTCGTGACAGGGTTTCTCTGTGTAGCTTTGGAGCCTATCCTGGATCTCGCTCTGTAGACCAGGCTGGCCTTGAACTCACAAAGATCGCCTGCCTCTGCCTCCAGAGTGATAAATTTTAATTCTAAAGGATATAGAGGAGAAAGAATCAGCCTTTCTTTCCATGTTGACCCATTGTTGCCATTTTGTAGGAAATCATTCCCTGGAGCATTCATCCAGGAAGGGTATATATAACACCTCTTCCAGTCACTACATTCATGTCAAAAGGCGATGATTAGATACAGAGCTGGCAGTTATTGACTTGGAATTCTGTGCTCTAGCTTTATGATTGGCCCATGTGCCCACCCTGGATTTTTGGCAGGTCCTGCCAGAGATTTGCTTCTGTCCTTGGTTGTGCCTGCGCCTCCTCAGCAGTGGCGTCGCTCACAGGCTGAAGAGAAGGCAGAGACAGCCTTCCGCTGCAGGGAGAGTGAGCTAAAAGAGGCGGGACTGCTGGTTCCTAACGACGTGGTATGGCCCTCACCTCTCCTCCTCCTCTGTCTTTACTAGAAAAGACATACATACCATCATGATTAGAACAGCCCAGGGCCCCAGGAGCATCACTACTGTGGACATTTAGACACTCTGGAACCAAAATATGAACAAATCAGGAATACAAAACTTGTTAGGATGGGAACAATGTGCAGGTTCTTCAGGGATGACTCCTTCATCCTAGCAAATCCACAAGTCCTAAAGAAATACTTGAAGGGACAAGGAGGGGAGCAGACAAAACTCTAGGTGAAAGTGTGTAGGATCACACTGTTGGAGGCCTTGGTGTGGTTCCAATGATGGAAGGCAAATGCCATCTTTCTCCCTTCTGATAGAGTAGAGAGCCTGGGACCAGCAGCCATATTGAGTGTCTGGCTGCTGGATTGGGGAGAGAATGAAGGAACTCATATCCCTAAGTTTCTCTTTTCTTAGCTTCAGTGGATTTTCAGACACCACGTTCAGCCCTTGAAACTTCTGATTGATGACTCAGAATGTCAGCTTGCAAACCTACCAGTGTTCAGCAAGAGTTGTGGGTTACCCACAAGAAAGACCGAGATAAGCTCGTAATCAGTGGGAATGCTGCCCTTGAACTGTGTTTACCTGTGAATTAAATTTCTAGTGAGGTCACACAGCTGCACCCCTCCATTCAGTATGTCAGGAGAGGAAATGGAATTCAGTTTCTTAACATGTTGGTGTATTGTTTTCTGGTCTAAAGGAAAATTTGAAGCAAAAATTGGTCAAAGTGCTGGAGGAAAACCTTATTTTATCAGAAAAAATTCAGCAGTTGGAGGGAGGTGCTGCCACCTCAGTTGTGAGTGGGCACCCATCTCAAACACACGGTAAGTTAGGAAAGCCATGTGTGGGATTGGGCTAACAAAATAATTGTTGGTAAATGGCCTGCTTAGTGAGCTTCCTCAACCAAAGCTCTCATGGCTGCCTTTGGTTTTCCTTGGCCGTTATTTTTCCTTAGGAATTAATGGAAACTGTGACCTTACCTCCGAGAGTTATTATTTTTATTTATTTTTGTAGTTCTGGAAATCCAACCCAGGCTAGGTCCCTAGCTTTTGCTTCAGAGAATTGTAATGCAGGCATCTTTGACTTAGCACGTGAAGTTCTGTGTCCATGTCAAACATATGTGAATGATGTCTTTTAAATGACACTGCTTTTTGTCATTATAGTAGGAGAAAATGTATAAGGAAATACAGCTCCATGACCCAGCACTGACTATCGTCAGTATTTCTGAATTCTTTCTTCCTGTTTACCTCCATATGACATTCAACTCAAAATTATAAACTATACCCCGAATGATTGATTGATTGATTGATTGATTGATTTAGAGATAGGGTTTCTCTGTGTAACAGTCCTGACAATCCTGGAACTCACTTTGTAGACCAGGCTGGACTTGAATTCACTCAGAGATCCACTTGCCTTTTCCTTCCCAAGTGCTGGGATTAAAGGCATACACCACCATTGCCTGGCTGTACCCTGGATTTCTTTAAAGATAATTTACATACGACAAAATATATTCATCTTAACTTTGACTCTAATGAAATATATAGAACCCCCTTACAAACTTGTGTGGTCATTCCCCCATGTACACCAGGCGACCATAGACTTTTTTTTTGTTTTTGGTTTTTCGAGACAGGGTTTCTCTGTATAGCTTTGCGCCTTTCCTGGAATTCGCTTGGTAGATCAGGCTGGCTTCGAACTCACAGAGATCTGCCTGCCTCTGCCTCCCGAGTGCTGGAATTACAGGCATGCACCACCACCACCACCCGAATAAAGCATGCACCACCACCGCCGCCACCATCTGGTGTGAGAGTGTGCTTTTTTTTAAGATTTATTTATTTATTATGTATACAGTGTTTTGCCTGCTTGTATGTCTACAGGCCAGAAGAGGGCACCAGGTCTCATTACAGATGGTTGTGAGCCACCATGTGGTTGCTGGTAATTGAACTCAGGACCTCTGGAAGAGCAGTCAGTGCTCTTAACCTCTGAGCTATCTCTCCAGCCTGCTTTTTTTTTTTTTTTTTTTTTTTTTTAAACTGAGGATCAAACCCAGGGCCTTGCGCTTGCTAGGCAAGCACTCTACCTCTGAGCTAAATCCCCAACTCGACCATAGACTTTTTATACCTGACTGATTGGCACAGGCACTCCCACACTGCTGCATGAGTAGCCTTCATTTTCCTATCAAACTCTACATTGTTGCTTCTGATACCTAATAACCATGAAGTTGCCTTTGCTTATAATAGTGATGGAGAGAAAGTTGGTAATTCTGAAGAGATTGTGAACATTCAAAAGAAGGACCTAAGGTGGAAGAATGCTTAGAATGAAGGAAGCCCTTTCTCCGAGACCACCTTCCTTCCCTGGTGATGGAGCTGATATGTATGCTGTTATAAATAATGCTGCTGTCAAAAGCTGCATACAAAAAATGTACTCGAAGACTTGTGTACATTTCAGACTATTTTCCCAGAACTTGAAGGGCATAGACACTTTTTGAGAGTTTTCTTGCACATTGCTAAATCTCTCTTGAGAAATGTGATTTTTGAATAATCACATCAGTTGTGTTCGTGTGTTCCAGCTCCCTTTTCACCCCATCTTTGCAAATGCTACTTTGTTTGTTGAGACAAGGTTTCTCTGTCATTAAAGGCATGCATCACCACAGCCTAACCGAAAGTAGCAGTTGCAGCTGGGTGTGGTAACACATGCCTTTAGTCCCAGTGTTCTGGAGGCAGAGGCAGGTGGATCTCTGAGTTCAAGGCCAGCCTGGTCTATAGAGTAAGTTCCAGAACAGTCAGGGCTACACAGAGAAACCTTGTCTCAAAACAAACAAAAAATAAGATAAAATCTACCCTCAACTTCAAGCCTCTAGCTCAGCTTTCATAAGTAAATATAGGCACTCGGATTGTTATGAAGAAACGATGTGGAAGCATTGAGCCTCCACTGTTAAAACTCAGCACAACGTGATATTCACAAAACCCAGATGAAATGGTCATCGGCCTCCTCCTACCTATGAAAATAATCCTTTCATTCAGTCATGGGGCTGGTTCTGGAGGGTGGTGTACCGGCCGTTAGTGCACCTTTAGCAGTGGTGTTTTCCACCTTCCAGACTTGCCACTCAAGACATGATCCATGGTAGCATCATCACCCCCTGGGAGCTTGTTAGACAAGGGAGTAGTGGCCCTCTCCACGGGCCTACTGAATCAGAATCTATTTTTAAGAAGATCCCAGGGGATTGGGAAGCATATTAGCGTTTACAAAGTGTTATTCTAGAAAACTGTCTCTTAAGGACCAGAGTTCCTGTGCTTTTTTATCTCCTTCAGTACTGCAGGTGGTGGTAGAATATTTGGAGAGGCAGGTGTAACTGTCTTGGCTATCATTGAGATATTACCGTTTGAGCCACCATGTGGGTGCTGGGAATTGAACTCAGGACCTCTGGAAGAGCCATCTCTCCAGCCCCCGAGATATTACCATTTGATAATTTTATAGATTGACACAGTTCTAGATATTTTCACCAACTAGGTAGGGAGAAAAGGACACAAGTTTCCAACCAAAATGTAGACTGCAAGAGACGAAATACTTGTTTACGGGGTACAGCAGTGAGGGCAGGGTGTCACTGGTGTGTCACTGGTACTCTGGGCCATGGTCATTAGCTCTAGTAAAACTCAAAAGTTGGTCTGATATGTGCAGTTGTACATGGCTGAATTGTAATTCAGAGCAGTCACCTAATGCTATATTCTTGTCAAATAACTCCTGTCTCTAAGGAAGGGAATGGTGAATGGCATGTGGAGGTAAGGACTGGGAAGGGCAGGGCCTGGTTGAGATGTTCCCAAGTACTTAAACTCAAGGTGAGCTTGGAGTCCTGCTCACTCCTGGCTGTTGTACCCTTTGTAGATGATCTTCTGCACAAAAACCAACAGCTGACCATACAGGTGGCCTGCCTGAACCAGGAGCTGACTCAGCTGAAAAGGCTGGAGGAGACAGTTGCTCTTCTCCATGAGAGTCAGAGGTAGGAGCAGTCTGGCTGGCTTTGGGAGCATGTGTTCACTTCTCTTTATCTTCTCTGCTTTTCTTGGAAACTAGACTCTACACCTGTGTAAATTAGTGCATGTAAATCTCCTACTAGGCCTGTTAGCTCAGGGGTCAAAGGACAGCTTTTAGTAGTGCTTTTATACACCAGGGCTAACCCTTCGCTGGCACTGGTGGGTTGCAACTACTCAGTATTAGTATAGCAATGGCTATAATGGAACTCTAGGGTCAGCCAATTGTTTTGGTCATTACATACCCCTTAGATCAGCCATCTGGCTCCTCTGGAAAGTGCCTGTTTGCTATTGGGTATTGGTGAAATTATTAAGGCCACTCCACGTAGTTAAAAGGGAGGTTTATTTTGTGGGGTAACTTACAAATGAAGGGGTAGGTTGCAGGGTCTGGCAAAGGTATAGCACAGTCCGGCGGTGTTCTCTGGAGAACTCTGCTTGGTCTACCTCCAGCATCCAGCGTCCCCGAACCAAGAGAGCGACCTCCTCCTGATCCTCGGTCTTCGGCTCCCTCCTCTGCCCCGCCTTGTGTGGGCGTGATCATTACTGAAGCCTCAATGGGGGTTGGAACTTCCAGGCCAATGCTGGGTTGGCTATCCAATCCTGGGCAGCGGGAGCTCCCGGTCCAAGACCCCAGACCTCGGCAATCTATACACACGCCGCTTCCTCTTTTTCTGCAAAGACAGAGGGAATGTGGGCCACTTCCCCAGACCCACTTTGCCCAAAGCATCAGAGGTACTCATCAGAGTGGAGGCTTCTTTTCCATCTCCCTCTTCTTGGGCAGAGGTCCAAACCCAGTCCCTCCTACCTGGGGTTGGATCCGTGGAGGCAGAGCCAGTGTGTCTGAGGAGGAGGAGGGCAGTGGTGGTTCCACTTGGCCTTGGGTGGCAAGAAACTGGGAAGGACTGAGGTAAAAGCCAGAGAGCAAGCTCTAGATGCTGCCCCCAGAGTCTCTCCCTGCTAGAGGTTCCCTCCCTAGCAGGACGGAGACACTGATCCATCCAAGATTTTGCTGAGCTGGACCCAGCCCCATGTTTTGACCTACCTCCCTTTCTCCCACCTCCCGTGGGGATAGCCAGGTGGTACTTACTTGGCATTTAATGCTGCTGGCCTGGCCTGGCCAGAGGGCTCTGGACGCACATGGCTGAAGGTCCTCATGTAAAACTCCATCTCCTCGGGAAAGGGGGTCAGGAATGCTGAGAGGCTATGTCTGAATCCAGAGCCTCTTCTTAAGCCCTGGACACACCTTGTCACTGACCTCTCTAGAAGCTTGGTGGCCTCATGTCCTAAGGGGTCTAGGGTTGTCTTCCTGGTTCTCAGATGTGCTGGGAAAGCCCTTCTGCAGGGCGAGGTTTCAAACACTCATTTCTAGATCTTTCCTCACCACAAAGACTCACTTCATCTAGTCAAACTCCAGCTATTCTACTTGAGGAATGCTGAAGGCCTTAGGTCCAGTATGCCCAGACCGGGGAAGCATAGCCAAGAGGTTCTTAGGGACAAGACACTCAAGAATGGCCCTCGCCTGCTCCGGGCTCCTTCTTAGGGCTCCAGCCACTAGCTAACTTGTTCAGTGGCCAGGAGACCCCAAACCCTTCCCAGGCCAGCAGTTTTTGTGCCCCAGGCTGTGAACACTAAGGGGTCATTCTGGCTGCTGGGAAGGAGGATGTGGGTGCATTCCTTCTTGTCTCCATTCCCCAAAGGGAAGGGCACAGGTGAGGAAACAGTACTGCAGCCCTGAATCTTGGTCCATACAGAGAACTTCCTGGCTGTAGGAGTAACCTTGAATCAAAGGGCTGGGAAGGACTAGGCGAGCACCACGGCATGCCAGATGCCTCCGGCTCTGCAGAGAGAACTGCAGGTGAAGAAATAAAAGACCGGGAAAAGCTAGCTCAGGAAGGGCGTGGGGCAGAGGGCAAAGGGCGGGGCCAGTGAGTTGGAGGAGTACCCAGACAGCTGTCGCCTGCTAGGCAGTCGTTTCCATGGCGACAGAGGCGTCCTGACTAAGGCAGAGACGACACTGTAACAGAAAGCCGTCTCTAAAACAAGCCTATGTTTTGGGGGCAACGGCTCTAGAGAGGGGCCCCTCCCAAATTCCTGCTGGGTGGGGGTGGGGAGGCTGCCTGCCCAGTCCCTGAGAGTTTTAGGGACTAGCCACTGGCTGACTGCACAGATGCAAAGGCTGAGGCCACAGATAAGCCCCATGCTCAAACTGCCCAAGATGACCTGTTGGGGAGGGTATGGGGTACCCACCCACGCAGGGCAGCACAGGGGTCAGAAGCCAGTCCCAGGTACTAGAGCCTAAGGTCATTTTCCTCACACCTTTCTCCTCCTCTAGTAGGAGCTCAACACCCCACGGCACCCAGCAGAGGGGGACAAAGGCTGCCTTGGATCCCCTAGTCTCCAGGATAGGCTAGAAGTCAGGCCCCAACCCTCTAAAAGGAAGTCTGTAGATAGCACCAGGAGGAGCCTACTCAGAACTCCCTCCTCTCCTCAGAACTGATCCTCAGGTTCCTTCCTCAGAAACCTTCAAACATTTGCACATTCCTGAACGGTACTTTGGAACCTCTCAGCCATAGTGTTCTCTCTTCTGTAAAAGAGAACAAGCACCTGGTTCCTGTGGAGTAGGTTTCCCCTCAACTTAGCTGTAGATAAACAGAATTGGATTAAACGTCTTTGCTGTTGCCACAACTGGACCCAAAAGGTAGAGGATGTGGAGTCTGCGCATCCCAGAGCAAGTCTTGCCTACTTCCTCTACTGATACTCCAGGATGGCTGCCACTGTCTGTGCCCAGCTCAGAGCCCAGCACCAGGGCAGGTATGTGATAGTGTGATGGGGTTCTCTACCAGCTGCCAGCACTCCTTGGACTGGCCCACAGGCAGGGTGCAAGCCCTGGAGATGAGAAAGGAGAGGCAGGGTCCTTTTCCAACCCGCCCACCAGCCTGTGTTTGTATCCAGTTGCCATGAGGATTTGGGATCCAGGACTCAGCCTTCCCAGCAAAGCCTGCCTGGGCCCCCTGCCTTTACAGTCCCTAGGGGCCTTGAGGACTGGACCACCTCCATTCCCAGCTGCTGACCTCAGGAAGCCAGGGGGCGTGGGAATGGAGATAGGCTGGCTGGTCAGCAGCTGGGCTGGCCAGGCCAGGCCAGACCCTAGATTGTAGGGTTCCTGCTTTGTTCTCAGTGTGTGGAGACCTTAACTCTTCCCAGACCAGGCTTCTGTCTAGACTCTGGACTTTCATGTGCCCATCTCTAACACAGACTGTTAACAGTTGCCCCTGTTCTAAAACTAAAATAGGGTAAGATCTAAGAGGTCAAGATTATAGATGAAGGGAACTGATGATTACAGCCTAACTACCAGTTAACAACTGGTGGTCGGCTTCCTCTACCACATGTTGGTGCCTGGACAGGAAGGTACATGGGCCTGCAGAAACACAGGGCTCCGTTTGGCTATGTTAGTGTCCATGGGCCCAGCACAGGCTGGGTTCTGCTTCCCCAGGGCCCACTCGACCTGCTTTCTTTCCTTACATGGTCTCCACAATGGCTCTTGCTACACACCCCACTCCCCACCACACACACACACACACACACACACACTCCTGTCCAGGCTTCTGGACCACCTCTATACCTGTATGGGCCGCATCTTACACACACACACACACACACACACACACACACACACACACACACTCCTGTCCAGGCCTCTGGACCACCTCTATACCTGTATGGGCCGCATCTTCCGGGGGCATGACTCAAGCCCCTTGTGGGTCTCCTTTGCTTCCTGAGCTGGGCGGTGCTGTACGATGTACTCATAGGTGGTAAGCTTGTGCCACACTGGTGGGTGTGGGAAGAGAGGAGTCAGTAGTGGACAGGTGGCCCTGAAACTCAGGAGGGAGGGCAGCCAGCACTAGGTTCAAATCCCCATCCACATATATCTTAAGCAAAACCAGGCCTACCACAAAGAATCAACACTGGTCAGGTCCATGACTTCAAGGCTCTATTGCCCCAAAGGCACCTCCCTGCAGTCAAGACTCTATCCCCTTCAACACAAGCTTGGAGGAGGCACTTACTTAAATAAATGTGGAAGCAAAGCAGGTGGCCAAGCAGGGCTGTAGAAAGCAGGCCTAGAAGGATGAGTAGGGCAGCAAGTGCCAGGATGGCAGGAGCCTGGGTCTCCACAGGGGCAGCAGGCAGGAATACAAACCACACATCTGTGTGATTCTTCAAGACTGCAAGGCATAGGCAGTCTGAGCTTAGCCAGGGGTCGGGGTACATTGATTAAAACATGTCTGTGTCTAGAACCCACACTGACCTTCAAAGTGTTGGTTGGTACGAAGCCGCATGGGGTTGACAAAGAACTCCACGAAGACATATGTGGCCACCAGCACCAGGAGCAGAACACCCAATAAAGCAGATGCCACACTGTGTAGAAAGAGCCTGGCCCAGCCATGGGCACTGGTCAGCACTCAGGAGATCCAGCCTGGTAAGAGCCAGAAGCCCAGAAGCCAGGCTCCTGACCTCAAAGCCCCCAACTACTCAGAAGTCAAAGTCATAGAGCCTGAAGACAGGCAAGCAGTTATCAGGATCCCCATCTTTGTCTGGACCAATAGGATGGAAGACTCCAAACCCACCCTCACCCATCCCAAATATCACCTTCCCAGCATGCACACACCCTGCCCACAACTGGGTACTGCGTTACAAGCAGTCTTCAATAGAGCCCAGACTCAGATGACCTGAATCCCCAGATCCCAGATGACTCTCACCGGTAGTTCCTCTCGCCCACGCAATTGTTGAGCCATTTGCAATGATGGTCGAAGCCGCATACGCACTTGTTACAGGCGCTGCAGTGTTTGGATCGCGCACTCCTGCGGAGGGTTAGGGAAGGCACCCTGCAGTCGGCCAGCCCATCCCACCTTGACAGGTGTAGAGACCTGAGTCAGGCCTAGTTCCTAATTGCCCACAAGGACCTCCGCCCCTCCGGGATCACTTCAGTGAGGAGCACACGCGCCCTCTGGCGGAAACACAGGGTGGGACCCCTGGAGAAGGTTCTGAGAACCAGACAGTAAGGGAAGGGGGTGCTTTGTGGGGTCCTACTCTTAAACTACACACCTATGTAAGGTTCACATGAGAAGGAAAAAGAGGCGTTCTTTCCAAGCAAGGACCTCTGTGCCAGACCACACACAAGGTGCAGGTGTGGGACCTGAGGCAGAATGCACAGCTGCCCAACTGGTACCTTAATCACACTTCTACCAGCCCCATTTTGGGGTCACTTTCCTTGCCATGCTGCAGGAATTTTTCTGGCACTCTTACAGAAGGCCTGTGTGGGCTAGCTGTAAAGAAGCCCACAGGAGATGTGTTCACTGTCAACTAGGGGCGTTAAGGAAGCTCATGGGCAAGGGACATGTGAGAGAAGGCCACATTAGGCTTCAAGTGGGGTCTCCCCCAGGAGGCATCACAGAAGACCCAAATGAGTATGGGGGAGAAGTACAAGATCTCCCTCCATTATTCATGGAAATCAACTGCCAGAGCCACTCAGAACATTTGCTAGCCTCTGCTTGGGCCTCTGGTTCCTGTAGACAGACCCTTCCAACAGGCTACTGTAGGCCTCCAGATTCCAAGTGTGGAGCCACACTCTATCAGATAGTCAACCCATCCCCGAGTCTGGAGATTTCGAAGCTCCAGTGTGTAGGGAAGAGTCCTAGAGAGGTGCTGTGATTTGCCAAAGGAGAGTGGGCGTTCCACATTGTGTACCCTCCTCAATAGCAGTAGGACATGAAGCAAACCACTTAGCCTCTCTGGCCTCAGGCCCCTCATGGGTAACTGAGTAAAGGTACTGGGGGTGGGGGCAAGGGGGTGGGAGGGTTACGCAGCTAATGTGACCTTGACTCTGCTGCTCAGTATCTTAGTGACTTCAGGACACCTCCCAGCCTTCTGAGCAGTAGGTCCTGGCATTTTGTTAAAGAACACAGTACTTAGCACAGAACATATAAGCCTGAACTCCCTCTTGCCCCTATCTGGGTGCTTTTACGAGACTAAAGATGTCACTGGTAAAGTTAGTCATTTAGAAATGCTTGTGGTGCTGCCAAACGCCTCCTGGTCTGCTCCAGGAAATGCCAGTCCTCATCCTTTCTTCTAATCACTCCCAGATCACTCTGCCAAGACTTTTTGTTGTTTGTTTGTTTGTTTGAATCTATGACTTACTATGTAGCCCTGGCTACTCTCAAGCTCACTGAAATCCTCCTGCCTCAGCCTCCCAATTGCTGGGATTACAGGTATGCACCACCATGCCCAGCTCTACTAAGACTCCTTTTGTTTTGTTTTTTAAATAGGGTCTTATTGTGGAGCCCTGGCTGTCCTGGAACTCACTCTGTAGACCAGGCTGGCCTGAACTCACAGAGATCCGCCTGCCTCTGCCTCCTGAGTGCTGGGATCAAAGGTGTACGCCACCATACCCACCCTCCACCACAACTCTTGACTATGGAAAGAACAAGTGTTCAGAGGCGTAAGTACAACCATGAAGCCCGGCATGCCCCTGTTTGCCCTGGTGTAACTGGTGACTCTCCAGGCACACGCGTGGCCACAGTCACTCACACTCGTGCACTCACACGTCCACGTCGCACAGGTTACAGTGCAGGTCTTCAATGACATGTGCGTGCTGGCTGCGGCTGAAGACAGGCAGGGGCCCAGGATAGCTCTTGTCCCGCACATTGGCGTCTGCTGGATCGATGGAGACCGCAGTCAGGTGCACCACAAGGTGGCCAGCAAAGATGGCACCCATGCACTAGCCCAGCAGGTTAAAGACTCAGTCCGTACTCTGCAAACCAAGAGCCCCACCCACTTTCTGGGACAGAGGACTCACCCTGTCGATGCAGATTTCCTTTATACAGAGACTCTGCCTGTACTATGTTCTCCGGCCCCTTACCAAATTTCTTCATCAGCCCCTAAACCCTCAACCTAGTAGGGTCATATGACAATGGAGCCCAAGGCCAGTACTACTTGCTACTGCCTCCAAGGGGTCTAGCCACAGGGCCTAGGCTTACCATTTCAGGCCTGGTACAAGCCAGTTTCTGGTCTGAGATTTCAGAAGGTGAAAGAGACATCATCCCCTAAGGTCAGAGACCTAAGCTGAAATTCTGAGCTTGTTTTCCTTGCTTTCACAGAAAGCAACTTCCGAGATGGAAGCAGCTACCCCCTTTCAATAGCTAGGGCCAGATGGAGAACCACTTGCAGGCAGGACTGATCTAATTGCTGCCTCCCCCACCTCAAGTCCTGGTACTTGGCACCCTAAGCTGAGTGTCTGGGACAGCTTCACATGTTCAGGGACAGCCAGGGCAGTGTAGCTAACTCCTGGAACTAAAATGAGGCTTTCCCATGACTTTGCTGAGTCAAATACAGGAAATGAGTATGCTGCGGACTGGCTGCGACATCTACACACACACAAGCTCACCAATAGGCTCCGCCCAAGCAGATAGTTCTTTTCTTCCCTCTACCTACTCATCCATGAGCATTCTTTGTCTAGCCAGGGAGGTTCCATTCCTCCACTCCTCAGGATCCAGCCATTATTCATCTTTTATGCATCTGCTGTCCAACAGCCCTCTCACTCTCCCTTGGGAGCCAAATCCCTCTGTCTGCATGAGCTGGGCTCTCCCTCGGTCTCTATGCACTGGGCTCTTCCAGAATGTGCTGTGCCACAGCTGAAAGAGCCAGATCTGTGCCTAACCCTGAGCTCTCTATCCGTATGGTCAATGCTATGAATTAATGCTTCACCTCTTGCCTGGGTTACTGGAGAACCTCACACTCTTCTCCTCCAGAGCCTACTTCCTGTGTTCCAGGAGTGAGCTTTCAAAAGCCTACACCTAAGCTCTTCCCTGCATCAAGGCCTACAGTGGCTCTAAATGATCTCTGGTTGAAATTCATGCCTTAGCCCAGGGCCAAAGCTCGTCTTGATCTGGCTTCTCCCAACCCTAGACGCTCACTGTGGGCAAACATTTAGCTTCCTGCCTTCTTCCAGCTTTCTCTACCATTTCATTCACTCAACTGTTTACACAGTTCTTCCCTTCACACCAGGCATGAAGGGATATGGAAAGAGTTGGTCCTGAGCCCTAAGAAGCCTGCTTCCTGATGGAAAGCACAGATACCGATCAAATAACAGGTCAGTTCCATCAGTTTGTAACTGATGACTTTATCTAGTCCAACAGATAGGGAGACTTCTCTGAAGAAGTGTCATCGTAGCTGAGATGTGGAAAAGAATGTGTAACAGAGCTTTGGAAGACAAGGCAGAGGAAAAAGGACTAGGCTGATACCAGAACCATGCAAGATGTCAATCAGAAGAGTGTCAACCATGCAAGGGTGGCTGAAATATTGTCCCAGCTCATGATTGCCATAGAAGAATGAGGTTTGTGCCGGGCGGTGGTGGCACACGCCTTTAATCCCAGCACTAGGGAGGTAGAGACAGGAGGATCTCTATGAGTTCAAGGCCAGCCTGGGCTACAGAATGAGTTCCAGGAAAGGCATCAAGACTACACAGAGAAATCCTGTCTAGAAAAAGAAAAAAAGAATGAGGTTTAAATTCCTCCACAATGCCAAATTCTGAGCTTTCAAAGAGAAAAAAAAATTATAGGCTTGCCAGATGGTGGTGGCATACGTCTTTGATCCCAGCACTCAGGAGGCAGAAGCAGACAGATCTTTGTAAGTTCAAAGCCAACCTGGTCTATAGAGCTAGTTCCAAGACAGCCAGTGCTACACAGAGAAACGTGTTTCAGGGAAAAAAACAAACAGACAAGAAACTAATAATAATCTAGGCTTCCGTGTGAGATCTCTCAGTGTTCAAATGTTAAAAGAAATAAATGATTTTCAAAGCATGTAGAAGACCTGTGCATTTTTTATATTCATCATCCTACAATTTTGCACAATTTGCCAATCAGACTTGCTCATTGGGCTGTCAGCTCTTGACCTCTGACTCAGTTGGTAAGGCAAGGGCTTCTAGGAAGAGAATTACTGATGTCAAAACAGGAAAAATAAAAGGAAGTGAACAGACAGGCAGACCTCACATTTAGAAAGCCATGAAGGACTAATGAGAATCTCATTTTTTTCCCCCAAGATTTATTTGTTTGTTTGTTTGTTTATTATGTATATAGTGTCCTGCCTGCATGCCAGAAGAGGGCACCAGATCTCATTATAAATGGTTGTGAGTCACCATGTGATTGCTGGGAACTGAACCCAGGACCTCTGGAAGAGGTCTGTGCTCTTAACTGGCTGAGCCATCTCTCCAGCCCCCAAGCCTCATTTCTTAAAGCAGGAAGAAGCTGCTAGATTTTGAGCTGGTGAAACATTATCAGATTGTGTGTGTGTGTGTGTGTGTGTGTGTGTGTGTGTGTGTGTGTGTATGTGTGTGTAAGAGTACCCTGGCTGCAGGAGAAAGATGGCCAGGAGAAAGGGAGGGAGAGAGAGAGAAGCAGAGACAGTGTATGTATGTGTGAGAGTTCAAAGTGCTCTGGCTGCAGCTGCAGGTAGCCAGTAGGAATGCACAGGGAGACTGACTCGGAACTCAAACAGCCATCTAGGTTAGAGAGGAAGGGAGCAGTGGGAAGGAAGAGTGGGAAAGAGGAAAGAGGTAAACTCCCCAGTCCTGATGACTAACTGCCTATCAGCAGTTGAGAACAGGGGAGCCGATCGATCAATTGATCGATCGTGTGAATGAGATGGGTGAAGCAGGCTGCAAGCAGCAAGTGTGCTGCCAGGCGTGCGCCAGGCTGCTCTAGATGATGGCATTTTCTGCTCCCAGTCTGCCATCCGAGCCCCTTCCCAACATTTACATGGAGTGGGACCACTGTGTCCAACCTACCAATCTCCTCCTCCTGGCCCCTAAGCACCCAAAGCTCACCTTTGGAGCTCAGGCCCATCCTGGGCCCACAGTGGGGACCTGGTACCCACTTCATTCCTCAGAGGCCCTGAGAGCTTACGTTAATGGAAGCAGATTTTGATGGAACCATATAGCCTTGGTTAGGCTGCCGCATTAGGTGGCTCTGGGAGCTTCCATGTGGCTCATAGAGAGAATATGAAGTAGATCAAACTCTCAAATCACTCCAGTTCCCCAGTCTGAGTAGCCCCTGTGTGATCTGAGAAAATCACTAGCCTGTCTGAGCCTCTTTCTCAATGTACTGGTCTCGGATGAGATATGTCCCCCACATGTTCATGTCTTTGAACACTCGGTCACCAACTTGTGGCACTGTTGCAGAGGTTACAGAACCTTCATGAGGTGCAACCTTGCTGGAGAAACACATCATTGGGGGCAGGGTTTGAGAGGTCATAGCCTCGATCTGCTTCCTGCTCACTCTCTCTCTTCCTGTGTGCACTTGAGATGTGATCAGCTAGCTTCCTGCCTCCTGTCTGCCACACCTTTCCCACCATTATGAACATTGTCCAACCCTCCAGAACCGTAAGCCAGAACAGACTCTTTCTTCTATCACTTGCTTTTGGTCATAGTATTTCATCGCAGCAACAGAAACATAACCAACACACTCCATTAGTGGGGATACCTTCCTTACAGGACTATCCTAAGGACCAGAGAAGAACACCCCTGCCACGTGTGCAGCAGCACATGGAAGTGCTCAATAAATGCCGCTTTTGTTTACTGTTACTTGCTCTGATCCTCCTCACTCCCAGCGAGGAGGGTGCCTGGGTAACCCCGAGTCAGGGATGGAGCTATTTCAGACTGCAGGAGAATGACCCATGAAGTACTCCACCTAACCACACCAAGGCCTAGGGTCATCTTAAGAACGTCATTTCCTATTCACTCACCCAGCTGTTGATCTGGCCTTGGGCTCTGGTAAACCAGGAAGCCCCAGTGACACTGAGGACGGCAGTCTTCTCCAGACGCCCTCTACTCCACTGCCGTTGTCATTCAGCAGCCCAGGGCTCCAGGGTCCCCCGGGAAAGCACACTTCCATTATAGCCAGCGCCTTTGTGATCACACACTTCCTAATAAGCCCTCACTCTCAAGCTGGCCCTAGGAAGCAAACAGAAGCCCCTGGGGACCAGAGGGCTGGAGGAGCTGCCCTGATGAGCACAGCCAGAGGACGCTGAGCTGAGACCAAGCCCTGTGGACATGCGCTCTCCAGCTTATTCCTACCCCTCTCTCTGAAATCCTCTTCAGGAGGCTGGTGCCAGCAGACAGGAAGAGGAACTCTCTGAACAGGGGCACACAGAGGCCTACTGTACCCTACACCCAGCCCTGCAGCCATGTCTTCTGCTCTTGTGGGTTGTGACCAGGGCTAGGACAGCCAGACCATAAGGCTCATCCAAGTTAGTGTTTGTCACTGTCCCCAGGAGTTTGCAGGGCATTTCTATGTCACCTTTTAGCATAAACACCCTCATCCTAATATCAATAAGTGTGCAAATATTCCTAGGCATAGCAAAATAATGTCTATAAATAAAACCACATTTTAAATGCACCAAGAAACTTAGTATGTGGGAAAACTATACCGTGACAAATCCCTTCACAAGTGAAATAATTGCTCCCTAACTTGCTGTTCCAAATGAGGACTGAACCCAGGACTTGGCACATGCCAGGTAAGTACTCTACCAACTGAACTATATCCCCACCCCGATTTGCCATTTCTTTAGCTCAGGCATAATCAGTCTGAAGATGCTTTAGGAATCTTCACACTGATTATGCCTGAGCGATGGGTTCTGAAGAATTTGGGGGCTGTCCACTCACTTTTATCAGAGGAAGGGTCAAGCCTGGTAGAAAATCAACCAAGTCAATCCTGCTCTACACTACCATGTGTTCCCTAAGACCCTGAGGCCAGCTTCAGACTTCTGCCTTCTCTCTATCCATCCATTTCCCCAACTTTTCCAGTCCCATATAGTCCAAGGATACAGCATAGCCAGCAGGCACCCAGGGGTGAGGCAGGAGCGGGACAAGAACCCCAAAGCCAATCACCGCAAAGAAGAGGTAGAGCAGCCAGGCCACGATCTGGAGTGGGTGAGGGGGCCAGCTCCATCCATTCCGGCGAGACCGCTGGCCCTGCAGTTCTGGGGAAGGGCCACTGTCCTGGGAAGGCGCTGTCCACACACTCTTCTCAGGGGCTGTCTTGTTGGAGGGTTTGTTGCAGATATTCATCTCCAGAGGGAAGAGTAAAGAGCATTAAGCCCAAAAAGGCCCAGTGGGAAAACAGTGCCCTGGCTGTAGTCAGGATTGAGCAGAAGGGTAGGGACCAGCAGGGGCTGTACATTCTGCAGGAGAACCTGGGGTCCTAGCCTAATAGAAATATGCAGTTGGGGGTGGGGTGGTAATAAAGTACTGTCCTAAAACTCAAGAACAGACTCTGACCCCAGCCTAGCCAGAACAAGGGAGGAGGGTCCAGAGTTATTCAGGACACAGTGTGGCTGCCCGTTATTCAAAGTGTTCTGTCTCCACAGCCATAAGAGCGAAACTCAATAAGACATGTTCTCATCTGGTAACAATATCAGGCTGGGGCCAGAGCGATGAGAACACATGCTGATTCTGTTAGGATTAGTCACCTCCGTCCTGAGATCCAAATCAAGTGTCAGAGGGGGGCCCCCCTTATCCTCTGCTGAGGGAAACAGGCAGTGGGGGTGTTCAGAAAGGAGATCTGGCCTCAGCTGCTTAGCAGATACATAATCCCTTTAGGATCAGGGACCAAGAACTTCTCCCCTGTGCTTCAGAGGGTTCTCTATGGTTTCTTGGCTGAGGATGACCTGCACACAAGAGAAGGGAGGATTCTTCTTTGATTCACTCTAGCAAAATAAATGACCATGTTTCTCCCAGTCAACTGGGCCTGGTGTATACATTTACCAGAAGGGTAAAGGTTACTGAGAGAACTCCAAGAAAGGCTAAGCCTTGGCCAGAGCCAGACCACCAGATGGCAGCAGCCCCCTACACTGGCCTCCTTGCTACAGCCCAGTTGCTGACCAAGGCAGTAAGGACAGTAGGACCAGCTTGTGCTTACAG
Source organism: Onychomys torridus (assembly GCF_903995425.1). Classification (NCBI taxonomy): domain Eukaryota; kingdom Metazoa; phylum Chordata; class Mammalia; order Rodentia; family Cricetidae; genus Onychomys; species Onychomys torridus. The sequence continues at coordinate 33,136,871 of NC_050447.1, forward strand.
GAGGAAGAGCCCTGCCCAAAAGTATCTGCTGGGCTGACAAACCAAGCAAACGATGTCACACCTGGGGAAACAGGCCCGTTCTCTTAGTGGGAAGGCCAGGAACTAGCAGCAGAATCCAGGCAGCTAGACACACCTTTCAGGAGCCCATACCACAGGTCAGCAATCTCCAATGTGGTTTGAATCTGCTGTTTCCCTCACACTGACTCCTAGTTAGAGGTGCTGTTTTGGGGAAGCTTCTGGAAACTCTGGGAGGTGGGACCTAATTAGGGGAAATGGGTCACTGGGGATGGGTTTAGGGATGTATCCCTGCCTACCTCCTGCCTTGCTCTCTACTGCCTGCTCTGCGATGATGCAAACAGCTTCCACCACCATGAAAAGAGCTCCTCCATCACGATGGGTTGAAACCCTCGGAAACAAGGAGACATAACTCTGCTTCCTTGGGTAGTTTCTGTCATTGCAGCTATGCACAAGCAGATAATAAACTGACTAAGCAAAAGAAGGCACCTCAGTACCTCAGCACGTCTACCTGGAGTAACTGACTTCACAGACCACAAATGTACCTGGATCATCCCCGCCTGCCACAAACATCCCGGGATACAGCAAGATCTCCAGGGGTCCAGGCAGTCAGAGGCCCTGTGCTGAGTCCTGACTGTGACTGCCATTTGGAGTATTCCGCCATCCCCATGCCTACCACTTTGCTACGCTAGCATCCCTCAAAGCCAGTGAGCGTGCTGTAATCACTCACCTCTGGTCCCCATGCCCCCCCCCCAAGGATCAGGAGCTATACCTTGTATATAGCAGATGCTCAGTGATGCTCGAGGACTTGAAAACATCTGAAATCAAAGCAAATATGTGTAAGGTAAATGATGTATGACCCGGCCAGCCAAGGCTGCGGTGACCACGGTAGCACCATTTTGTCTGACCCCATTTTGTGGCTGTTTAGACAGTTCTCAGCTGTCTGCCCCCAACAGTCACATCTGCTTTGGCAACACACGTGGGGTTTCCATGACCCTGACCACAGTCCAGATGTATTAACCAAAATAATTAATGTTTATAGAAACTTAAACTAAAATAATTGAAGGTATAAGTCAAATTAATTGTTGTGTTGTGTCTGAAATAACCACGATGTTCTGCCTAAACAAACGTTGCAAGGTTACTCTGACCCTTTCCTAACATTGTGGGTTGTGGGTTTTGCCTTTAAATTTTGCTCACTGTTCCCTGAGCTTCAGCACCAGGAGACTTTGAAGCGTGAGCCACTCTTGTTGCTGGCCAAAAGGAAAGCGCTCTCCCACTCTTAATCGACTCCATCAGTGTGGCTGTCTATATCTCTCTCCAACCCAACTATTACAAGGCCAGGTGGCCCACTCTACTCTGCCTTCAGACCTCCTCTCTCACCCAGTCCACATGGCCAAGGCATGACTCAGTGACATATCCTCTACCCCACTTCCTCTGCTGACTGGCTGTCACCCTGACTACTGGACATTCACTCAAAGCCATTTTCTCTCAGCCCTTCTAAGGCCAAGCTTGGCGGTGTGTGAAGTCATCTCTGGATGTTCTCATCTCATAGCTAAATGGAGTGACCTCAGTTTTCTTCAGACTTAGGTCAAGTCTTTGGTAAGAAGTACATGGAACAGGAGATCCCTGGCTTTGGAAGAAACAGGCCTAGGTTTGGCTTTTGGCTTTGCACTTATTAGCTGAGAGGACTAGATTTCCTCCTCTGAAAAGTGGGGGTGTGAATGCCCCCTAAGATACCTAGCTCAGTGATACTGTAGGCAAATCCAACAAGTAAACGCTCACTAACTACACGGCAAATGTAATTACCTCAAATAGATCTCTGGTTTGTTCCTATCTCCTATCCCCAGCTGCAGCGACTGTGTCTGATCCTACAAGGTCTATGTCCAAATCGAGAGGACTGGTTGAGGTTGCCACAGGAACAAGAAAACAGACATATTAAAACACAGACTTGCAGGCTACAGGTGTAGTTCAGTGATAAAGGATTTACCTAGCACATGGAAAGTCCTAGATTTAGTCCCCAGATGCACACATGCACTGATGCATGCATGCACATACACACACAGAGACACACACACCTGTATGTAGGAAAACTCAGAAAAGTACAGTGATTGTAATCCACCATATGATAAAAATGATAGGAAAACCATTTAGTTGCCCTCAGAAAGAAATCTGTATTTTTAATTCTAAACACTATTACCCAGAATTCAGGTTTATCCATAATTGTTATAAAGCTGAACTGCCAAAATGTGTTGACCAGAATATTTTGACTTGCATTAATACTTTATATCTTTTTTTTTTTTTTAATGTGGAGCTGAGGATCGAACCCAGGGCCTTGCGCTTGCAAGCGCTCTACCACTGAGCTAAATCCCCAACCCCAATACTTTATATCTTTGTATATTCAATATACATACACATGAGAGTTGTGGTGTGCACCTTTAATCCCAGCAATGGGGAGGCAGAGGCAGATGGACTTCTGTGAGTTCAAGGCCAGTCTGGTCCACCTGGTTGAGTTCCAGGGTAGCCAGGGATATATAGTGAGACTATGTCTCACAAAAAGAAATTCACACATGCAATGGAGAAATGGCCAATATCTGATTTCTCACCCTTATTTATTTATTTTTAAGTCACAATCATACCTTTATTTAATTTTTTTCTAAGACAAGGTCTCTCTATGTAGTTCTGTTCTGAAGCTTGCTGTGTACATTAGGCTGGCTTTGAAGCTTTGAATTCACAAAGATTCGCCTACCTCTGTCCCCCAAATCCTGGAATTTAAAAGGTGTGTGCCACTATGCCTGGCCAAAGTCTTTTTTTTTTTTTCCCCCTTGGTTTTTCAAGACAGGGTTTCTCTGTAGCTTTGGAACCTGTCCTGGAACTCACTCTGTAGCCCAGGCTGGCCTCAAACTCACAGAGATCCATCTGCCTCTTCCTCCTGAGTGCTGGGATTAAAGGTGTGCACCACTACCACCTGGCCATAGACATATATTTTGATACCTTTTGATCCTTTAAGGAAGAAAAAAATGTAACATTCAGAACTATAACTAATAGGAAAAGAGAAAAACATTGTTCTGAGGCAAGCTCTTACTTACTATGTTGCCATAGCTGGTCTTGACTACCTGCCTCGTCCTTCTGAGTACTGGGATTACAGGCATGTGCCACCACACCCAGCTGCAAAGGAAAAATGAGCATGAAATACTCCACATCATAACAGACTCTTCTGTGAGTACACGTATCCATATGTATTACATGTGCATGTCTATGTGAGTGGGTGTGCCTGGGTATGAGTGTGGAGGCAGGAGGATAGCCTTGGTGTCACTGCTTATTTATTTACAGCATGTGTGTGTGCACATGTGCAGGAGTACAAGTTCCCAGAGTCCAGGAGAAGTCATCAGATACTCTGGAACTGGAGATGCTGGCAGTTATGAGACATTTGGTGTGGGTGTTGGGAACCAAAGCACCCAAGTGCTCTTCGCCACTGAACCATCTCTCCTGCCACAGTCCACGCTTTCAAACTAGGGAACTACAGCCATATAAGTCACCCTGTGGATGCTGCCAACTGAGCCTGGATCCTCTGGAAGAGCAACTAGTGAACCATATCTCCACTTCCAGGGGATCTGACGCCCTCTTCTGGACTCCAGGGGCACCAGGCATGCACATGGTACACAGACTGTATGTAAGCAAAACACCTATACACAGAAAATAAAATAATAATTAAAAAAAAAACATTTATTTTATATTTATGAGCATTTTGCCTACATGTATATCCATGGAGGTCAAACGAAGACATAGGGTTGTCTGGAATGAAGTTACAGGTGTGAGCCACCATGTAGGTGCTGGGAATTGAACTTAGGTCCTTTGGAAGAGTAGCCAGTGCTCTTAACCACTGAGCCATCTCTACAGCCACAGTCTACCTTCCCGGCCCTGCTTAAGACAGGATCTCTCACTGACCTGGAGTTCAACAAGTACATGAAACTGGCTAGCCAGTGAGTTCTGGCTTGCCCTCTCCAGTGCTGGGATTATAAACACAAGCCACCACGCCTGGCTTTTCCCATGGGTTCTAGGGATCTAACTCAGGCCTCATGCTCACAAAACAGGAATTTACCAACTCCAGTCCCATAGTGGATTATTAATAATTTTTATATGTTCTCCACATATACTTAAATTTTTGGCATGGGTAGCATATAGCCAGTTATCTTCAAAATTTCCAACTAGATAAACCTCCCCTACCTCCTGTAAAGCACCAATAGCTGCACTCTGAAAGCACAGATCTGTTTAGAAGTCTTTTTTCTTTTAAACATGCACATGCGTGCATGCGTGCGTACTACTTAGAGGAGTGAAAAGGCCAATTCGGTGAGTACACACCTATTAGAAGTTATGGCCATCATGGGAATACCTGTACAAATTAAGACTGACAATGCTCCAGCATATGTCTCAAATAAAATGAGACAGTTTTTTGCTTATTACAATATAAAGCATGTTACAGGTATACCACACAATCCCACAGGCCAAGCAGTCATAGAAAGATCTAATCAAACTTTAAAGGATATGCTAAATAAACAGAAACAGGCAACAGTGACCCCTAGAAATAGATTGCACAGTGCTTTATTAAACTTGAATTTTCTCAATGCTGATGAGAAAGGAACAACAGCTGCGGAGAGACATTGGATGACAGACAAAACTCCTGAGCTAAACCAACCGGTTTATTTCAAAGATGTGTTAACCTCGGAATGGAAACCAGGGTATGTCCTATGTTGGGGAAGGGGTTTTGTTTTTGTCTCCTGCTTTTGTTTCTGCAGGAGAGGAAAAACTATGGATACCAACAAAATTAATAAAAGTTCACTCGAACAAGAAAAACCCCTTCATGAGGAGAAGTAACAGCTCATCCGCCAACGTGACATCTCTACAAGTTGTAAGAAAAAATTAACAAACAAGGGTCAGGGCAGGGTCATGTTTTTGTCTTTACAGGACAATAGAAATACCTATCTTCAAGAAATCATAAGGCCTTGAACACTTAGATGTCTACTGCATAAAGGAAGGACATACTGGTACCAATATACTTCACAGGGTAATATCTCACTGCCTAACATCTATATCTCTTTAACTCTAGAATAGTTGTGTTCTCAATTAAAATATAAATCAAGCTGGCTTAGGAGTTGGAATGCGTCTCTCTCCTTCTCTAAACCCAAGCATATTGCTAAAAGAAAAATTAGGAGAGTCTGTCTCATATTGGAAGAGCCAACTGGTGTGAGACAGAAGAAAACCAATAATCTATGGACCATTGTTGTCAAGATTCTATTTCTTTCCACGCTTGTCCTTGCTTTCTGGGAATCCCTTCTCCATCCAACATAAATCCAAACTTTCCATTTTGATATTAATAATGTTCAAGTTTTCCACAGTGAAAATAAGTCTTTCCAATAGCAATCTCTGAAGTCTCTAGAAGGAAGATGGGGCCCCACAACAATGACTCTACTTGTCCAGAAAGATGTCATTGTACCTAAGAACATTACTCAATGATCAGCTTTGGACTGAAAACTCTTCACAACAGTTGTAAGATGAGATGATCCATCATACTACACTTCTAGTCAGAATCTCAGACAACTGTATCCACTACTCTGAGACTGGCCGCAGACTCTACAGCTAGCCCTATTGAGACCTAACTATTTAAGCTTTCTTACAGGACCCCACAGAGATATTGTCGCCCCTAAACAGCAGGAAGCAATTCTAAGAAAACGATGCCCCACTCCTAAAGGTTTCATTTTTCTCAGGGTTATGGATGGATGGTTACAGGTTAGGGGTGGAAAAACAAAATTTAGACTCAGTATTTTCCTTTTGAAAAAAATGGAAATGGATAGGTATAGTATATTAAGGCAGATTATTGTATCTACTAGTAAACTGATTTAGCAAACTATCAGTCTTGGATAATTTGCACTGGTATTGATTCTTGTATACTGATACAAATGTAAACTATTCTTATATTCCTATTTAAGGTAGTTTGTATATTGATACAAATACAAAACTATATTTATTGTATTGTACACATATTCCTACTCCTGTTTGAAATTTTTGTATATTGATACAATCTAATATTATACTTGTTATACTGTATATATGTTCTACCTCTGTTTAGGATATTTTATATATTTGATACATAGTAATAAGGACATTGTTGTCATATTGCATATTGCACTGACATTCTTACCTCTGTTTAAGATATTTTGTGTACTGTCACAATTTTGAGGTCATTATACTTACAGAGTATATATGCTTACAGACTGTTTGCTTTGTTATGTGAAATCTTAATCCTTAGGTTATTTAAGTAAAGAAGACTTGCAGAACTATAGTCACCCATGCTTGTCATTTCTATAGTTATGTTAGTTAGATTCTCCAGATTTACAGAAACATATGTCAGATGGAAAGGTAATCTTCAAACACTTCATAGACCTAGAGAATTTTTAATTTTTAATTCTAAATGTTTTGATAACTTAGAATTCTGTTGATGTGAGACACAATTTCTCCTGGCAGCACCTATCTGATCCTGAGAGATTGTTGAGCTTCTGGACATTTCTGTTTGGAAGTTTGTCTTCTTGGCACATGATGGCCTGCTGGGCAAAGAACTGTCCTTGCCTCGACTGCTGACAATATGAACTCTGTCCTTTCTGGACAAGCAGGACACAGAGAAAAGTGTCTACTGAACTCTGCCAAGACAGGGTAAGATGGTCTTTCAAAATTCCTGCTTCTGAAAATGGTCTGTCAGATATTCTAGGTCTGTAGCCAAATTGGATGCCCCAACAGTGGTGAGAAACTTTAGGTGACTGTTCAGGCTGCCAGCTGTTTTTGTCTATTCTCGAAAGATTTTCAGAAATTGCTTCCTTGTATTTTCCATTTTCTCGGGTATTATTATTTTCCTTCTCAGGTCTTTGATGGAGTCAAAGATTAGATAGTTACAGTTACAATCTTCTCGTATCTTAGCTAGAACACATTAGTACTAGAGTCAGAATTTTCAGGATAGGACAGCTATTGGAGTAATCTCGGTAATGTGCCATTTACCTATGATCTGGACATTTCTGGATATTTAGCATGTCTTTCCTGTTCTTGTTGGTTGTAGTTCTAATTTTGTTTATGTTATTACCCTTTGTTTTTCCTTGACAGTACTTGATAATCATTCTTTTTTTTTTTTTTTTTTTTTGGTTTTTTGAGGGTCCCATGCCCCTTCTCCCTGCTCCTGCCTGCGAGGTGGATTTGCTCCAGTCAGATCAGGACAAGTTCAATTATTTCTTCAATTTATATCTTAATAAATCCCTATTATCTATTAAATAGATTCATGTTAATTGATTTTCTCTGCTTTTTTTTTTTTTTTTTTTTTGTGTGTGTGTGTGTGTGTGTGTGTGTGTGTGTGTGTAGCTGAGGATCGAACCCAGGGCCTTGTGCTTGCTAGACAAGCACTTTTCTCTGTGTAGCTTTGTGCCTTTCCTGGAACTCGCTTTGGAGACCAGGTTGGCCTCGAACTCACAAAGATCTTGGCTCTGCCTCCCGAGTGCTGGGATTAAAGGCATGCACCACTACCACCCGGCTGTGAATTGATCTTAATAGAGGAGTATGTTCTCTCCTTCCACCACGTGGGTCTTAGAGTTCAAACTCAGATTGTCAGGCTTGGCAGCAAGTGCCTTTACCCACTGAGCAATCTTTCTGGCCCATTTTAAAGTGTTTAGCAATTTCTCCTAACAAATGCTGGAAAGGTACTTTGAAAAAAAAATCAGTGAATAATTCAGTGACAGCATCTGACTTCACTAACTACTACAGTAAGAAACCTGTAACACTAACTACTGCAGTAACAGACCTGTGACCTGTGACACTAACTACTACAGTAACAGACCTGTGACACTAACTACTGCAGTAACAGACCTGTGACCTGTGACACTAACTACTGCAGTAACAGACCTGTGACCTGTGACACTAACTACTACAGTAACAGACCTGTGACACTAACTACTGCAGTAACAGACCTGTGACCTGTGACACTAACTACTGCAGTAACAGACCTGTGACACTAACTACTGCAGTAACAGACCTGTGACACTAACTACTACAGTAACAGACCTGTGACACTAACTACTGCAGTAACAGACCTGTGACACTAACTACTGCAGTAACAGACCTGTGACCTGTGACACTAACTACTGCAGTAACAGACCTGTGACACTAACTACTACAGTAACAGACCTGTGACACTAACTACTGCAGTAACAGACCTGTGACCTGTGACACTAACTACTGCAGTAACAGACCTGTGACAATGAGGTTTCTTTACCCCCAAGTAGAGGGTGTATTCTCCCAAGTCTCACCAGCAACACCACCATTAGGGCAGATATTGTGTAGTACTGGGGATTGAACCCAGGGCCTTGCATATGTTACAGAAGCACCCTCTCCCTGGGCTATGCTCCATCTAAGCAAGCAAGCACTCTGACGGGATGTATGAATTTGATCCCAAAGCCTAGTTTTGCCTTGTCAACCCCACAACTGAAAAGCCCTGGACCTTGAAGGAGTCTGTTTCTCAAGAGAGAAACACAAGCATGTGGCTGATATGTTCCTAGTACCTGACAGGCCACAGCATCCCTAGTGTTAACTTACCCCAGAGTCCTGAGGGAGGAGGACCATCACCCCAAGTCAGAGGGTTGCTGCAAACACTCCTGGGGTTAGCTTTGACTCCAAATTAAAATACTGTTGGTCTAGAGAAGTGTGCTACTTGCCTAAGACTTCTGATGCAGGGGGACCCTCTTCGAAGAAGCAGCAACCCTCAGGAACAGAAAGAAAGGACAGCCGGGAGAACACTGCCTGCCCCCAAATCCTGAGAGAGCTAACTCCGAACTTGATGAAACTTTCTATCATTGAATTGAAGGCCACAAATTCTTTTTGGCCCAAAAAACTCCATTACAAGGGCTGGGAGGTCGGACCAAATCCAAAATGGGGCCCACAGATGAGACCAAGTATTGTCATCAGGCTTGGGGACTTTCTCTGGCTGCCCCTTCCCTCTTAACAGTCCTATAGGAGTCCAAAATGAAAGATATGTGCCTCTGCTCCCCCAAAACATGACCAGATGGTGCACTCAGCCCTTGGACAGGCAAGGTGTACTGGGGCCCAGGCCTGTGTGCACTAAAGGTATAAAAACAGATGAGACTAGGTAGCTGCCCTCTCCAACTCTCCTTTCTGGGGCCAGCGAGACACAGCAGCATCAAGGCAGTGAGTACTTGGAGTATTTACGCCGTGCTTTGCAAGGGCAAACCAGTCAAATGGAACATGCCAGGGAGCGGTGAGAGATTAAACACTGTGAGGCTGCAAGGCTGAGATCACTGAGGCCTGGTGGGATGCTCTGGGCACTGCTTGTAGGAGCCATAGGGAGTCACAGGAATTTTAAAGCAGAGTATGACACACAGCTTTGAGTTCTGGCACAAATGAGACCAGAAAGGACACGGGATGAGGTAACACCAGGAGGCTGGCCCAGTGGCTCTGCAGCCCTGTTCTTTAGAAGGAGTTGGTCAGAGGGTCAAGGTCAGGCATACAGTTCCGCCTTACCCACATAGTGCCCCCAGCTGCATGTTTAGTGGGCTGAGTAGTATAGAATCCTTGGTAAAATATTCTTCGTGTGCCTTCTGCTTAAAAAGGACAAAACATAGAGATGCTTCAAGGATGGAAGGGAGAAAGGGCAAGGAAGAAGATGCACAGACTGTTAGAGGCACAAGTATCTGCTGCCCAAGTCATGGACTTGCTTGACATCTGCAGAGACTGAAGGAGCTATGCGGCCCTTCCCTTGTCCCTACAAGGTGAAGGTCACTGCCAGTAAGACAATAATCTTCCCTATTTAACATTCATTTGCTAAGATCTTTATAAAACATTTTCAAAATACAATAGGCTAACATAATATATATGCTTAAATTCAATAGAAAATCTTAGCGGGAGTGGTGACAAGCGACTGTAATCCCAGAACTCTGTAGGCTGAAGCAGGCCAGTCTCCGAGTTGAGGCCAATCTTGTACATACTGAATTACAGGCCAACCAACAAGCTAGTGAGACCCTGTCTCAAAACAGCCAAGTAAAGGGAAAAAAAAAAAAGAAAAAGAAAATCCTAATATTTTGAGTTCTCACAATGAACGGTATCATAGCTGTATGACTGATCTACTTCCTGCCCACCACTGCTCCAATTAAAAAAGAAAAACAAAAACAAAAACAAAAACAAAATCTAGGCAGCCAAGAAGCTAAGGCAGGAAGATCACTTGGCCTAGGAGTTCAAAGCCAACTTGGGCAACATAGCAAGATGCTGAGATCCTAGCTCAAATAATAATAACAATATTAATAGTAGCAATAAATTCAGAATGTTGTTCTGAAATTCATGCATGAGACAGCTAAGGCAACCAGACTGAAGTGCAAAGTCCTGGCCCTGGAGAACCTGTGGACAGCCCTGGGTTCCTGAGAGATGTCTGAGGACTTCCGAATCAACTCAACTAATAAAGAGGCATATCAGAAGAGGCCACAAAGCTGGGAAGGTAGCTGGGCAGTGGTGGCACACACCACCTTTAATCCCAGCACTCAGGAGGCAGAGCCAGGCGGATCTCTGTGAGTTCGAGACCAGCCTGGTCTACAGAGTGAGCTCCAAGCTACACAGAAAAACCTTGTCTCAAGAAACAAAAACAAAACAAACAAAGAAAAACTGGGAAGGCAAGTAGCTTGGGTCAGACAAAAAAACTAACACAGAGCAGATGGCATGGTGTAGCTCTTTGACCCCAGCACTCAGGAGGCAAATCTCTGTAAGTTCAGGGCCGGCCTGGTCTACATAGTGAGTTCCAGGACAGCCAGGGATATGTAGCCAGACCCTGTCTCAAAACCACACACACACACACACACACACACACACACACACACACACACACACGGAGTCTTGACCCTGTCTCAAACCCCCCGCCCCCTACACACACACACACGGAGGCTTAGAGGCCCAGAGATCTAAGCTATGAATGGAAAGAGGCATTTGAAACAGGAACCAGGGCTGTCTGGACACATGGCCTTTTCTGACTCGTGCACTGCTGTTCATAGTTCAAGGGAGCTAGGGGCAAATTTCACAAACCCCACTTATTTAGGTGTCTTCTTTACTCATGTTTCCAAAGCTAGCCAGAAGGCAATTTGGCAATGTCTACCAAACCTGAGAACACATTTAACTTGTGGCCCAGACATTCCATTTCTGTATTTATCTTACACTCTCCTAACACACAACAGCTCCCTGCACTGTTCCTTGTCATAATACAGGACAAAAACAAATACAAATATATGCTATGGTATATGCATACAAGGGAATGCTATAAAGCATCAAGAGCAAGGGATGACACTATTCTTGAGATAAAGTTATGTGGACAAGCAAGACACACAATGTAGAGTGAGCTATCAAATAAATAAAAACCAGCAGCACAGCATTTGCTGCTCTTACAGGGACCAAGGTTCCGACCCTACCACACACTACATTGTGGCTCAAAACCATCTTTAACCCCAGTTCTAGGAGGTCGGACCCCTCTTCTGACCTCCAAGGGCACTAGGCATGCTTATAGTACACAGACATACATGCAGGTGTATAAAATAAAATAAATCTTTAATAAAATAAAAATAAATCTTTAAAAAAAAAAAGAGCAGCCATTGCTCTTCCAGAATACTAGAGTTCAGTTCCCAGAACCCAAACCAGGAGGCTCACAGCCCCCTGGAACTCCAGCTCCACATGACCCAATCAATGCCCTCCACATATGTGACAGACACATACACAAATGCACACAGGAAAAGAAAGAAAAAAACTATTAAAAAAAAAAAAAAAAAAAAAAAAAGACCATCACCATTTGGGAGGCTATGGCTGGAGAGTTGCAAGTTCCAGCCCCAGCCTGGGTTATACATCAAGACTGTCAAAACAAACAAAAACCCAGAAGGGATAGACAGACAGATATCTGTCTTTCTATAGGCACAGATTACTCTGGGAAGGAAATGGCAGAACCCAAATGAGGGGCAGTTTCCATGGAGATCTAGTACCAGGGGCTGGGGGTGAGACAGACTGGATTCTACTGTGTTTGTTGGTATTACTCTTTTTTTTTTTTTTTTTTTTTTTTTTTTTTAAATCATGGACATTTACTGTTTAAAAAAAATGAGCTGGTCATGGTGGTGCAAACCTTTAATCTGCCCACTCAGAGGTGGGCAGATCTCTGTGAGTTCCAGGGCAGCCTGGTCTACATAGTAAGTTTTAAGACAACCGGAGTAACAGGGTGAGACCCTATCTAAAAAAAAAAAAAAAACCAAGGAAGTAGCAACAATGCACACATCAAATAATACACAGTTGAAAGGGTGTCAGCTCCAGCCCCCTGGTCCCACTGTGCTGCCATGTGAACCAGATGAACTTGCGTGCGATAGAGGTTTATGCCAGGCCTGAAAAACCAGCAGTTCCTGCCTAAGAACTGTTGGACATGACTGCTTCTTCAAGTGCTTTCTTACTCTTGAAGGCAACTCTCAGCCACTCAGGGCTGTGAGGAAGAGCCACAGAATTTTCTAGCACTGTCAGGGGTCTTGTCAACGTTGGAAACAGACATCAGGCAAAGCAACAGAGCTACCTGGCAAGACACTGGTCTAGGCCTTAACCAAAAGCTGATGAGTGCCCTGTGGCCCCAGAACAAGGCAGAGCTGCACCCCACAGGGAAGGTGCACTTCTAAGCAGCTTTCCTTTATCCTAGAGGTTTTACTGCTTCCTTGCAAGATTCCGCTGAGGAATTCGAAATCATTTTTCAGCCTTTCCCGAGGATCTGCTTCTAAAATACTTCCCACTGAGATCTAACATGCCTCAATTGAGACCACATAAAGGGGAGCTGGAGAGAAAGCACTTCACAGAGCACACTGGCTTACAGTGCGGTCATTTGTAAAAGACGTCTAGGGGCAAAAACGGTGTTTATTAAAACAGGTGCCAGAAAAATCCGTGGTCTTAAACATTCTGAGAAGTGGCTATAGTTCAGCTAAGGGACGCGTGTCACATCACTTCCAGAAAATGAGCTTGAACCTAAAGCTATTCTCAAAGGCCTTTGGTCTCAAATAATGTGGCTGGGCCCTTATCTCCTCTCATAAACAATATGCCGAGATCAGTTGCTATGGCAAGAAAAACTTGAAATCATTCCTGAGTTGACATGGTGTGCAAACATTTCTGTATCATTCTCCTCTTGCAGCTGCCACCACAAACTCTGGGATACAAGTTCAGGAGAAGGAGTAAGAAACAGAGCAACAGGAACAGAAACAAAACCAAGGAAAGGGGGAACAGAAACAAAATCAGGGGAAGGAAGCAAGGGTTGTTGATTTTGAACCAGGAAGTCAACTAGAGATTGTAGGAGCCAGCCTTGGGGAACACCCATCAAGAAAGTCATTAAGAACAAAGTTGTGACCAAACAAAGAAAAACAATAGGGAAAAAAAACAGGCTAATTAAATACCACCACTTCTTTTATTGCATCTCAAGGTGATTATCTGTATACACAGTTGGTTTCCCACAGCAAAACATCAATTCCACAAAAAGAGTGACCACCCCTCATCCAGCCTAGCCCTCCCTTGGTAAAGAAGGTGAAGCCATTCCTTAGGATCTCTGCTGCCCTAACCATCACTGCTCCCATACAGTGTTTCCATGATAATAACAGCCATCACTGCCATTTAGAAGGCACTTGTTCTAGGCCAGGCGCTGCTTGAAGGGCTTCCACAGAATTCACTTAATTCAACACTCTGGAGTAGCCCTATTATTGCGGATGGCTCCCACAGATCTCGCTAACCCTTGGTCTCAGATGTGGACCCCCTTGCTTTGTCTCATAAACAACCACTGCATCCCCTGTGCACCGGGGAGGGCGCGGAGAAACTTCTGGGTTCTAGGAGGCTCAATACACTAGCAGAACTAGAGTAATCTTCAGCCGAGCCTGCTCAGCAGCCAGAATATAAAGCCCCTTTCAAAACCTGAAACTCCTCCAACTCTCCAGTGACTCCCTTCACTTTCTGGGATAAAAGTTGAAACCCCTCACTTTAGGAACTCTCCCCGCGTTTTCTGTTCCGCACTAGAACTCTGCTGCCTGGACTTAGGTGTCTGCTTTCCCCTCTTTCAGAAATACCCTTCCCCGACTCACAATTCCGGGCCCTCTCCAACTTCCCTTGTCTTAGCTTAAAAGCCACCTTTCGGGCCCACCCGAGCACTTCACCCGACCTGAACTCACTCTCGTCACGTGTCTGGCGCCTGCTCCCCACCCCCTCCTTAATTCTCTGTGGGTTCTGGAGACGGAAGGCGTCTGTTCTTAGGCCGGTCGCCTGGCACACAGCCTGGCCTCTGAGAGCGCTCAGCGCAGACCTATAACCCTGGTTAGTGCTAAAAGAAAGTCCCGCGCCCAACTGGGTCAGGGAAACCCTGCAGGCCGACAGCGGCCCAGAGTCCTGCCAGGCACCCGCGCTGCGCGACCGGGGGCTCGGGCCAGGCTCGAGGTGAGAACCGCCGCTGCCGCTCCTCACCTGCGCCAGATGCGGCCTGCCAAGGTCAGCCAGCGGCTCGGCCCCGTCCTGCCCGTCCACCCTCCCCAGGGCGGCGGCACTTCAGACCGTCCGGGCAGAGGCAGTCCCCCGGACTCGGAGGACACGCGTCCCGGAGCCTGGCTCCATCCCGGACCGAGGTTGGGCCTCCGAGCCTTAGTTCGGACCGGCTGGCTGTAAAGCCGTGCCAGGCCAAGGCAGGCTGGGCCTCACCCGGCGCGGGGCCGTTCCCCTGGCAACAGCGCGGGCTACGGCGCCCCACAGCGGCCAAACCGCGCTGCGTCACTTCGTTGGGGCATCCTGGCTCTGGGCGGAGTTTGCCAGTGCCCCCTGGCTCCGCAGCAAGCCCATTCCTCGTTATTTTCCTCACCTTTCGTGGAGAAAAATCCACCCCCTTCCACCACCGCTTCCCCATCCACAATGTCTTCCAAGAATCCTACTCTCCCTAAAACACGTCCCATATCCAGTTTCTCCCCTGAAATCACTCAATAGGACCCCAATGAATATAGGCTCTTTGTTCATTTACTTTTGTTTATTTAGGGGTGTGTGTGTGTGTGTGTATGGTGTGGTGTGTGTGTGTGTGTGTGTGTGTGTGTGTGTGTGTGTGTGTGTGTGTGTGTTTCTCCCACCTCTGCCTTCTGAATGCTGATTATAGTACAGGAGGCATGGCCGTCTGCACTTGTAAAATATGTGCTAGGTGGTAGATTCTGTCTCAAAAGTAAAATTATCATTATTAATTATAAGTGTTTGTGCCGGGTGGTAGTGGCACACGCCTTTAATCCCAGCACTCAGGAGGCAGAGGCAGGCGGATCTCTGTGAGTTCAAGGCCAGCTTGGTCTACAAAGAGTCCCAGGACAATTAGGGCTGTTGCACAGAGAAACCCTGTCTCAAAAAACAAACAAACAAAAATTATATGTGTTTGTGTCTGCTCTAGGAGGCCAAAGCTACCAGATCCCTTTGGAGTTGGAGTTGCAGATGGTTGTGAACCCCCAGACATGGATGCTGGGAACCAAACTCAGGTCCTCTACAAAAGAAGTGAAAGGACCAAGCAGATGCCATAACAAGCTGCTCAGTCTTCTCTCAGAGACCAGGCCTCAATTTCCTGAGACTTGAGCAAGCAGTCTCTGGGGGGGCCGGGAACAAAAGACATAGTCCTTGCAGTACCTCCCTTTCTGCACATACTCTGACTGCTCAAGGTTCAGCCAGTTGTTTACTGTCTGGGACCCCTCACCAACTTAGAGCTATGTGTGTGAGTCAAGGACAGAGCCTAGACCACCGAGCCAGCCCCCACAGTCAGTACGTGCTAGGCCAGCCAGACTCCAAGGCAGCTCAAGGACAAAGCCTGGGACTTGTCCCGGACAGCCCCCAAAATGATAATTGTGACCCCCAACCAGTAAATTCAAAGGTTACATACCCTCACCCAATTAAAAGAGCACAGAGATAAAAAACCAATCCAAGTTGCACCTGTGTAAAACCCCCCACCCCCCCCCCCCAACCACTCTGAAGGGCTTGCAGTTTTAGCCTTTAAAAAGCTAGCTTCACAAAGAAAGAGCAACTCCTCCTTGCCCACTGTATTGGGTGTAGGAACGAGTTCCCTGTCTAGATTTGTATCTATAGAATAAACCTGCCATCCACAGTCTTCGGTGGTCTCTTTGGGGTCATGATCTGGGCATAACAGAAGTACCACTGTTGACCACTGAACCATTGCTCCAGCCCCCAAATATCTAATTTCTTTATTGCCCTTAAACCAAGCATAACTGCTTATAAGAGCTCCCATCTTCAGGAAATTCAATAGGTCTCCTCCGTTAGATTCTTCCTTCCCAGATTGTTCCAAAGGACTTGGGAAAACACACACACACACACACACACACACACACACACACACACACACACCTCCTGTCTCAGTTCTTCTCTACTACTGAGGCCACAGCTATTGGCCCAGGACACAAATTTTCAAATTAGGGCTTTGCAGGCTCCTTCTGGGACTTCCAGGGACAGACCATTTGCCTCTTCTCTCTTTCCTTTGAAGGACCTCATTGTTAAGTTGGATTCCTTAGAAATCCCCTCTCCTTGCTGAATGTGATGGCACAGGTCTTTACTCCCAGAACTGGGAGGCATAGGTAGGCCTATCTCTATGAGTTTGAGGCCAGCCTGGTCTACACAGTGAATTCCAGGACAGCCTCCAAGGCCCTAAATGATAAGTTGCTGGCTACCTTTCAGACTGGGTAGAAAGGAACGGAAAGCATGTCTAACACTAAAAATGTGTAAGTCACATGTGTGCAATCAATGCGACGTAACTCCTCTGTCACATGCCAGTTTGGTCCTTATGCAGGTTAGCCTCCCTATAATTTAAATTCTTGCTTGCAGGACTAACTGATGAAGCTCAAATTTGAAGATAATATCAATGCTACTCTAGCTTCAGAGACACATATGACTCCTCAGGTGTTATCTGGAAGTGGAGAACCCCGGGTCAAATAGAAATAGTAACAGTAACACAGGCCAGCACTTGGGAGGCAGAGCCAGGCGGATCTCTGTGAGTTCGAGGCCAGCCTAGGCTACCAAGTGAGTTCCAGGAAAGGTGCAAAGCTACACAGAGAAACCCTGTCTTGAAAAACCAAAAAGAAAAAGGAAAAGCAAAGAAAAAGTAACACAGAAAGGAAGGTAGAAGATGGTGGATGAATGTCCACAGCAAGGAAAGGGACCCAAGAATCAGAGTCTTCTAGCACCAGACTCTCCTGCCTCCAGGGTATCTCTCCTGCACGTCTAGAGTGTCCCACACACAACAGATCCCTATATTCACTCTTAGTCCTTGCCCACAAGCCTGCTCCTGCACTTGCACCTCGTGGATGGCACTGCCATCCACCCACCAGCCCATCTGCACCTGGAAGCATCTTCTCCTATGTATCAGTGACTTTCTGTTGTGCTAAAACACCATGACCAAAGGCAGGTTATGGAAGTGTTTATTTGGACTTATGGTTGCAGAGGATCGAATCCACCGTTGGCGGGGAAGTGCGGCAGCAGGCATGGTAGGTAGCACCAGCGGGAGAGCTAAGAGATCACATCGCTGACTGCCAACTGTGTTCAGATGCTTGAGCATATGGGGGTATTTCTCACTGAAACCAGTACATTTCACTTTCTGGCCCCCGTAGGCCAGTTGCCTTATTATATTGCAAAATGCATTTGGTCCAACTTCAGAAGTCCCCATGGCCTTTCACAGTCTCAACACTGTTTAAAGTCCAGAGTCTCTTCTGAGACTCAAGAAAACATTTGTTTTATTGTTCTATTTTGTTTGTTTTGTTTTTGAGACTGTTTCCCTGGCTGGTCTGGAACTCACTATTTAGGCCAGACTAGTTTCAAATTTACAGAGATCCACCTGTCTCTGCCTCCCAAGTGCAGAGAGTAAAGGTATGTACCACCATACTCAACCTTCAAGGCAATCTCTTTTTTTTTTTTCTTTTTCCTCTTTTTTGGTTTTTTGAGACAGGGTTTCTCTGTGTAGCTTTGTGCCTTTCCTGGAACTCACTTTGGAGACCAGGCTGGCTTCAAACTCACAGAGATCTGCCTGCCTCTGCCTCCGAGTGCTGGGATTAAAGGCATGCGCCACCACCGCCTGGCCAAGGCAATCTCTTAATTGTAACCCTCTGTAAAATAAAAAAGGAAATTATACACTTCCAACATATACTAGCACAGAACATACATTATCATTTCAAAGAAGAAGGATGGAAACGGAAGAAATACTGGACCAACACAAGACTGAAACCCAGCAATGGGGACACCAAATCCATAGCTCCATGTCCGGTGTCTCACCCCTCAAGCTTTGCTGCTCACAGTCTCTCTCTCTCTCTCTCTCTCTCTCTCTCTCTCTCTCTCTCTCTCTCTCTCTCAGGGTGGTTCCTCTACCTGTCTGCAGCTCGGCTTGGCAGATGTCTCACAGCTCTGGAATCACCAACATCTTGGAGTCTCCCCTTCAACCCAGGTTTCATTTTCACAGTCTCATGCAGTGGCATGGCATGCCCTTCTGCCTTCTCGAAGGACCTTTATACAGGGACTCCCTCTCCCACCATGTGCTGCCTGGCCTCAGTGGCTCACTCAAATTGCAGAGGAAGGATTGTAACCCCTTCACCCTTGCCTCCTTCGTGTCTCTAAAGCCAGAATGGTCCTGCGCCCCTCGAACACGCTAGCAGCAACTTTCCTTGGCAGCTTATTTTGAGGCACAGACACTTACCAGTTGGAAGGTTAGCTGGACGGGGTCTTGCCCTGAGGGCACCTTCCCCTTTGTTCTAGTGCGGATAAGGCCTCTCCTTAATGCGGTTAAACACTTTAACAAGACAGGCTCTCTTCCAGCGTGTGCCGTGGCTGTAACGTTAAGCTTGCTGTGGCTCTTTTCCTCTCCAAACTGTGCATACCTAATTTCTTTCTGCCCCACTTGCTCTTTTCCATTGCAGACCCCCCTAGCGTTATCGATAATACTACAGGCTCAACATGATTCAGTGTTGAAATTTCTCCAATAAAGAAATTAGTCTATTGCTTTTCAGTTTAGCCTCAGCCAAGGGTGGAAGGCAGCTAGATTCTTTGCCAAAACATCACAGGAACGTCCTCCAGCCCCGTTGTTGTTAAAATCATCGCTCCTGCTAGGATGGCCCATTACGTTCCAGTCCAAAGTTAAGTCTTCCATATCCGTCCACAGAAGAACATGGTCAGGTTCTCCACAGCCACACTCCTGGCATCGACCCTGGCATTAGTTTCTTCCTGTTGCGATGCTAACACGTGACTGAAGTCAGCTTACAGACAAGAGTTGTTTGGGCTGTTGGTTGCAGAGGGAAAATGCATCCCATTGCTTTCCCATCACGGCAGGGAAGAAGGCATAGTAGCAGGAGCAGAGAGCTGAGAGATCAAATCCTTTACCACAGATATGTAACAGGGAGAGCAAACTGGAAATACAGTGTGGCTATAATCTATCAAAGCCCATTCCCAGTGATATACTTCCTCCAGCAAGGCTGTACCTCCTAAACCTTCCCAAACAGCGCTGCCACCTGGGGACCAAGTGTTCAAATGCCTGAGCCTATGAGGGGCACCTCCTGCTCAAACCACCACTACCTGGTTCTTCTTCACTGAACCGCGACAGACCTAAAGCCAGGCTATGCTGCCTCTAAAACATGTCCTACATCCATTTCCGCCTGCAGCCAGGCCTGATCCCCAGCATCTTTCTTGCTGACTTCACAGCAGCTTCCTGTCTGGTCTCCCTAAAATCAGCCTGCCTACTGCCAGTTCATGATTCTCCCAGCTGCCAGGCTTATCTTTATTTATTAAAGTAAATGGCAGTCGGAATAAAAGCTCCAAACGATGTCGGGATCCTAATCCCTAGACCTGGTAAGTATGTTACCTTTCACATTTAAAGGGATTTTGCAAATGAAATGAAGTTAAGGGTCTCAGAAAGGGAGACTCAAGATAATCACAAGAGTCCTTATGCTGGGAGGCAGAAGGCCAGAGTGAGAGAAGGATGTGAATCAAGGAAAGAAGATTCTAGAAGCCAAAGAAGACAGGGAGACAGATTCACCCCTACAGCCTCCAGGGGAAACAGCCTGCTGTTACTTTGTCTTTAGCCCAGTGAAAACCATTTCAAACTTCTAACCTCCATAACTTCAGGATGATAAATCTGTGTGGTAGTCAGCCACTAAACCTGTGGTAATTGTCATGGTAGCAACGGGGAACACACACAGTGGTTTCAAATAAGAGTGAGCGTACGTATATACAACCAACTACATGTTTGTATATAACTGACAGCTGTTCTTATTTAAAACAAAAACCCTAGCAACAACTCAGATTCTCCCCGTATCCCCATAAAGGGGACTCTCCAAGAAGAGGATTGCTCCCACCCAAAACTTCTTTCTAAAGGCACCAGCATTGCCACCATGTTCTTTCTGAATTGTCCTCAGCCTCCGGTCCCCAGTCTGGTCCCCAGGAGTTCACTGTCTGCCCTTGAGAGATGGCTCAGCAGGTAAAGGTGCTTGCTGCCAAGCCTGATGACATGAGTTCAATCCCCGGGGCCCCATATGGTAGAAGAGGCAAACCAATTCCTGTAAGTAGTTCTCTGACCTCCATATGTGGACACACACACACACACACACACACACACACACACACACAATAAATAAATAAATAAATAAATAAATAAATAAATAAATAAATAGTAATATATAAGTGTAAAGATAAACAAATAAGCAGGTTCCCCTTCAGTCTTGTTTAATATCCTCAAGAGAACACCCAGTTGGGTGGTGCAGGCCTACAATCCAGCATTCAGAAGGTGGATCAAGAGGAGGATTGTGACTTTAAGAGAAGCTTGGGCTACACAGGGAGACCATGTCTCAAAAAGCAAAACAAAACCAAAACGCCAAGCTCCTCCAGGAGTCCCTTTTGGGGATCAGGGGCAACACCAAAGCACGGCTGCCAAGGCTGTCCTCAGCCAGCTTCTGTTCACCTCCCTGGCATGTGAGGCCATTCTTGTCCCATGAGATGAGAACAGATCCTGGAGCCAGAAGCACTGGCTTCACCCTCAGGCCCTTTCTAATACGTTACCCTTCACTGGGATTGTTGACCTCACAGCTCTCTCCCCTTCTCCCTAGGGCCATTTTCCATGAAAACATGAGACAAACATTCTTCTGGGGCAGAAGTCAGCCCCTCAAGGCTTCTTCCTGCTCAGAGCTGTTGCCTCTAACCCATAGGGCTGGTCTTCCCACCATGGAGGGAAAAGACCAACTATGTGTCCAAACTGTTTTAAAGCCTAGAACATATGTGAGTGAGATGACCATGAGCTGGCTACTGGGAATCCTGGGAACTGTGAGAGGGCACACTATGGATATGGGGTGGGTTCATTCGACCCTGAGCCAGGAGGGCCTCAGTCAGGGCCACGTGCTCTGAGGCTTCTTGGAACTTGACTCCTGTTTCAGGGCAAATCAGTGGTCACCTGTTTGCACCTGAGCTCTGCCAGTCACCAGCTAGTGACATAACTTCGCTAAGTCTCCATTTGCTATCTTGTGAAACGGGGCTGCTAATAGTGATTGCACAGGACTGTCATGAGGCCTGAAAGCTTATCCTGCAGATGAAGCATGGCCACTGTCTGAGGGGTTATGGTTGTTGGTGTGTACAGTGCAAACCCCCCTTTTCATTCTACCAGGAAACAACACTGTTCATTTTGTCAATGAAGCAATTAAATTTAATTATCAAGTTATCCTGGGTGGGAAGTGGCCAGCCAGAGTTCTTCCTGTCTGGAACCACTTTATCTGGGTCACAGTACCCTCTTCAGTGGATCTGGGGGAGAAAGCCCATCCACTTGGCTAGTCCCAATGCCATCTCCTCCCTGATCGGCACCACTGCCTACTAACTGATCTTATTGCCTCCACTGGGAACCCACCCCATTCCCATCTCCTCACAACCTGTGGAGACCTTAAGAAGGAAGAGAAGGAGGAGGAGGAGGAGGAGGAAGAGGAGGAGGAGGAGGAGGAGGAGGAGGAGGAGGAGGAGGAGGAGAAGCTGAAGGATGGTTTAGTTGACAAAGAGCCAAAGGGGTTCCATCCTCAGCATCCATGGAAAAGCTGGCAAGGCAGTCCCAGCTCTGGGAGAAAGGGACAAGGGAAGCCCTGGGACTCCCCGGCCAGCCTAGGGGAATCAACAAGCTCCAGATTCATGGGAGACCCTCCCTATCTCGAAAATAATAACCGGGCCGGCAAGACAGCTCGTTTGCCATGATGCTTGATGGCCTGAGTTTGATTCCCAGAATCCACACAAAAGTAGGAAAGAACTGAGTCATCAAGATGGTCTCTCCACATGTCTACACATGATCTGTGTGCCCCCACATCATACACATACACCACGAAATAATTTTTTTTTTCAAAACAAGATTTCTCTGTGTAACAGCCCTGGCTGTCCTGGAACTCACTTTGTAGACCAGGATGGCCTTGAACTCATAGATATCCACCTTCCTCTGCCTTTCAAGTGCTGGGATTAAAGGCATGCACCACCACACTCACACAATTTTTTAATAAATAATAATAATAATAATAATAATAATAATAATAATAATGTGGAGAGTAACTGACACCCAATGGCAGTTTGTAGCTTCTACATGCACACTCATCAGCACACATACATGAGGCGGCACACGCAAACACACACACACACACACACACACTAGAAAGGAAAAGGAAGGAAAAGGGGAAGAAAAGTAAGAGTAGACTATTTCCTTTTCCCAAAGAAGTTGTGTTTCCTGTACTGTGAAATTAGAATCGAAGCCATCAGTCTCCAGGACTCTGCCTGCCTGCTAACTGCAGCTGACCTCTGTGGTGTCACTGGCTGCCCTTCCCTTCCTGGAAAGACTTGGTTCCTTCCACCCAGCAGGCTCTCCTGGTTCTGAGAGCTGCCAGAGGAGCCTCTTGGGTCAGGGGAGCTCATCCTACCTGAGCCTTAACCAGCAGAACCCATGGTAGTCCTCATACCACCTGGAGCAGCACATCCAGAAAATCTTTCTCTGAGGCTCAGAGAAGAAGGAAGGCTCAATCCCAGGGCACCACGGGGCTCTGCCACTGTGCAGTGATCTGATTCAGGCTTGTTTCTCTAGCCAGCTCGTAGGATGGGAACCACCGACGGGGAATCACACTCCTCTTGCTCACCACTGCTCTCTAACAAATGACAGACCACAGCAAGCACATAGTAAATGCATGCTGAGCTGGACACGGCAACACACGCCTGTCATCTCAACATGCAG
Organism: Onychomys torridus; assembly: GCF_903995425.1. Lineage (NCBI taxonomy): Eukaryota > Metazoa > Chordata > Mammalia > Rodentia > Cricetidae > Onychomys > Onychomys torridus. The sequence continues at coordinate 33,160,203 of NC_050447.1, forward strand.
AAGGCGCGTAGGACAGTAAGGCAGAACAGTACATTTGAAGCCATCTTGGGATACATAGTGAGACCCTGTCTCAAACAAAGAGCAATAAATGATTACATTAGAAAGACGGGGGGGGGGGGGGGGGGGGGGGTAGGAGGGAGAAGAGAAAGATGGTGTTACTCTTTTGCTTTGTTTTGTTTGTTTGTTTGCTTGTTTGTTTTTTGAGATAGGGTTTTTCTGTGTAGCCCTGGCTATCCTGGAACTCAGTCTGTAGACCAGGCTGGCCTTGAACTCACAGAGATCTGCCTGCCTCTGCCTCCCGAGTGCCAGGATTAAAGGTGAGTGTCAAGGCTGGAGAGATGACTCAGCAGTTAAGAGCACTGGCTGCTCTTCCAGAGGTTCTGAGTTCAATTCCCAGCAACCACATGGTGGCCCACAACCATCTATAATGGGATCTGAAGCCCTCTTCTGGCATTCAGGCATACATGCTGACAGAGCACTCATACTAAAAAACAAAAAAGTATATTCTCTTAAAAATTACAGGAGGCCGAAGGTGTGTTCCAACACCATCTGTCAACGGTGTTACTCTTATGTGAAGCCTACTATAAAGTAAAACTGTGAAAGTTTTATGCAATCTCAAGAGGAACCAGGAAATCGCCTTTTATAAAGTAAATAACCACTCATTGAATTATTTTTATATAAAAGTTGGTTTTCCGCCAGGCGCACGCCTTTAGTCTCAGCACTGGAGAGGCAGAGGCAGGCAGATCTCTGTGAGTTCGAGATCAGCCTGGTCTACAGAGCAAGATCCAGTGCCTACCAAAATTACACGGAGAAACCCTGTCTTGAAGAAAAAAAAAGTTGGCTTTCCTGGACTAGAGGTGTAGCTCAATGGCTTGCCTGGCATGGATGAAGTGCCGCGTTGGGTACCCTGCACCAGAAGTGAAGAAAAGGTTCCCCTGCAGCACCGGAAGTGAAGAAAAGGCCCCCTGCAGCATTACTCTCCCTTCAACACAGTCCATCTATTTTCCCACACTCCTTGGGAAACTGGGGGTGCTTCTTTGTTTGGGTTTGGTTTTGATTTGCTACATTGAAGACATTTTGCACCCATTCATTTTTCCTTGTTAAGTGTTTTTTATGAGTGTTCTGTGCTTTAAGCAAGAAGTACCAGTATCCAGTATTTAAAATAGTCTCTTAGCATCCTTGGTGAGAGTCCGGCATCTCTCCTTCTGTTGACTACAGCTAGTGAGACTTGGAACACAATGTTATCCTTCCAGAGCTCTCCTCAGAGCTAGATAAAAATCTACTCCGTGTCTCTAGTTGGGGACAAGGTGTTTGGAACCAGCCCCTTACACAACAGAACTGCTGGAGGGCTGCTCCTAGGAGGCAAATGAAATAAAAATCACGGTGTGTAAAGCATGTGCCCACAGAGTCCTAGGAACCAAAGATTTTAAGGCTTTGGCTGCCCATAATTCACTTTTTATTTTATGTTTCTTGGAGAACTAAAGACTTGTATTTACTGTGTGTGTTGCCTAAGATGTAGAAAGGAAAGCAGAGGGGGAGGAGTGGGAAGAGGACGGGAGGGCAAGGAGGAGGAGGGAGGAGGGAAGAAGGGGGAGGGGGAGGAGGGAGGAAGGGGGAGGGGGAGGGGGAGGGAGGAAGGGGAAGGAGGGAGGGGGAGGAGGAAGGAATGGGGAGGGGGAGGGGGAGGAAGGAAGGGGGAGGGAGAGGAAGGAAGGGGGAGGGGGGAGGGAGGAAGGGGGAGGGGGAGGAGAAGCCATGGATCCTGAGTGCTGAGATTTCCAAGTCTGTGCCAGGCCTGTTCCAGCTGCTGGCTCTGCAGCTGACCTCCACTAGCCCTCCAGGGCTCCAGAGAGGAGATTTCCTTTCAGTCTGAGATCCATCTCTCTGCTTGCTTATTTCTGTGGGGAATGGTACACGCATGCTAAACTGTTGGCTCCTCTTGCTTACTTTATTTCAGAATTGTGCATGGCTGAGACACCTGTATTTCTCCTCAAATACTTTAAAGCAAATTCTGTGCTGGGACCTTTCAGACCTGCTCCTGGTAGATTTTTCTTTGAGCATTCATATCTCAAAACCTTGTGTAACCCGACACGTCACAACTATCAGAAAAAGCTCAGAGTCCACAAGAACTACATTCTGAGCAAGGAATGAAGGTCAGCACTGGGAGTGCTCTCTCCCCTGCCTGGGGACTGCGTCCTACCTCACTATGACAATACTCAATTCATGTTCCAAAGAAAGAATGTTAACCCCCACACGGGACCAGTGGGCACACTTGGCTGCTCGATCTGAACAAGGAATAGCTTAATGATCACATTACAAAGCTTTGGACCTGGCTGGCAGTTAAAAATACTTCAAAAATACGGTGCACGCCTTTAATCCCAGCACTAGGAGGCAGAGGCAGGGGCTGAGGAAATGGCTCAGTGGATAAAAGGGTCTCTGTACAAGCATGAGGACCTAAGTTTGAATCCCCAGAACCCACATAAAAGTTGAACACACAGCATAAGCACATGGAATCCGAGCGCTCCTGTGGGGAGATGGGAGGTGGAGGCTGAAGACAGCCTGGAAGCTGGCTAGCCTGCTAGCGTGAGACATGTACAGGGGAGAAAGGAGCAAAAGGGACCCTGTCTCAAATCAGATGGAAGTGGAGGACCAACACCCAAGGCGGTCCTCTGACTGCCACACATGTGCCTACATTCACACACACACACACACACACACACACACACACACCTTCCACTGCACTCCCAGTGCTAAGAAGGCAGAGGCAGGAGAATCACAATTCTGAAGCCAGTCTGATTTACATAGTGAGCTTCAGGCTAACTGGGATGATATATTGAGACCCTGTCTGAAAAATAAATAAACAAGGGTTGGGGATTTACCTCAGTGGTAGAGTGCTTGCCTAGCAAGCACAAGGCCCTGGGGTTCGATCCTCAGCTCCACAATAAATAAATAAATAAATAAATAAATAAATAAACAAACAAAGAAACAAACCTTTAATAATCACCTTGATGCCTGGCCTTCTTGGGACTAGAAGCAAGAATGGTTTTGAACTCAATTATGGGTCCCAAGCTGCAAAAACCAACCCGTCCAGGGAGTTAGGGCTTGAGGCTAAACAGGGTGTACATAGCTATCTGGAGCTCACGGAGTTTTGTTTTGTTTTGTTTTTTGTTTTTTGTTTGTTTGCTTGCTTGCTTTTCAAGACAGGGTTTCTCTGTGTAGCCCTGTGTCCTAGAACTCTCTCTGTAGACCAGGCTGTCTCAAAGTCACAGAGATCCACCTGCCTCTGCCTCCTAGTGCTGGGATTAAAGGTGTGCACTGTCACCGCCTGGTGGGAGTTCGTTTTTAGCAAATGTTTGGCTCAGATGGTTCTAACTCAAACTTAGCCCCACAAATGATTCCTCCCTCAAATGATCCCAAGCTCAAAGGAAGGGAATAGGAGGAAAGGCCCAGAAGGTGAGATTAGAGTACTGTTGGGACTCCAGCAGATGACCTTGCATTCCGGAAAACCCGGGGCCACAGAGCACCCCCACCCCTGTTTTTACGGTTAGAAACACCAGTCCCCCTCATTATTTGCATACCAGTGGTGAGAGACCTCCACAGAGAATGGCACCACTCATAGGTGGTTGCCTTTTCGTGGAATTCGCTGGAGAGAATTAGAGGCAAGACTGTGAACAAATCCCCCTCCATCTGGTTTCAGTTTGTTTAAAGAAAAAAACAAAAAAAGCACATACAGGGCTCCCCACCAGCAGTCAGAAGACAGCTTGTGCTTCCCCAGGGTCTATTAGCCATCAGGGGTGGGGCGGAATTATGTATATGCAAATAAATGACACCAGCCAGCCAAGTAACCGAGTTTTGTATCTCCTGCAGTTAGTTGTTCTACCAAGAAAAGGCCTAAGGGGCAATAGCAGCTGTGAAGAAGAAGCAAGGCTTTGGAATTAGTTGTAAACATCCAGTGGCCTTAATTCTGCCTTTGGGAGACTTGTTCCTGATCCAGAAGGGAAAAAAAGTTGATAGCCTTTCTCCTGGGGACTGCTCCCTTGTGCATGCCCACCTCCTTTAACTAAAGGCTGGGGCAGTGTGGTCTCCTGGTTAAGGGTACAGAGTCTAGATGACTGTATGATCTCGGGTCCGTCGTCCTCTTCTTCTTCTTCTTCTTCTTCTTCTTCTTCTTCTTCTTCTTCTTCTTAACTATTTAAAAATTTTATTTATTTTTATTTTATAAGCATTAGTGTTTTGCCTGCATGTATGTCTGTATTAGGGTGTTGGGACCCCTGGAACTGGAGTTACAGACAGTTGTGAGCTGCCATGTGGAGGGAACTTGAACCTGGGTCCTAAACCCCATTATACCTGACCATCCCTTGCTAGTACAGCCTATAAAGTACCTTCAGCAAACCCCAAAAAGGAGCAACCGTAAGCAAAAGAACAGCCATAAAGACACTAGGTCAAGGTGCAGCCTAGGAGAGGGGAAGCAGTGGGCTACATTTCCATAACAAGAACACCCACGGTACACTTTATGAAACTTAAGGGAAGAACAGTCAGTGCGCTGAACCACTGAGCCATCTCTTCAGCCCCATGGCCCAGCTTCTTAAACTATAGATCGAAACCCCATATAGGTTCACTGAATGGAAGGGCCGAGAAAAAATCCGACAATAGTAAAATGTTTTTGAAAACACACACACACAAACACACACACATACACACACAATTAGTTCAAAATCAACCATGTAATGAATCTGAGGTGTTTCTGGCAGCCCTTGCCTGTGTTATAACCTGCATATTTACCACAGGCTTGCTTCTGAACACTTGACATGCAGACTGTACTGTGCACACCATCATGCCATGCAAATGTACTTGGAAGTTTCTCTCCCGCCTGCCAGGTCCCAGATAACCATTCAGAGACTTAATATTAATTATAAATGCAACAGCAACAAAAGATGCCTGAAATGCCTCACTTCGGATTTAAGACTATGTGTATCAGAGATTGAGGTGTTTTCTATCCACACAGGCTCGTTGTTCCTATAGAAACATAACGCCTTGGTTTAGGGGGAAAGACTTCATACTTTTACTGTGTCATTCCTCAGTGTGTATCAGATTCACAGATTTTTGGATTGTATTACCTTAGAGTGTCTTATTGTTTTAAGTGCTTTTTTAGTTGTTTAATCCCAGCACTCGGGAGGCAGAGGAAGGCGGATCTCTGTGAGTTCGAGGCCAGCCTGGGCTACAGAGTGAGTTCCAGGAAAGGCGCAAAGCTACACAGAGAAACCCTGTCTTGAAACACACACACACACACACACACACACACACACACACACACACACACACACAAATCATTAAACGAACATTGGGCAGGGTGACACACACCTATAATTCCAGCATTTCAGAAACCGAGACAGGATTGAGAATTTGGAGGATTAAGAATTTGGAGGATTGAGAATTTGGAGGATTGAGAATTTGAAGCCAGGATGGACTATGTGAGACCTTATCTCAAGAAAAAACAAAACAAGGCAGAGTGTGTTGGCGCACACCTTTAATCCCAGCACTTGAGAGGCAGAGACAGGTGGATCTCTGTGAGTTCCAGGTTAGCATTGTCTACATAGAAAGCTCCAGGCCTGCCAGGAAAACATAGTGAAATCCTGTCTCAAAAATAAATAAATAAATAAATAAATAAATAAATCAAAAGAAAAGAACAACAGCAAAATCATTAAATGAACTTTGCTTTGGGATTAGTAGAGAATTTCCAATACATCTCCTACATAGTTATGCAGAACAATTTTTTCAGCATTGACACATAAAATTAAAATGCTTATCAACTCTGAGGATCATGGAAGATGCTCTGTGTCAAGCAGTATCAGACATTTCACCAGCATGAGTGTGGTGGCTCACACCTGTAACCCCAGGACCTGGAAGCTGAAGAGGATTGCCATAAAAACAGCGTGAGCTGCTATACAGTAAGATCCTTTCTCAAACAAACACAAAAACAGGGGCCGGAGAGGTGGCTCAGCAGTGAGGAGCACTGGCTGCTCTTCCAGAGGACCTGGGTTCAATTCCCAGCACTCACATGGCAGCTCACAACTGGCTCATAACTGTCTGTAACTCCATTTCCAACAGATCTGACACTCACCAATGCACATACAATAAACAAACAGACAGAGCAGGCACGATGCACAAGTCTGGTGTCCTGAGTTTGATCCCCAGAACCCACATAAAGGGTTAAAACTGAGTCCTCAAAAATGTCCTCTGACTTCCAGATGTGTCCTGTGGCACTCACACACTTCCAGATATCACACACACACACACACACACACACACACACACACACTAAAATTTTTAAAATCAGAAAAATTCAGCTAAGAAGTGGTGGCGCACACCTCTGATCCCAGCACTCAGGAGGCAGAGGCAGGCAGATCTCTGTGAGTTCGAGGCCAGCCTGGGCTATGGATTGAGTTCCAGGATAGACAGAGCTATTACACAGAGAAAAATCTGTCCTGAAAAACCAAAATAATTAATAATAATAATAACAATAATAATTCAACCAAGATTTAATTCTTTATGTAAAAATTAACAAGTATTTCTATTTCATTAGCATACAAATTTTCAGTTCTCTTTAATAATGATAAAATTATTATGTATACCAAATAATTATTCTAAAATTAATTTTAATGACTTATTATCAGTAAATGTTTGATTTGTATACCTATTTTATTTATTATTTTCATATTTGTTTTGGTTTTTTTTCAAAGACAAAGAGTTTCTCATACCTGGCAGGTACACTTATTTTATATACCTATATCTGGGATTGCACAAAAATTGTTAAGCAGCCAGGCATGGTGGTCCACACCTTTAATCTCAGCACTCGTGAAGCTGGGACTGGTGAATTTCTGAGTCCTAGGCCAGCCTGATGTACGTAACAAGCTGCAGACCAACCCATCTATAGGCTATATAATGTGACATTGTGCCCTCTGCCCCCACCTCCACCCCACTTCCCAAAAACCCAAAATCTTTTTTGTCCTTGGGTAAAGGGGGCTCTCCGTGGAAAAGATTAAAAACTCTGATGAGGGCATAGCAGTTAACTCCTGAGTCCATGTCGTTATGACATGACAAGAGGCCAATGACAGTGTCTGCTTCAGAGAGAAGCTGGGAGAACAGTGGAGTCCAGTAGAACACAGGGCTGGCATGCAGAAACCACAAAGTAAGTGTGAAAAGATTACGACTCTCAGTCACATTTGAGGACCCAGAAGGAACTGGACTCAAGAGTCTGCTGGTAGTCTCTCTGCAGACCTCTCAGCTGGGCCTTGCTTCCCCCCTGGGGCTGATCCAGAAAATTCTGCAGAGCACAAAATGTTTCCCACCTTCTGGTACCCTACTCCCTAAACATCTGCCTTCAATCTTGAAGGCCATAAAATAATTCAAGAGAGAGCCACGGAAACAGCCTGGGAATCTAGGTGACGCTCATGGTATCCTGGATCTCACTGCCCCTCCCCCCAGGTAACCAAAGGGCAAAATCTCCAGGTGCTCATACTAAATAGGGTACCTCTGAAAAATGAGAGGGTTTTTGGCTCACATGTAGGGTATTTAGAAGTGAGTTAGTAATCTCCAGGGCCCCTATACATCACCCACAAGTATCCAACTGCCTCTGGCCTCAGCCCTTTGTGTATCTACAGATACCCAAGGCTCAGTTTGTCTACATAAGACCTCTGTTCCCTTGCCTGGCTGTAGCAACAAGACTCCAGACCTACATCTTCTTCCTAAATCTACTTCCTGGCCATCTGGAACAGAGATCTTATTTGCTCATGACCACACCATGTTCTCTTTTGCCCATAAAATGAAGTTCACGAGGCCACATGCGGGTAAATGCAACTCTGTATTGACGCTGTTCTCAAAAGCACAGATTTTGCATTTAAGCCTGAGTTTAAGTGTTGAGGCCGGACCTGAGAAGACTCTTAGTTCCCGTTCCCTTGAAGGTTAAATGGTAATAATCAGACCTATTAAAAGGAGTTGTCATGAGGCTTCTGCACCCAACTCAGAGCTCAGAACACAAGACGTCTGGAGGCCAGTGCATGGAGTGAAGGACACTCTGGGAAGAAGATGTCCGCCAGGACTGAGGAGGATGATGAGACCAACTTTGGACATGTTGAGTGCAAGCGCCTTATGGTGTCCAAGGGAGGCATCCAGGGCAGCTGGATGCGTGGGCCTGGAGTCAAGAGGGAGGCCTTGGCTGGAGAGCCAGAGTGTGGGTGTTGCCAGCATGTGAGTAGGAAGATGAGCTCATGGGTGGAGGAGGTACGTGTGAGGCCTCCACAACCAGACGCTCATCCACACAGAAGACAAGTTTATGAAGAAGACTGAGGGCAGAGAGCTGGGAGGGAAACCAGGATCAAAGAGAGACAGGGCTGGGTAGTCAAGAGAGGCCAGAAGAACAGTAGCTTTGAGGAGACTGAGACAGCTGAAGGCAGATTCTTAGGCGGTCCGGGGAGGTCAGGAGTGGGAGCTGACCCTGGGCTAACCTGGGAAAATGGAAAGGAACAGTGGCGATAACTTCAGCTAAGAATGGCTGAGAAGAGAGGAGGGCACGAGAACAACGCCCGAGGAAAAGGACGCAGGACTGACTGCCAGGGGGAGAGGCTGCTGGGAAGTGACCAGTGGTCATGGCCGATCTGTGGTCCAAGTACGGGGCCTGGTACCCAGTAGCAAGCCAATAAAAATTGCTATATTGGGGTTGGGGAGATGGCTCTGTGGGTAAAGTGTGCAAGCAAGAAGACCCCAGTTTAGTTTTCGAGAACCCACACAAAGGCTAGGATTGGTAGTGAGTCTAGAACTCCAGTGCTCAGAGTGGTAGAGACAGGTGAGCCCCAGCCAGTCTAGCTGAATTGGTGAGCACCAGGCTCAGTGAGAGACCCTGTCTCGGAGAATAAGGTGGAGAGACATAGAGGATGACATCTAGTGTTGACCTCTGACCTCTGGCCTCCACATGTACACACAAGTGACTGAGAATGTTGCTCAGTATCAGAGTGCATGCCTGGTATGCACATCAGAATGGAAATACCCCCATATGGAAAGAAATTTGCTGTCTTTGACAATAGTGTGAGGTGAGGTCTAGAACATGATAAAAGAACTAGTCAGGGATGGAGAGATGGCTCAGGGGTTAAGAGCACTGGCTGCTCTTCCAGAGATCCTGAGTTCAATTCCCAACACCCACATGATGGCTCCCAACCATCTTTAATGAGATCTGGTGCCCTCTTCTGATATACTAGTCATTGGCAGGAAATGGAGTACTCTGCCACTGTGCCAGAGAAGAGAAAGAGTGTGGGAGTATCATATAGGGTAGGGCTCCCTAGGATTGGGCTGCTTCTGAGTCAGACCACAGAGGAAAAATAAGTTCTGAGTGAATGTCTGGCTCCAGGAATATCGCTTTTACAGCTGCACCCTCCCAGAAAGCCAGCAGATGGTGCCAGTGAGTCACTGGTCACCACAGCAGAGAGCAACCAGCCTTCTAGTTACTGACCCTTGATCGTCCAGAGCCCGGGGCATGCAATGGTTGACTAACCAGGTTTCTGATCAAAGGGGTGAGATTGGGGCTGGGAGATGGGACAAAAGATTAAGACCGTGGTCTGAGTGCATGGGACCAGAAGGCTCTGGTAGCTCCACTGTGGTTACCCTCCACTAACTTGCCTTATCTACTAGGGTTCCTGCCCTTGGCCCATTCCACCCACCCCCCACTCCTCTCCCATGGAGTCCCCTACCAGGCCAGATTCCTGATTGTGACACCAGGTTGGTTCTCTACCCCAGGACAAGCTTAACCTGGCACCAGGCCTCAGACAGGGCTGGGCCGGCCCCTCCCAGTTGTGACTATCTGAAACACTTCACTTCTACCTGAGGGGGGGAGGGGAAAGGGCCGGTGGCTGAGGCCACAGAGTTAGAGTTCAGATCCTAGTGGAGGCTCTGTGGTCTCCTGACTTAGGAAATGGGATGTTTGGGGCAGGGTGGGAGGCGGGGGTGGGGGGTTGGTGAGGGGGAGAATCAGGTGTCGAATAAATGGGGCAGGTAGTCCAATCTCATCAAGGCTCGGAATAGATCCGCCTCAAGTGGTACACCAACGAGAAGCAGCTGAGCCGTCCTGTACTCCACAGCCAAAGGCAATTTCCTCTACCCCATCTACCCAGGCCAGTCTCTCTCCCACCCAGTCCTGGGCTCTTCATCTTGCTTCCCTTTCTCTTCTCTTTCTACCCTTGTTCTAGGTGCAGGGTCTGTGACAAGCTTGGCAGTCCCCCAGGACTCTTCCCTTCTCGGGGGAGGTACGTAGAGGGGCTGAGACTGGAGACCCTGTACCTGGAGTCTAAGGAGGGTCCGTCCAGTCTTCTGGGGGTGGGGGGGGCTGCAATAACTTTCACAGTTAATGTAAGGAACACTCCTCTCTTCTGGACCTGGACAATCGACTCAGGACAGGAGAAGTTGGTGGTTTTGGAAAAGGATTGTTTCTCTGAATTTCTAGAAGCAAGATGACTCAGACAGAAGAGCTATAGGAAACACGCATACCACATGCACACCTACACGCGTGCACATATAAGGTCATGACACGGGAAACAGAACCCCAAGGACACAAGTGCGTAGAAAACAAAAACAAACAACCACACAAGGCCACATCTCCAAGGTCAGGCATATACACCTTACTCAGGCAAATCCTGCCACCCAGGTCAGGGTTCGACCATCGTCTATATTTACAGAGGGAAGTGTACATGGAAGTGCATGAATGGCTGAGTGGAGATGGGTCTCCACCCAGAGTTCCTCCCCACAAGGGGGTCTGGACTCCAGCTCCTTCTTGGAGATTTTTCTGACCCATCATGAACCCATGCCTGGATGAAGAGTGGCTTTGGAAAGGGTGTTTTCATGAAACTTTGGGACAGAGTCTGGATACAGGAGAGGGAATGGGCCACAGGACAGAGAGCTGTGATAAGGAGTCCATGGCCTCTCAGGACCCAGAAAAGACAGAGATGAGGTACTGGGTAAGGTCTGGAGATTCACAGAAGCAGGGATCTCCACTACCATGATTTGTGCCTACTCTCTGCATAGGGCCTGGCACCCAGCTATTGGCACTAACCCCCAATGCCTGCCAGAGCCCTGGCATGCATGTTAGGCACAGAGTGCCAGACACGGGGGTGGCAGAGGGTGCCAGGCCACACACAAACAAGGACCTTCACACACACAGGGAGGGAAGTGCACCCACACACTACTTATTTCATCCCCTGGGGATTCAGGGCAGCAGGTCAGGGACCACCCTGTCCTGACGCTTCTTCCAGGTGTTCCCATTAGCTTGGATCTTGGGAGAGGGTGGGTAAAGCAAAAGCAGAAGGGCGACTTTGCTGTTTCTTTGACGTTTCATTCGTACCCACACACATACTCTTGTGTGGTTTCCCCAGTTCTGGACTCTGGAAGAAAGTGGGGGTAGAGTGGGGGGATAAAACAGAAACTCCCAAGAATCCCGGCCTAGAGGTCATCCTTCTCCCCTAGCTATGGCTGCGAACTGCTCAGACAGTGTGTGAGTGCACATTTGGGTGTGTGCACCAGGAACCTAAGGCCATGGCACCGCGGGTGTGGCCCGGAGCAGACTCTGGCTGGTTCCATGCGATGTTCTGGAAGTCATGGCAGCCATAGCGATATCAACGTGGAATACTTGAATGAAAGTTGGTGTTGGTGCATGTGTGTATGTGCGTGCGTGCGTGTTTCGTGTGTGTGTGTGTGTGTGTGTGTGTGTGTGTGTGTAGGTAGGTATTCTGGGGAAGCGTGAGCAGAGTGTGCACACCTGAGCACGGGAGGCTCCGAGCCCCTGGCGTGCCAGTAGGCGCGCAGGAGTGAATGAGATGCAGGGTACAGGGTTGGGCAGCCTGGCCCTTTCCTCTGGCGAAGCCGGCGACTGACGGCTCCGCCTCATGCAACAACTTGGGACTTTGTTCCGGCTTCTTCGAAAGCGGATCTAGCCGAGGGGGGGGGGGGGGGGGGGGGCACCTGCCTGGCGGGGGGTGCCGAGATAGAAGTATAGGAAAGCCCACCCCAGCCCCGCCTCCGCCCCGCCCCCACTCCGCCTTCGGGGAGCTTTATAAGCTGGGTCCGAGGGCCGGCAAAGAAAGCGAGTATCCCTCCCACCCCAGGCCGTGATTTCTCTACACTCCGTGTCCTGGCCCCGAGTCCCTCTCCGCGCTCCCCAACCCGGCCCCCGCCCCGCCCCAGCCCCGGCCCGGCCCGGCCCCGCAGTCATGGAGCGCTGGCCTTGGCCGTCGGGCGGCGCCTGGCTGCTAGTGGCGGCCCGCGCGCTGCTGCAGCTGCTGCGCTCAGACCTGCGTCTGGGCCGCCCGTTGTTGGCGGCTCTGGCGCTGCTGGCCGCGCTGGACTGGCTGTGCCAGCGCCTGCTGCCCCCGCCGGCGGCACTCGTGGTGCTAGCTGCTGCCGGCTGGATCGCGTTGTCCCGCCTGGCGCGCCCTCCTCGCCTGCCCGTGGCCACTCGCGCGGTGCTCATCACCGGTGAGTGCGCGGAGCGCAGGGACTCCAGGCTGGAGGGCGGGACCGCACACCTAGAGGGTTTCCCTTGGGCACCATCAAGGCGGACTCCGCAGCTCTGAAGTGAGTGAGAGTCCTCTCCGAGATGCAAGAGCGAGCGAGCGAGAGAAAGCGCCAAGTAGGAAGCTCTGGGCACCTCACCAAGTCCCGGTTAACTACCCGCGGCTGCGGGGAGTGTTGAAGGGAAAGTTAGGTAGAAAGTGGGCAGGTGCTCAAAGAAAACTAGTGACTAAGAAGGAGAGACGGAGTTTATGCTGTGCTCTTCCCTAAGAGACCAGGTGTGGAGCAGAGGACAGTACTCTTAAAAGGACTACAGAAGACCTGAGAAGGGAGAATGCCATCCCTTGAACTCTGCCTGGCATCTCCACATCACTGGAACACACTATCTGCTGTCCTGTGGAGACAGAGCTTAGATGCGAGTTCTGCAACCCCTGACCTCCACTGGCTGGAATCCCTGGAGTTCAGAACCGCCTGAGGTCACAGCAGCTGGATAGTAGCTGCTGCTTAGATGCAGCTATCCCATTGCCCAAACTGCAGCATTCTGCACCTAGTACTTCATCCTGCCTAGTCTTGGGTGCCGGGGAAAGAGGCCTTGCAGAGCTGGACTCAGGTGTCTCTGGTGCCTGACTGTGCTCTCTTTGTCTGGAGCAGGGAATAAATCTGTCATCAGAGGGAGGGGAGGGGGAGGAGGGCCGCAGACCCAGCAGGAAATGGGGAGGGGGAGGAAGGCCAGGGGGCATTGGTCCATTACATGGGAGGAGGGGCAACCTTGTCCCCCCCCCCCCAACCACCATGGCTTCTCAGAGATCTTGGTCCTTTATGGGTGGTCTGTATGATCGGATGGGGCTGGGAGAATTTAGGAGGAAATCCTTGGGGAGAGCTGGGTGGAGACAGGTGGAATATGGAAGGTGTCTTGGATCACAGAAAGGGTGTGGGACAAAGGCTTAGGACAATAAGCACATGATTTGGGAAGGGTATAAGAGTCAATAACCAGTCTGGCTGTGGGGGTGTGGTGGGATGTGAAGTTTCCTTGGGTAGAGGAGGGTAGTATAGAGGCTTATGGCTTCAACAGAGGGGGTGGGGATCAAGCAAGGTGGAAGAGATTTCCAGGGTGAGTGTGAAGCCTCAGGGAACCCCAGTTCCAGGAGGTTCAGGAAGGAAAGCTACCAAGCTCTCTTGGAGTGAAATGAGAACTAGCTTGTAGAGTAGAACAGATCCCTTCCTGCCCTCTGCTCTGTGAAGGACTTCACCAGGTCCTAGGCCATCAGGTTCTACTGGCCCAGTTGGTCAGTGGTCCCTAAGATCTCACCTCAGGTCTTTGGTGCTAGTACTTCTAGTCTTGAGCCCGAGCAGGTGACCTGAGCTTCCTTTAGCTCCTCAAAGCTCTGTGTTTGGGAGTGAGGATTGCCCAGCCTACTCCTAAGGCCGGAAGTTGGCTTCTAGCTTCCCAATGCCTGCAAATTTGGGGGTTTTCCCAGGCTGCAAGGCACTTAAGTAACCGGGTCCTGCCCCACCTGCCAAAAACACCTCACCTTATGCCTGCAGAGCTGGCCCTCATTTCTCCCTAAGAGAAACAAACAGCCCAAGAGCTGTTTGTCAAATCTACTCCACAAACTCAGCCCTGGAGTTGAGTTTGGGCCACGTGGTATGGTATCTTGTGTGCATGCACGGGTATATTTTTGTGCTGATCGGTGACAGGGGTCAAGCTCATGTGTGAACATCCAGGCAGGTTAGGGATGTTTGCAGGTGAGCAAGAGAGTCAGATGTGGGTGACTGTTGGGACCCCAGAGCTGAAGCTTTGGTAGGCTTTAGTGGAGTGCTATCTGCTGCTGAAGGGAGCAGAGGCAAGTGTGTGTATTTGTGCACATTCCCCTCCCCCAGTCAGATCTGCCTGAGAAGGACCCCTCAACACTGGCTGGCAGGCCCCAGCCACACAAAGACCAGTTTGCAGCCCCCTGCCCAGCTTTGTTCTCCTCTCAGCATAGGGGGCGGGGCTGAGACAGGAGGGTGCTGTTTGTCCAGGAGAGGGGAAGCCGAGCTGCAAAGCAGCTTTTCTGCTTAGCAGGACCTCAGGGCTGGCGGGCTCCACAGCACCTCCTCCTTCACTGGCCCTCCTCCTCCTTCACTGGCCACCCACAGAGCCAGGATCAGAATGGAAACCATCAAGGAAGCAAGGGCTTATCAGTACCAGGGACCCCCACACTGGGGCCTTGCCTGGTGGTTCTTATCTCTGCATACCAAGGACAAGAAAATGAAGCCTCCATGAGTGGTAGCTGACCTCAGGTCACACTTAGTGGTGTGGGAAGGGATTCCAGCGCAGGTCTGTTTTCTTCACTTACCGTGCCTGGTTCTTGTCCTGAGAGGGAAATGGTCTGGGGCTCAGCAAACATGTATGCCCCAAAGTCAGTGATTGGAATTCCAAGGGCAGATTTCAAGGGGAAGTTGGGAATGGAGCTCCAATTGAGCCTGGAACAATAGTAGGGGTTGAGGCTGAGAGGATGATGTCTTCAGAGAGCTGTGGCTTTATTCTAAGGCACACAGGACCCTAAGGAAGAACACGCCTCTGGGAATTAGCAGCAGCAGAGTGCTACTGTCTTTTTTTTTGGAGCTGAGGATCAAACCCAGGGCCTTGCACTTGCTAGGCAAGCGCTCTATCACTGAGCTAAATCCTCAACCCCTCATTTTTAAAAAAATTTCCCTCTGGCTTAGGAAGTAGATTCATGAGATAAGATGGGACCAGACTATGTCTCTGTTTCTTCTATAAAGTAAGATTTGTCAGTCACATTTGATGGGTTACAGAAAATCAGGGAGAAGACAGCTATCACAGAATTGATGCTCAGGGCTCAGCCAAGAGGAACAACTTATAACATACATTTATTTGTAAGGAAGGAGGGAGGGCTGAGTGTTCAAGACCTTAGATTCTACCCAGATACTGGTTGTTAGTTATTTTGCGCTAGAAACAAGTCCCGGTGATCCTTGGTTTGTCTAAGGCTGGGCTGGGCCATTGTGGGAATTCATTGGCTATCTTACCCTGGATAGGTTGTGACTCTGGTTTTGGCAAGGAGACAGCTAAGAAACTGGATGCCATGGGCTTCACGGTGCTGGCCACTGTGTTGGATTTGGACAGCCCTGGTGCCCTAGAACTGCGTGCCTGCTGTTCCCCTCGCTTAAAGCTGCTGGAGTTGGACCTGACCAAGCCAGAGGACATCAGTCGAGTGCTGGAATTCACCAAGGCTCACACCACAGGCACTGGTCAGCAGATGTGGCTCTATTAGGGCTGGGCACGGCTGGGTGAGTGTGAGGGAGGCAGGGATTGCATGTTTGCTATCAGCTGAACTGAACCTTCCCTCCTGCTTTTGTGCCCTCAGGCCTGTGGGGTCTGGTTAACAATGCTGGCCTCAACAGCATAGTGGCCGATGTGGAGCTGTCTCCAGTGGCAACTTTCCGAAACTGCATGGAGGTGAACTTCTTTGGTGCACTTGAGCTGACCAAGGGCCTCCTGCCACTCCTGCGTCACTCAAGGGGGCGTATTGTGACCATTGGCAGCCCGGCAGGTAAGTGCCCTTCCACTCTGAGGCACAGCAGTAAAGGAGAAGCTATCAGGTGAGGGATGATCTGGGGAAGTCCTGGCCAAGGCTGAGCAGCCTCTCCCCTTCCTACCTCAGGAGACATGCCGTACCCCTGCCTGGCAGCCTATGGAACCTCCAAGGCTGCCGTGGCACTGCTAATGGACACATTTAGCTGTGAACTGCTTCCCTGGGGTATCAAGGTCAGCATTATCCAGCCTGGCTGCTTCAAAACAGGTGAGAGTTCAACTTTGGGGTGGGACAAGCATGTGGCCTGGGGGTGTGGTCTGAGATCTAGTGTGACTTGGGTTATAGACATAGTTCACACTAAATGGCTCCTCCAGCTGCTGCCTGCTGACCTTGCCGTCCCTTCTTCAGAGTCGGTGACCAATGTGAACCTCTGGGAGAAGCGCAAGCAGCTGCTGCTGGCCAACCTGCCTGGAGAGCTGCTGCAGGCCTATGGCGAAGAATACATCGAGCACTTGCATGGGCAGTTTCTGCACTCGCTCAGAATGGCAGTGCCTGACCTCAGCCCAGTCGTAGATGCCATCACTGATGCACTGCTGGCAGCTCAGCCACGCCGCCGCTATTACCCAGGCCGTGGCCTGATGCTCATGTATTTTATCCACCACTACCTGCCGGAAAGCCTACGACGCCGCTTCCTGCAGAACTTCTTCATCAGTCCCCGTCTGCCCCGAGCACTGCGGTCTGGCCAACCTGGCCCTGCTCCTGCTTAGGACACACCCCAGGACCCAAACCCTTCCCTAGTGGCAGCTCGGTGAGCCACAAATGGCCTAAGTACTCCAGCAAAAGAGGCTCCATGAGCCCTTGACCCTTTTCCCTAGCCATTATAAACCCCTCAACCTTGCCCTAGAACAGCAGTTTTTAACCTGTGGGTCGTGACTCCTTTGACAAATTTCTATGTCCAAAAATATTTAATTATAATTCACAACAGTAGCAAAATTAGTTATAAAGTAGCAACAAAAGTAATTTTATGATATGGTTCCATATCATGAGGAACTGTATTAAAGGGTCACAGCATTAGGAAGGTTAAGAACCTCTGCCCTGGAGTCTGTGTTAAGAAAAGCCCAGACTCTGCTGCTGATGCCTGGTCCAGGCCCGGGAAGCTGAAGCTTGCTAGCAAACCTCTGGACCTCTCCACTGCTTCATGAACCCACAAACCCTACCCGATACAATGCTCCACACTGCAGCTTGGAGAACCTGGCTGGATGGAGAGTTTGGTGAAAGATTATCTGTAGCCTTTGATAGGATTCTACGACCATTTCTCTGCAAACTGAAGAGTGATCACGCAGGTGGGCACCTCCTCAGGATTCTCTTGGCACCAGTACCTAAGTGCTGCAAGTCCAGAGTAAATCCCAATTGCCTCTTGACTGGCTCAATAATTAGGTCCCCAACTACCTGCTCCTAAACCACAGGGAAGCTGCACATTGCACTTGCCTGGTTGTTGGCATTTTAAAATAAAGACACATTTTTATTTCTCCTAGAATGGGGGAGATCAGTGTTTGAAGGAGGTGACTGCCTGGTTGCCTGGGTGACAGGGTGTGATTACATGATACAGCTAGGAGTATCCTGGAACCAGCAGAGGAGCTGACTGGGCTTCCCAGGCACTCTGTGGGTCATATCCCTCTTCTACTGACCTCAGGCAAATGCTAGAACCGGGTTTCTACATAGTGAGATGAAGAAAATGGCCAATCATGGGGAGTTACAGGACTTAGTGAGGTCTGGGGCCCCCAGACCCAAGACACGACTCTCCAACAATCCCCATCTCAGCCTATCTTTGTGCCTGAGCTCCTAGGAGAAAGAGCCTCCTCCAGGGACGCCCCTGACCCTGCGGCTGCCGACCACAGGAGAGGGTCAATCAAGGGGGCAGTGTTGAAGAGAGCTGGGAGTCAAGGAGAGGTAGTAGGGCCCAAAGGAGGTAGCAGACGGTAGGCTTTTTAGAGGGGAATTTTATTGTCTCAGAAGGGCAGAGCTGAGGGAGAGAGAGGGGCTACAAAGCTATTTCCCCCACACCCCAGAGACACACACTCTAGTCTCCCATGGGCCATGGCTCTGGGGATGACCACAGAAGGGAACGAAGGTTCACACTGCCCCGGGGGTTCTTAGGTTAGGGAGAGGCTTGAAAGTGACACAAGTTTCTTAGACAAGTCAGTGGCTGTAAACATAGGGCTGGGGGCTCTTTGCTCTGGAGGGGATCTTGGTCCATTCTTTATCAGGGGAGAGGTCCCTAACCCCTTTTTAGGCCTAAGAGTAGTCCCAGAGGGGGTCATGGAAGCTGGGCAACCCCAGGACAACGTGCTACACCTCACCAGGTCAGACAAGTGAGCCATGGGCTTCACACAGCACGCAAAGACACACACACAGTGCATTTGGGAACCTTGGGTAGAACGCTAGAAGATGGGAATATAGTTGTCGATCTTGGCGCGATGGCGCTGGGCGATGCACTCAGCAATCCACACGATGTTACGACATTCCTGTTCCTTAAGCTTCACAAAGGCATAAAAGACACCAAAGTGGAACTGGTTCAGGAAGGCCAGCTTGTTCAGCTTCACCTGTGGACAGATGCAGGTATGATGCCTGGTGGTTGTGGCCAGCAGTCATTAAGTCCTAAGTCACAACCCTCCCTATACTTCCACAGGGCAAGTTCCATAAGGGCCCTGTACTCACCTCATGTTCAAAGAATCGGTCCTCCAGGGTCTTGTCTCCAGGATTGCTACCTGCACCCTCAAAAAGCAGTTTGTATTCCTGGCCAGGAAGTGGGGAGAAGTACAAGAATGAGTGCTGCTGGGTGCTGGGGTGCCCACACGGTCACCTAACCTTGTCAGAGCACTCACCGGGTAGTAATCAGCTACATTCTTGACCTGTTCATAGTCATCAGCCCGAGCCAGCTGAGCCAAGCCCTCAGGGTAGAGTCGGCCACAGTGTGGAAAGAGCTTGGCACGGTCCTCTTTGGACAGCTCTGTGCCGAAAGAGTTGATGGTGATGATGAAGGCGCGGCGGTCTGCTTCAAACTGCAGGCCAGTGCATATGTGAGGAGAGACAGGGAAGAAGAGGGAGACCACTGCCAGTCAGTTGGCAGGCCCCCTTGGCAAGGATCAGTGGGGACAAAAGGCAGAGAGGTAAGGGCAGGCACTCACCTCCAGGATAGGACACATGGCATCAGCTGTGGTCCCACCCAATAGAGTGCAGAACTTGTAGAAGGACTCCAGATAGGCCTGCAGAGGACAGTGTTTGCTTAGAGCAAGGAGAGCAATCCTGGGAGACTTACTGGAAACCTAGTCAGGGGCTAGAGAATGGCTCTGAGGTTCTCTCTGACTGTTCTTCCAGAAGACCCGGGTTCAATTCCCAGCACCCACATGGTGGCTCACGACTGTCTGTGACTCCATTTCCAGGAGACCTAACACCCTCACACAGGCAAATTACACCAATGCACATTTAAAAAAGCAAACAAAAACCCCACAAACATTAAAGAAAAAGAAAAAACAAAGAGAAACCTAGTCAGTTTATTTCTTCTTCTAAGCCTTTTATGGTAGGGATGGGCCAGCTCATGCTATGACAATTTCCCTGAACCAAAACATCTACCAATTTCAACAATTAATAACCCAAGCAGTAGTAGCTTGCTGTTTTCTATCTAGGAGGTGACAGAACAGTTTCTGACCCACTATCTGCTTCAGGGTACATGTTCCCACCCCCGTTCTCTTGGACAGCCAACCTTAGAGGGGCTCTGCTTTCCTTTTCTCCTAGTCTCCAGAAACCTCCCCTTCCCTAGCCTCATAAAACCAGGTATCCAAGGGCTAGTGAGGGAAAGTTATCCTCAGAATTCACGAATGGTCTGGACTGAATCCATAAGCCCTCCCTTGCAATAAGCCACCTTGCAGAACACTATTCCTCCCAGCCCCAGGCAGCCCCTTGGCATCAACAAACAGCAGGAACCAAATTATCAGGTCAGTTCCTGATGAAGGATGGTTATCGCCTATGTGAACGCAGGTCTCACCGTCAATAACTAGGTACATGGGCTGCTGGAGGAAATAAGTACTTTTTGTCCAGACAAATTGGATCTACTGGGCATGAGGAAAGGACAGGTCACCCCAGATACAAGGTCTTTCTTGACTCTCATTCATAAAGTCACACAGGTTTCTTTCCAATACCTTCCCCCTCATCATGATCTGGCAGATTCCATGGGTAACAATCTTACATGAAACTTCACTTAGATATCACCTAAGGTTCCATACATAACATGGTCAGAGACTCTGGATCCACATATTAAGGACTATTCTGAGTTGGGGTTGGGGAGCTTGTAAGGAATGAAAAACTTTCCACATTCAGGTGTGCCTTCTGAGCTGGCTTGGACCACAGGACCTGGCATTCCAAGAGAGATGAGATGAACCCCACAAGCACAGTGATACTATACTCAATGCAAAACCTGAAGGTGACCACCAAGATCACAAGAAACAAAAAGCCAGTGTAAGTCAGTAGTAAGAAAAAGCCTGGAGGCCAGGCAGTGGTGGCGCACGCCTTTAATCCCAGCACTTGAGAGGCAGTGGCAGGCGGATCTCGAGTTTCAGACCAGCCTAGTTTACAAAGCAGATGCCAGGACAGCCAGGGCTATACAGAGAAACCCTGTCTCAAGAAACCACAAAACAAACAAACAAGCAAACAAAAAAACTAAAAAAAAAAAAAGGGGGGGGGCAAACAAAGCCCAACACAGAGGATCTCAGAGAATCAAAAGCCTGCAGCAGAAATGGTTTCTAGCTCCCATCAGGGCTCGGTGATACTTCTCAACCCCTCCAGGAGTCAATGCTCCATAGCCTTCCTTATGGCCAGCCAAGCTGGTTATGCTGGAATCTTAGGAGCTACCCTAGTGGAGCCTGCAGCTCCTATCTATAGGGAAACCACTAGCCAGATTTTAGGTTTCCATGCCCTGTCACCTAACCTGTTTGCTTAGCCAAGTTGTACTGGTCCCCAGAGAAGCTGACCCTTGGGTTAAGGTCTGTACTTTCCTCCAGAGGCTACAGCAGCAAAGGAACTGGCGAGAGCCAGGTGCCAAGGTCACCTCCCCAGCCCCACCCTGTACCATGGAGTCTGCCAGCCCATGGTTCTGCACCAGCTGTCTACAGTTTACCTGCCAGACACTGAGGGTCCACCTAATCTCCCATCTGGGGCCACTGGGCTGGGGCATTCACTGCCTGACAGGCAGGCAGTTCTGGCATGGGGTCCATAGTGCTGGGCTGGTGTTTATGAGCTGGTTCCTGGGCAGTCCTTGCCAGTGACTCCAGCTAAAACCAGTCAGGCCCAGTGAGGGTGTGGGTAAGGCTGGGGGGATAGCCACACCCCTCATCCTGTCTAGGGCAGGGAATGTCAATGACCCAGGTTAGTGTGTGGGACAATATAAGATTTTGTATGTATGTGTGCATTTGTGTATGTGCGCACATATGTGTATGTTTGCATGTACTCCTTACCTTTAATCTGCCTTCCACCCTGCAGTCAAAGGCTTCTGAGAACACTTTGCTCTGTTAGAAGTCTGACGGCTCACACCTAAAGTTGGTTTGTTTTCCACATTTCACTTATTTTGTGTACATGTCCATGTGAAGGTCAGAAGATAATTAGTGGGTATCAACTCTCTCCTTCCACCATGTGGGTCCCAGGGATTAAACTCAAGCTATCTAGCTTGGCAGTAAGCATCTTCATTTCCTAAGCCATCCTGTCAGCCCAAACTTCAAACTTACCTTTTTTTGTTTATTGTTGTAGTTTCTTTGTGACAGGGTCTCACTATGTAGCCCTGGCTGTTCTGAAACTTAATATATAAACTCAAACTCACAGAGATCTGCCTGCCTCTGCCTCCTGAGTACTAGGCTGAAGGTGTGAGCCACTCTGACTGGCTTACTTTTTTTCTTGAGACAGGCTCTTACTATGGAGACCTGACTGACCTGGAATTCACGACATATAGAAGGTAATCTTGAACTTAGTAAAAATTCTCCTGCTTGAGCTTTCTGAGCATTTTGAGGTACCCAACACCACTCCCAACTAAATTCAAACTTCTGATCTGGCATTCCAGGCCTGGGTGGCGTGGCTCAGTGCCTGTCTCTCCTTCACTCAGCCCTCCTCCCTGATATCCATGGAGAAGCTGCACTTTCACAGTAATAGCCCTTGCCGTGCGGCCTGGCCCTGCTCCTGGCTTTCTTTTTGTTTATACCACCCTCTGCCTGCATGATCATAGCTTCTACCATCCAGCTCCAGATCCTTGCTGTATGTTGACCCCAGCTCCTCACAAAGACCAGAAGATCTGATAGCTACCTCTTAATCTCTGCCATGACTGCAGGAACCCAGGAATCCCAAGCCCACTCTACCCTCAGAGGCTAGCCAGTCTATGCCACAGCCTAGTGGAAGCAAAAGGTGAGTAGAAGCTGAAGACAGTGCGATATAAGGTATTGGCTCAGGGTCTGGGAACCTGAAAAGGTCACAATGACCTGGCTGGATCCCTCTCCCACATAACTAAGCATATAGTATTGCCTTTGCCTAAGTGCCTGTCTTAGCTGGCAAAAGCTCATACGATGTAAATCTGAGGGCTGTGGCCCGGGTGGTGGCCCATGACCCTCCTGGATGCTACGGGAGCGGCTGTCCAGAAGCCAGGTCCAACAGGCCAAGTAACAGAGCACCAGTTGCTCCTGCTGATGTTATCTGAGCCCACCGAAGACACCAGAGAATGGATAACCTGTTCCATGTAACTTTGCAACCATCACAGGAGCCTGAGAGTGAGAGGCTAGGTCCCCAGGATAGGAGCCTGATGCACATGAATCCTGGCCCAGCATCTCACATAAATCACCCACTATCAGGCCCATAGACCCACCCACTGTCAAGTCAACCCCCAACCCCCATGCTTCTAAAGAACACTACCTTGTAAAGCGTATTTCGGATTATCTCGATGTTCATCTCATCAAGGTCCTGCTCTGAGATGCAATCCTGGAAAAAGGCCGCTGGGGAGGGAAGACAAGGATATGAAGAGTGGGTCAGCAGCCTAAGTGAGAGGGCCACATTACAAGGCCCATTAGGCTAGGTACTGGGGACCCCCAATACAGCCTTGGAAGTGGTAGAAGCAATTCCCTGGGCCATTTGCACTGACCTGAGCTTTTCCTGCCTCCTTGCTCCTAAAATTGATTTATAAAGGAGGCGGCGGCCAGCCATAACATGATCTAATCGCTGCTGGGGCAGACCCAAGACCAGACCATGCCAAAGACTTGCATAATCGGCCATGAGATTCTCTTTCTCCAGGGGCAGCTATGGACTTGGGGGCTGAAATCTACTGCATACCCTGTGAGGAGGGCCTAGTGCCCACACCTGGGAATCTAGCCTCCTCCTTTAGGTAAGAATGAGGAGCTAGACATGGACTAAGGCTCCACTGCAGGACTAAGAGGAGAGGCCAGGGCAGGATCAAGAAACCTCACTCCCAAGGAGGGCCTGAAGACTTACCTGATGTCTCTCCTTTAAAGATGAAGAAACTGCAGAAGCCACAGAACATCCCAGAATTAGCTCAGAGTTACTGAGAGAATCAGAGGCAAACTAGGTGAATAGATAGGGCTTTTCAACCTAGAACCTTCTGACTCAACTCTAGTGGCTTCCTGGAATAGTTCCCCAGGGCTTAGACTTTGGCTATAAGAGTACTAGCTAGTTATGAACCTCATGTCTTCTCTCCAGCATTCTAGGCAGACAGGAGCCAACACTAGTGAGGCAGGGCTAACAGGAAGCTGTTTGCTTCTCTTTTCCACCTCGTAAAGGAGCCAGCCTTAGCATCTCTGCTTAGGGTCACAGTCTGCCAGACCTCTCAGGACTCCAAGGGACACAAGCGCCCCTTACTCTTTCGTAAGTTCATCCTCTGAATTCTGAAACACTAGACTATTTCCAAGGTCAGACATCTAAGTCTGCCCTGTGGGTTGTCTGTCTGGCCTAGAAAAACCAGAGGGAAAGGAGAAGAAGTAGGCTGGGAAATAATGAGAATGGGAAGTTAGGGGAGGGCAAGGTCAGCAGCAGCAGGCAGATTCTCCCTTTCTGCTTTGGAGTTGCCCCACCTCTACAATCTACAACCACACTGAGGCTCCAGTGCTAAGACCACTGTCCAGCAGCTGTTTCCACTGCAGTGGCTCACCCAGGGGCGTGTCCACCAGAATGGCATTGTAGAGCTCTGCAGGCGTCTGTGCGATGTTCACGGCCTCCATCTGCTCAAAGCTGCCTAGCGGGTGGCACTTGGGCACAAGTTCAGCGATTGAACGCTGGTGCAGTGTGCCAGTGATGAGCAGGATCACGTTGTCAATCATGTAGCTATAACTGTGAGAAGCAGACAACAGGGCAGACTATTAGGGTAAAAGGCCTGGCCCAATACCCTTGCCCACACAACACATGGGTCAGCACCTCCTAAGCACAGTGCTGGCTCATGGATGCTATGATAGGTCCCAGAGGCATTGTCCTTTGGTATCTCTTCACCCAGGTTCCTGTCACCATGACCACCACTACTTCCCTACCCCCAGGAACAGGAACATAGGGTGAAGGCAGCCTCTCCTTTGAAAGGATGGTTGATTCATGCCTCACAAATCGTGGGAACACAAGTAGCTCTCCTACAGTGTGAACGGTGTTCCAACAGCACACAAGAACCACAGGCATATGCAGGTGAGGTACACAGCCCATCCTACAGGTAGGTGTGGCCGGGAGCTTGACAGATGACAGGACTTGGAGATGAAAGTGTGTTCTGGAAAGAGAGACTAGTATCCAAAGGCCTAGAGGTACACACTGAATGAGACTGGACTTGGGGACCGAGCACTGTCAAGACTAGCTAAGGGGAAGGGAGGCAGAGCTGCTGGCGAGGCAGTGCCGTCAGCAGAGGGCTGCCTGGAGACTGAGCCCAGGCCAGGCAGAGGGTTCCCACTTCCCCTCAAACACTAGGGCTGTAAGTGGGCTGAAAACAGGTACCACAGTACAGTAAGGGCTACTCTGGCTCCTTTAAGTTGTGGGGGAAAGAAGAGGGAGAGGGGAAAGGCTAAGGAATGGGCTGGGCTGGGGAGAAGTTTCTCCAAGAGAGGCCAGAGAAGAGTTATAGAGGCCCCATTTAAGAATGAAGAACGGCACAGCCCCACCTTGAAGACAAAAAATTCCTCCTTACAGCCAGATGCCAGTTTAAGCAACTACTGAGGGGGCCTGTAGATCCAGAGGTTAGTCTGACTCAAGTCAGTCCTAGGCTTAGTCTCTCAGGCTGTCCCTGCAAGAGGACAGCTCTATTTGCCACGGCAGCAGAGGGAGCTGGGGAGCTGGGGAGGGTGGGGCTGCCTAGTTAAGACTTGGCAAGGGACAACCAAGACAGCTGGACTCCAACTGAAAAACACAGCCACAGAGGAACTGGGGCAGTTTTGTGTAACCACCTATGGGAGGGGGGACAGGATAAAGAAGGGGAGAAAGAAGACCCAGCTACAGTCAGGCTGCAGCAGTCCCAAGTGTGACCCATCCTGTTACAAGTAATAAACTTGAGGGTATACAGGAGCTGGATTAGGCCTCAGGAGAATGTCCCTAAAGGCCAGTCTGGGCCATGAAAGGGTAAGGATTAAGATGGAGGCCTCTGTGAATTGGGCCCTGAGCACAGGTCTTGTACTATTTCTAGGTGGGCTAGAGCTGGGCTCTATCCCTGTGACAAATCTTGAGTACCTAATGCTGAGACTCTTTAGGGAAGGCCTTGGTAGGAGGTAGTACCCAGTACCAAGGGAATAAAGGGGAAAGGTGGTGGCCTAGAGCCCACACCTCAGTTTAAAGAGCCAGCCACCAGGGTATTCCTCTAAGGCCCTCAAGGAAGGTGCAGGAAAATGTCCCAGCTCCTGTCCCAGCCCAACCCATACTCCTTGGCTTGCTGAACACTCGCCCAGTTCCCACCCAGTTCAATACCATTATAACCTCTGGTCTCCTGGGCCTGGGGCCAGGCAGCAGCCCTCTTTCCATACCCAATCTGGCTGGGTCATTATAGGATATGCACTGAGAAGAGACAGGATTCCCCTTCCAAAACCAAAGGCCCTAGGCAAGGCCCACTTATAGTTGCAAGCCAAGAAGCCTATATGGCCAGCCTCCCATCTCTGACCCCACAGAACTGGCAGAGTGGGGGGGTACAGCAGAGAGAGTGAGCCTGCCAGAGCTTTGTGCTTTGGCCTCAGCCTGTATCTCCTCCACTCTAGATATCTCCTGTCCCTGACATCTTCTATATCTCATAAATAGCAGGACACACATACCACCCTTCATTATTTAACCTGTACCCCAATCCAGCCTCATTAAAATCTATGTACCCCTAGAGACAGCTACAAAGACCCCACTCTAGAGCTTAAGAATGTCCTTTTTCCGCTAACGCCCTTTAGGTAAGCTAAAGAACAGCACATCCTTGAACTTACATTATTCAAATGATCCCATGTGGCCTTAGCACCATGGCAGACAAAATCAAGAGTGGGCTATTACCAGGCCCTATCTCAACAGAAGGCAGAGGAGCTCTCTTCCTACAGTCACTGTCCACACACAACCTACCTACCACCAGCACCTTATGTTCTAGTCCTAAACACCCACCTCTATCTTCTCAGAGCGACCCCACACCCAGTTTCCTCATTCTAAACTTACCCTCTCCTGGTACCCACAATCCAGGACTCTTTTATCTGTTTCAGCAAGGGGCAAGGCCGTAATAAGAGCCCAGAGAAGGTATCTGAGTATTTCTGAGGGTCCTAGCCCATCCTCAGAAGAAAACCCTGTAGGCCCTGCAGGGAGACACTGTCACCTGACTTCACTGCTATCCCTCTAGTGAGTGGAAGAAGCCAGCTGTGGTTCACGTCCAGCTAGAACAGTGTATGGAGAAGCCCGTAGTGGCTCTTCCTCCATTCTCCCAAGCCTCTCTTCACTACAAGCTTTAGTTGAGCACAGAGGAGAATGTTGGACCAAGTTAGGGCCACTCAAATCATAGCACTCAGCCCCTTCCAGTCCTCCTCCTACACAGGCCAGGCCAGTCTCTGTCCTGTGCCAGGCCGAGCACTCCCCTCCCCCTGGGCCAACTGTAAGGAGGCGTCAGTGGAGGCCCCTGCTTTCCCTTCCTGCACAGGAAGGTTCAGAATCCTCTTTCCTGGGAGATGGAAGGCAGGACAGGCCTGGCAGAGATGGTAAGATCCAGCCATACGCCTTCCTACCTTCAGCAAGCAGGGAACCTTCCTCCTCTCTGCCTGGCGCTTCAGCAGTTACCTCCCTGCCCCCAGAGAGCTGCTCTGCCATGTCTCCCTCATTTGGCCTCAAAAGAGAGAATGAAGTTCCAGCTGGTCAGCATCTCCCTCCAGAGGAAGACAGCTGGGGAGTGGATGGCCCGTTGCCCGCCAGGCCAAAGAGGCCCTTTTTGGGGTGGGGGTAGGGCAGTCTATAATCCCCTGCCCTGAGGCCCTCCCCTGCTTGCCCCGTGCCTCCAATAGCTTGGGCTGGGAGAAGTCTCAGGCTGGAGTTTAGGAAGCCACTTCCTCCAAAGAAGCCGTTGGAGCCCCAGCCGACCCTGTCCCTCCATGTGCCCTTTAGTGCCACCTGCTGGATCAACAAAGCTTCTCAGCATTCTGCCAACTTGCCACCTGCAGGTCCCCAACAAGGGTTCCCATTTGTTGCTAGTGACAGTATCTGTATTCAATTACATCTAGGTCCTGAAGAGGCCCACCCAGGAATGAAAATGAACAGAAGCTTCTGCTATGGCCTCAGTACATCTCCTCTTAAGCCTCAAGTTTCCCTTTGCAACCAGAATGAATGAGATGTGGTCCACAGAAGCGTTAGTGGGCTCTGACCATCTCTTCACTAACATCCTGATCCTCCTCCAAGGCCCAGGTGGATTACCCATCTGACTTGAGCCTTTGGGGCCCTGAAGAGCCCTGACAGTGGTGCTTCTCCCCAAGCCAGAAGAACAGGGTCAGTACTGGCTCTTTCCATGACAGGGAGAGACAAGGAAACAGAATCCACAGCAGCCCCAGAGCCTCAGTTAGCAGAGACCTGTAGTCCACCCACACACTCAGCTTACTGGGAACAGTCAGGATAAAAAGTCCTGGAAAACCCTGATGACTGCTCTATGACCAAGCAGGGCCAAAGTGGGGGGCAAGATGTCCTGAAGAGGATAACAGATGCTTTGGTGGGCCTATTGGATGCTTGAGGCCATTGTCCTGGGACAAAGCTTCCTTCCAGGTGTTCACTTCAGCAGATGCAATTCTCCCAGATAGTACAGGTTAACCACAGTTTCTACCAGTGGGCATGTAGGCTACAGGCAGGTGTTATACACTGGGGATGGCCCCTGATAAAAGCTCACTCATTTAAAAACAAGGGCATTAGGATATACCTGAAGATGTCCCAGAGACCAAGCTTATTCTCCTAAAAACAACTTTCCCAACTTCTCTTCCAGGACTGGCTCTCCTCCTATGGGAAAACATTATGGAATAGGCCAGCTAAAGGTCTCCTTCAATGCACAAATAAACAAAAACCCAAAACCCTGAATACAACAAGCTCTATCCCAGTTACACAGCAAGTTAATGGCCAGACCTGGCAAGAGCCCATGGTATAATGGCACACTAAGTGTGTTAGCACTCTAACATTGAGCTGGGTCACTTAAGACACAGCTTACAGTCTACTTCACTTGGACTGTCTGCAGGATGCTGACAACCACATCTACTATCACCTCTGTTCTCTGATCTACTATTGCTCTGTATCCATGTTGCTTCCTCCTGGCACTGGCTCTGGACTCAGCCAGAGTCCTTCAGCCTGGATTCCCACCCCAGTTCTTCCCTCAAACACCTTTCTCCTCAACCAAGTAGCCATTCCTTGGGGGAAACCAGTCATGAGTCCCCAGCCTGGGGAGCCCTACCCCAGCCCAGCATAGAGCCCAAAGGAAAGTTTCACTCATCTCTTTCCAAAATTCTATTCACACTTGAATGATCTGCTAGGGCAGTGGAAGAGAAAGAGCAGCTAAGGAAATACGAGTTAAGTTAGTCAGACAGGAGAAAAGAAACGGCTGAAGCTAGCTAGACACTATCAGGGACCAGTCCTGGAGACCTTGGCCACATTAAAGCCAAGAGTGACTACAGCCAGGGCTTTATTATGGAGTGACAGAACTTCTGGGAAATGACTGCAGGCATGAGTGACAGGGGAGGTGAAGGAGAAGATAAGGTGCCATGAAATGAGTTTCTAAGGGTGGTTAATTATGCTGAAGATTCAGGTATGGTGCTAGGAGCACATGGGAGGGATCTGAAAGGAAGATGGTAACACAGAAGTAAAGAGGTGCAGCCATTCAGGATCCAGGAAAGGGTGAGGGGATTCTCAAAGCTGGTAGAGGGATCTCAAGGAAAGGAAGGTGGAATGGGCTTAGGGAGTGGGATGCAGATGTAGTATTGAAAGGTGTACTGGCTTCTGATTAAACTGTAGAGGAGTCCATGGGCCATCTGCCCAGAGATGAGGAGACTGGAGACAGGAGAGGAGAAATGTTTGGGATGGGTCAAGGTCATCCTACTCTGATGGAAGTTTCAGGGTGCTGAGTAGGGACAGCAAAAAGTTGCTGGGCAGAAACAAGCTGAGGCTAGCTGAGTAGGTAAGCATGTATGTCTGTTAGTAGGAATGACACTCCCCACACCCCACCAAATAGCTGGCTTCCCCAGCTTTGCTCACAGCAGTGGAGGTGGAGAAAGGATAGCTCCAGGCTGGAGGCTCTGGGATTCCTCCAGGGCTGGGGGGCTGCCAGTCGGGTGGGACCAGGAGTTGGGCAGCCAAGAGTGTTGCAGATGTTGGCAGAAGACAGCTCAAATGATAGACCTGGGAACCTCAGCTAGGGAGGTGGGGAAATGAAGACAGAGGGATAGCAGGGAAGGAAGCAAGGCCTGGTGTCTTGTTGAATCCAGAACCCATGCCCTGCAAGGGACTGAAATGAGCTGGAAAGCCTGAAGGCTGTGGTGGAGGCTGGCTGCCTGACTCAGCAATTTCAGGAGTGTAGTAGTTCCAGGTGGTGATACAGCAGTCATCAGTAAGGGGTGGCTGCTGTGGAGAGCCGAGGAGCAGGCATTGGAGATGAAGGGGTCAAGGACAAGCAGCCACAGGCTCAGACTAGCCAACATGTGGCTGCTGAGCTGTTCCTGAGTGGGGGTAGGTGGGGAGACTATAAGCCACAATCACCCATGAATGGAAGAGGCGCGGAAGTGGTGGACTCAGCCAGCTTGCCACAGGACAGCACTTGGCTGCTTTAAGCACACTTGGGGTTTGGAGCCAATCTCCAGCAAAGAGCTGGCGGCTGCTCTGTCTCAGTCACACTCAGAGCCCTCTCCAGTTTCACAGCCTGGCAGGCTGACACCAAAACAGGCCAGAGTAGAAGATGCACAGGCAGGTGGGCAAGTTGGCAGCAATATGGATAACATCTACTCTCTGACCACTGGCATGGGGTCAGGCTTCCTCCAGCCAGCCTAGCTGGCAAGACCAGAACATTCACTAGGAAGCTGAAGGAGCCTTGTGCAAACAAGTTGAAGGTGAAGGCTGAGCTCTGGCAATAAATTTAGCTTCCTGGTATGTCCTTGGCTCTGGCCTCAGGGCAGGGGATACAGGCCCAGGCTAGGGGTTAGGTAACATGGTAGAGTGATGTGTGACACACACATACACAAAGTGGCAGCACATTATACACTCCATCTGCCCTGTCCCACTAGGTCCACATTGGCATACCTTGACGAGGAGAAAGGTGGTTTGAGCATGAGCCCATTTAGGACTCCCTAGCAAAGAGGCACCTGGGGGAGGAGATCTGTAGCCAGAAAAAGGCTTGCTTTCCAGGTTATAGGAGTACCCTGCACCTTTCAGGTGCCCCAGCCTATTACCTTTACCTGAGGATGGAGCCCTCTGCCTAAATACTCCATTTGAGTAGATGGATTCTGTGCAACTGACTGCCCTTGGCTGCGAGGGGAGTCAGGCTAGGCAGCCAGCATAAAACCCTGTCTCAGAAGAAACAAGTGGAGTAATGAGTCTAGTCCCAAGCAAGAGGGTAAGAATGGGAGAAACAAGACACTCAGAAGAATATGGGGATACATTTCCTAACAGTATTCACTGCACAGCATACTCAGAGGCTGGTCAATGATCATACTCCAGCTTACCACTGGCATGAGGCAGCCATCTGGGATAGAGCCATTCTTTATCTGCCAATCCCTGGCTCATGACTCCTAGGTCATTCCTTCAATGGCAAACTCTCTACCTTTCAGGGTCCCAGGTACATAGGACTAGCCCAAGTAGCCTCTTCTAGTCCTGAAGTCCAGGGTCTTCTCTGTTTAGCTTCTCTAAAAGCTTGGTATAGGCAAGAGTCCCACAATGAAGAAGCCTGGTGCAACCAAGGGTTATTATAAACATGGGGAACCTACCCACTATAGCTCCTGTGAAGGAAGGCAAGGAATTTAGCCTCCTCCAGCTCAAACCCATTCCCAGTCTTTCTGACCTGTCAGAGAAGATGGAGAACAGGCCTCAGCCTAAGTAGGGACAGAAGGACTGTAAGCTCTATCCCAGGCTCTTCAGAGTTCTGTCTACACTTGGGCCTTTGACTCTAGCATGAGGGGAGTAGGAGGAAACCTAATGAGTGTTTGATGTGGGTGCTACAGAGTAAGTGAACAGGGAGCTCCAATTTTCCCAGCTTGTGCGACATTAATACCTCCACAACAATGACAGACAGGGAAAGAGACTGGTAACAAAACTTTATGACCTGAAGTCCAGAGTTGTTGAACAACCAGTCTAGTTATACCACTTGAGAAGACTTTAAAGACATTCTTTAACAACAGCTGGCCTAGGCCATTCTGGTGCCAACTTCTGCAGGTATAAAGCTCCCTGCCCAGCACTATGGGTCCACTCACGTAATGAAGTCCAGGAAGCTGGCAAGCGGCTCATAAGCATGGTTCCTCATGTGGCGGAACTCTACTACCATCTTCTCCTTGAGCTTGTCATCGATGACTGACACTGTCAGAGGTGATGCCTCATTGGCCAGGAAGTTGCCATAATCTGTACTCTGCAGGTGCAGCTTCAAGTCTGAAATCCAAGGGTAGATGGAAAGGGCTAGGCTTTCTGAACCTTACCCAGTGCCCTAAGTTTCCATCCCTAACCAATTCTGGGCCCAGCTCCTCCCATGGAAATGTATTCTGCTGCCACCTTGATGTCTACCTCCTTATTGGCTCCGTGCCAATGTATAAAGTAGCCAGGTTAAGGGTCCAGATGCCCCAAACCCTAGTACCAGAAGCCAGCATGCTGAGCCCCAGAGTACAAATATAAACAGAATAAATTGTACAACAAGATGATAAGGCTGGGAAACGTTAACACAAGATGTCATTTACAATCTGTAGCCTGTGAGACTCTGACTCAGAAAAGAATATAACATGGGCCCTACTCTCTAGGGCATTAGGATTAGAGGGGCAAAATATTCAGACATGAGGCACATTAAAAAAAGAAATACCTAAAGCTTTGGGGGGTAGAGGAGAGAAACAGCACAAAAATATGGCTAAGCAGAGAAGGCCATGCTGTGTTGGGCTACAGCAGAGCAAGTGAAAAGGGGGTAAATGTTTGGCTTGGGGATGAGCTTCCCTTAGCAGTGGCTGAAGGCAGATAGGCTAATAGTAAGAGCTCTCTTGAGCTTTTAGAGACACGGGTGATAGACTAGGACTTGCCCTGTCCCCGTCTATTCCTCATAGTAGCCAGTGCTTATGCCATCTTTGCAGTGCTGGGAACCGAGCTTGGGGCTTCATACATCTAGGCACGTATTCAATCACTGGTGTCCCCAGGTCTGCTTTACTGTTTTCCTCTTTCATGTGTGTGTGCATGGCTATAGAGATCAGAGGAAAATCTTGGATATCATTTTTCAGCTCTATCTTTTGTTTTAGACAGGACTGTCCTCCGGCCTAGACCCTGACAAAGTAGGCTAGACTAGCTGGCCAGTGAGCTTATAGGGATTGCCTTCCATCTCACCATCACCGATATAAAAGCGCATGCTACCACGCCCAGCTTTTACATGGATTCTAGGGATCTGAAGTAAGGTTGTCAATGCTTGTGAAGCAAGTGCTTTACCAACTGAGCCATCTGCCTAGTCCCTTATTTCATTGTTTGTTTGTTTGAGACAGAGTCTCACTATGCAGCTTGGCTGGGCTGGTCACTAGGCAGACCAGGCTGGCCTTGAACTCATAGATATCCCCCTGCCTCTGTCTCTCATGTGCTGGGATTAAAAGCACATGCCACTATGACTAGCCACTTTAAAACACGATCTTGTTATGTAGCACAGCTGGCCTGGAACTCACTATGAGGTAGCCCAGGCTGGCCTTGAACTTTTCAGTCCCTCCTACCTCAGCTTTCAAGTACTAATGTGGAGATCACAGGCGTGAACCACCACAATCAGCTTTGAGTGATCTGTTTTCAAAATCACATTTATATGTGTGGGGGTGGGTGAGTGTGCATGTGCCTACACGTTCCCCAGCATGCAATGTCACTGTGTGCCTACAGAGATCAGAGGACTCCTGCAGAAGTTGGTTCCTTTTTCCCACCACATGAGTTCCAGGTATTGAACTCAGGCTGTCAAGCTTGGTGGCAAATGCCTCTGCCTGCCCAGAGTGATCTCCTTAAAGCACAAAGCACTCACCTGCCCCCATCCCTCTCAGGTGGCATTTAACCCAAGTGGGCGTCTCTGCTGAAATAAGGCTCCATAGAGCTGCTCACAACCACCTCCTTGCTTCTCTCCTCCTCTCGACCCCAGTCACATCCTCCCTGTCAGGGTCCCTTCTCTGTTCCCCAGCCTGAAAGAAGACAGTCCACTCCACCCCTTCCTTCAGACTACTCCTTAAACACCCCCTCTTCAAAGGCTCTTCTGCAATCTGGGAACTATTCCTGTGTCATTTTTCTGTGTAGCACTTGACCCTACCCAGTTCAGGGCACATAAACTCTATGAGGATAGAGACTCTGGCCCAATGTGGTACTCTAGAGCCTAGTACAGAGTTGTAACTGGTATGTGTTTACTTATGCTACGAAAATTCTGCAGTATGAATGAAAAACTGTGAGAAGTTGGGTGAAGATGGCAAGAAAATTAGTCCTGGGTATATGGGGGTCACTGTGGTTACAAGAGAAGTACTAAGGCCAGTGGCTGAGGAAAAGATCCATTCAGTGGGAACGAGGCCAAGGAGCTGCTCAGAGAGAATGACAGGTGAAGCAGATAACTCCTCTATGGTCTTCAGCACCTCTCTGATGCCTCTCCTGCTTTATCACTTCAAAAAAGCCTCACTGGGTGGAGGTGGCGGTGGCGGCAGCGGCGGAGGCGGCGCTCACCTTTAATCTCAGCACTTGAGAGGCAGAGGCAAGCAGAACTCTGAGGTCAGCCTGGTCTACAGAGTGAGTTCCAGGACAGCCTGGGCTGTTTACACAGAGAAACCTTGTCTCAAAAACAAGACAAAACAAAAGAATGCCTCAATAGTGTTTGGTATTGTGGCAGACACCTTTAATCCCAGTACTCAGGAGACAGAAGCAGGAGGATGTCTGAGTTTGAGACCAGCCTGGTCTACACAGTCAGTCCCAGGCTAGCCAGAGCTCCACAGTTAGACTCTGTCTCAAAACAAACAAATGAACAACAACGAAGAATGGCCAACTTGCAGTTAAGCATGCAAAAGGAGATGGAAGAGCAAAGTGTGGCAGAATGTGGAGAGGGGGTACGAACGTGCTGGAATGAGTACTTTCCACCTATATGCCTGGGGGCGGGTGACAAACAAACCTTGTTTCTGTGGTTCTTACGCACTAACAGAGTGGACCTTAACCTCTAGAAGCCTACAGGAGCATCCACTGCCTTCATCTCAACTCTCCAACTTACATCTACTTTTCTCCCGTGGCCACCCTAAAGATGACAAAAGAGAAGGCAAAGCAGGTTAAGGGAAGCCAGCTAGCTACCTTCTAGTGATGTGTGCACATGCTCCAATGTCTCTGCCCCAGGGCATGTGCAATCACCCTGCTAAGGGTTCTGTTCTTCCCTATTCTCTCAATCTGGCTACTCTGAGAATAAGGTATAGGTGACAGAAAGTATTCAAGTCAGAAATACTTGGACTGTTATAGTATTTCAGTTGGGTCTTGCAGAAAAAGTCTACTTCTATTGATGGCTACTGCCGTAACAGTACATTGCCTGCATTTCTACCTTCACATTGTAATAACATTGAGACTGGGCAAGTACATAGTGAAGTCCTGGGTTCAATCCCCAGTACTGTACAAAACCAGGTGTGATGGCACATGTCTATAACACCAGTATTTGGGGGCAGAAGTAGGAAGATCAGTTGTTCAAGGCCAGCCTAGGCTATGAGACCCTATCTTGAAAAAAAGAAAGAAAGTAGGGGAGCATGGACGGTGACGACAGCAACAGACATAACACCACATACATCTCAGAACACGTATCTAGTGGTTTCTTACAGTGCACACAGCCACGCTGCTTCATAGCCTGCCAGCTTTCTGAAGCTCTCTGGGAAGCATAACTCCCCTTTCTTCTACCTTACGTAAGCATGTCTTCGTTACTATTTTGGGTCTCACTCTTCTAATGCCCCGTTTCCTGCCATGGAGCTGTACACTGCCACATGGCTGACCCACACTGGTTTAACTCAAACGGCCACAGCTGTCTTTCCTTTTCTAGTCTCCTCCTCCAGGTAGCCACTGAGATTTACAACTCTCTTGCTCTGGAGTTGTTCTCCAGATACTCTAATAAAACTGACCTCTTAAACTTTGGCTTGGAGAGTGGTGGCACACGCCTTTAATCCCATCATTTGGGAGGCAGAGGCAAGCAGATTTTTATGAGTTCAAGGCCAGTCTAGTCTACAGAGCAAGTTCCAGGACAGCCAGGGCTATTACACAGAGAAACCCTGTCTTGGAAAAGAACAACAATAGGGCTGGAGAGATGGCTTAGAGGTTAAGAGCACCGACTGCTCTTCTAGAGGTCCTGAGTTTAATTCCCAGCAGCCACATGGTGGCTTACAACCCTCTGTAATGAGATCTGGTGCCCTCTTCTGTATGCATAATAAGTAAATCTTAAAAAAATGCACCTCATAATAATTTGAAAAAAAAGGAAAAACAACAATAATAATAATAAACTTTGGTTTTGCTTGACTTTCCAAAAAAAAAAAAAAAGTTATTAATGTCTCTGAAATGGTTTTTATGGGTATGAAGCAAATGGTTAAAAATATAAGCAATCCCACCTTGTAAGTACTGAAATGTAGTGGACTTGTCCATGCCCTGATTTATACATTTATATCTACCAATAAACAGATTGCTACTGGGGGGGGGACAGACAAAGGGTTCTGGTCCAGGGCCACCAAGTGCCCAAACTTCTAAGAGAAGCTCCAGAGCTGACAGCAGCTACAACTGGTATTCTGGTTCAGAGCATCAGTGAGGCCAAACTATCCGTTCATCCATGTGGCCACTGCAGCCAGCCTAAAGCTCTCTTCACGACAAAAGACTTTTCCTTCAGCTCATAGCTTGGGTCTAGAGACCAAGACAGGGGCACCAGAAGGCCCCAGGGCAAAACTCAATCCTCTAGAGTGGAATGCTTCCTGCTCAGTGGCCCCATTGGTTCCTAGGGTAGCAGGCCTAGTCTGGAACGTCAATCCTCTTGATCCCTCAAGCTCAAAGCATTAAGGATCCAGACCTCTGCACATTCTGCCCTTCTGTGCCCTGGCATATGCTCTGGGAGGCTTCCCGAGGCAAGCTGTCACCTCCCACTGGGGATCCTGAGCTCTCCAGTAGCATGAAACTTCCTGTCCCAGACTCTGCCTTGCATCACATGGCTTCTCTCTGGGAAGGCTGGCTCAGTAACTTCCCCACTGCCAAACACTTTCTTCTCTTAAACAACTAGTGACTTTCCATCAAATACCTGGTACTCTGGTGAGAGTTTTCTCATCAGAAGGCCTGGAAACACACAGGCCATGAAATGGTCTCATTCCTATGTCAGGAGCAATCTCTGTGCTGGACTTTGCAGCCATGCCCATTTTATAGGTTTATCAATAAAAAGTCTCATGGAACCAGAACCTTGTCCAGAGACTCAGAGTATACAGTGGCTAGAATATCATGCAGGCCTAGTTAACTCTGTCGGTCCCCACCTCAAGGCCTCTTTTGTTCTTCTCTGAGCCTCCTTGACCACATTCTCCATATTCCATGTCTAGGGCAGGCCTTTCAGGTATGGAACCAGATGCCCAAACAGCCTTTAGACCCAGATGAGTCGGCCAGTGGCAAAGAAACTGGTTTGCAGGACACCTAGACACTCTGTGCCCACCTGTCAATAGCAGGCATGGGCCTACACTATCATGACTCATTGACAAATTCCCCTAGCACCACTTTTGACACCAACTATTACTACAGAAGCTAGAAATGTATGCTTGTGATTGAGCAGGGCAATGCTGGGGTTCTCTCCTTAGTATAGCCCCACCTCTGGGACTTCACAGAGGCTGCAGAGCAAACACCCCTGATCCTCCATTGCTGCATTCTGCTGACGCTGCATCTGGGGAAGCCATGGCTCTGAGCACTGCTGGAATGCTGGCAGCTGGGTGGTTTCTGCTGGAGTTTGTCAGAACAGAGCAAACCCAGGAGACTACTGAGAATCCTGCCCAAGGCTGGAAGAGTCTGCCTTACCAGGAAACTCATTTTTAAAAGCCCCCAGAGACAATGTCAAAGGGCTGTTCCAGACCACTTTCTCTGGCTAAGACCCACATTTCCTTGTGACCCAGGGAAAAGGGACAGCCTGCCAGCCAAGAAGGCAACTTGGAGGGAGGCAGGCAGGCTGATCTCTCAGCTCGCCCACGAGGGGACCACACAGGGCTTTTAAACCAGTTCTGACCCTGCTGGAGAAACCTGGCATCCAGACACAGTGGCTGGCAGCCCCAAGCCCTTCAGACAGGCCTGGCCAGGGCTAGGACAAGCTGGGTTAGGACGCTCTCTCCTCAGCTTCCTGCTCTCTCTGAAGGCTATGGACGAGGGAATGTGACTGGGGATAGGATCCAAACACAGAAGAGGCCTGGAACTTATAGATGCTTTGTGGGAGACCCAGCCACTGGGCCCTAGGCCAGCCCCTCAAGGGCACCCGAGGACAACAGGGGCTAGCTTTGCTGTGAGACCTGCCTGGGCACAGCAGCCTAACAGCATCAGTGATGGCCTTTAAGAGGGCCACACATGCCTCCTCTGAGGTATAAGCTGTATTTTAGTTATCGCAGACTGAGGACAACTCTAGTCTACCCACAAGCCCAGCTGTCTACCCTAAGTCCTATCAGGCCCAGCAGCAGTAGTGTCTGGCCAGTTTGGGATCTCTCACAGTAAAAGAATTCCTCAGAGGCTGATTCTCAAGTTCAAAAAGATGCTGCTACTACTATCAGGAAGTTCTTGCTTTAGTGTGACCTAGCTCAGAGGACACAGACTAAGTCAGTTTCTCTGTGTTCCTGGACTCCACTCAGAACCCCGGGCTTGCTCCTCCACACCCCATCCCAGGCCCACCCCAGATCTCCTATGTCTCCTAAGTCCTTGACTCAGCTGTTCTGGCAACTGTCCCCCACCAGCACCATCTCCAAGTGCCATGCAGGCTTCCTGCTCCACTCCTCAGCCCTGACTTCCCAAGTCCACTCTCCACACCAACCCCAGAGTGAAGTCATCCATCTCCATATGTCACCGTCACCTTTACTCAAGAGGCTTTGTGGCCCTGGAGCTTCAGCTCTCTTTCCCCAATGGCCCAAGATCTCAACCTTCCACTCCTTTTGCCCTTGACTCTCTGACTCAACAGTGCTACTATTCTGACAAGAGTCCTTCCTATTATTTCAGCTCCCAGCGGTTTCTCTAGGGAAGTCCATAGGCAGCCTTACTAAGAAGACCTTGAAGTGGAGGAAATGGGGCTGTCTCCTCAAGCCCAGCAGGAAGACTGAAGAAGGAAGGTACACCCAAACCTAGAAACCAAGAGCCTCTGCCTCCCTCTTCCACAGGGCAGCTTCTGTCATCTCAAGGCTGTGTGTCAAAGGCTACTGTCCCGGCTCAGCAGAGCTCTTTGGAGGTACCAGGGGAGACCACAGACCAACAACCACCTGGCATGGCTATTTAGCTTATAAGCCTGTACCAGCTTCAGGCTAGCCTAATAGCTTCCACCTTCCCGAAAACTCCCTTGCTTATCCCTAATCTCCAGTCTCCTCTGGTCATGACCTTTCAGTAGGAAGGCTCTGGTCCCTGCTGACACTACTGACTGACCCCAGGCTCCTCAATAGTACAGTGGCCTGCACCTGCCCTCACCAACCTGACTAGTGCTCAGTTTGATAAAGTATTGGCTTGGTAGGGACTCACACAGCCAGGCTGTGTGAGGTGGAGCTAAGCAACTCTGCCCCATCCTCTTCCTGAAAGCATTCCCTAAGACTGCCAACCCTGAAGGGGATCTTTCAGGCCATTCAGCTGG
The DNA here is from genome assembly GCF_903995425.1 of Onychomys torridus. Classification (NCBI taxonomy): domain Eukaryota; kingdom Metazoa; phylum Chordata; class Mammalia; order Rodentia; family Cricetidae; genus Onychomys; species Onychomys torridus. The sequence continues at coordinate 33,199,791 of NC_050447.1, forward strand.
CCCGCAGGGGCAGGTAGCATATGGCCTCTCCAGCCCTCTAGTCCCTACAGCAGTTCTCCAAGGACCTAGGCAGGCAGAAAAAGAGGGTCACATCCTATGTGTCAAGGAGTTGGTCCCACACTAAGCAGGGTGGCCCAGTTCTACACTTATCCATGGCCTCATGGTCCACAGAGGGGTCCTGTTGGCCAGCTGGCCAGAGCAATGTGTAAGAGGACAGTGTGTTCCCAGACTTCACTTCTGCCTTTCCAGAGTTTACTCAATGACACTCTCCTGGGGAGCTCAGAAGTTTTCAGAAATTGTATGAAACCAGATGCTAGACCATGTTCCATAGAGCCTAATGTGCCAACCCCGCAAGGGTGGCGAGGCCATCAGTCTATTCTACTTTGGATCTACCTTAGATCCAGGTGAGGGGTCTGCTTTGCAGGAACAAGGATCCCCTTCCAATGCTATTACTTCTAGAGGTTCAAAATGAGAAAACACAGGATGGACAGATGGCCAGTCTGATGGTACAATAGAGTTTGTGCCACCCTGACACTTCTGGGTAAAATATGCTGTACTAAAACCTCCTCCCTAGGCTCAGGGGAGTGTCTCAGGCTCGTGTCAGCTCTAAAGCAGATGTGTGCACTGGCTGGCTGGATCTGCAGGGTCCGAGTGGCACAGCTGGAACACAAGCGTGGGAGCTCTGCATGGGAACCATTAACCCTGGGTTTACCTAAGGCCTCAGCACAGCCTGAGTATCCTCTTCACTGCAGCCTTTAAGCCTCCACTATGGCCTATTGAAGGCACTCTGAAAACCCCCTTGGTTCTAACTCCTCCGATCAAGTGCTAGCTGTCTCCTCCCACATCTTTCCTGCTCTTTCTTACCACCCTGCAGAGGCAGAAGTCCCTTCTGGCCAGTGAAGGCATACCCCTTCCTCCAACAGCTGGTTTATGCTATCGTTTCCAATCCTCTACAGACCCACTTTGCCAAACCATTGGAAGAGAAAGAGGAAATGTTGTGTATGTGTGCATGTGGTTACTACAGGGCTCTCTGTGTTACTCAGGATGGCCTCAAACTTAAAATCCCTCTGCCTCTGTCTCTAAGTGCTAGGATTACAGGCATGTATCTACCACTATGCCTGGCTCAAGATGAGAGAAAAATCTGAGCTATGGAGCCATAAAATATGGGTTCAAATCTTGTCCTGTAACTTGGTCCTGAGTATTTTATAGTACATTTCTATATCCAGGCTCCTGGCTAGCTGCCCAGCACTTGCACTGGGTGTCCAGCCCTACCCCCTGGGCACCTATACAGACATTAAATTGAAGTAATGATAGAAAGAGAAACATCAACACAGTACACTATAGAGCATCTTTTCTAGCAGACAGAACACACAAAGCACCCTAACAAACATTCTCAGCCCGATAGTCTCCACTCCAGCTGCCCTATTCAGCCCTACCAAGAACCCCCTGATCATCCTTTCCATGGCCTAAAGCATCTTTCTATACATACGTGGACTCTAGCATGTCCTCCATGTCCCTGTCTGTGGAGATCCCTATACCCCATAAGCATGCAAACACACCAGCACAACTCTATCTACTAGAGATGAAAGAATAGAGCTAGCTCAAGATTTAGGATGCCTGTCCCAAAGTCCATGTGTTACTTCACCTACCAACAAGATTATAGAGCTCTGAGCAGCTCAGAGATCTAGACAGAGGTTATGACCCAACTCTGCCCCATATACTACACCCTGGGCTGCCCTGAGCTATAGCCCCAGTGTCTTTGGAGCAAACAGGAGGTAGAGTAGCCAAGTGCAGCTCCTGCTCCATGGGAAGCCATGGGACCTGGCAGGCCAGCAGAACCTGGAGTCTACTGCTGGCATAGCCATACAGTTATTTGTTTCAGGTGGTGGGAGGCAGGGCTCCTGCAGGGAAAGAACAGGGAGTTCTCTCTCCTTAGTTTCTAGATCCAAATTTTATTTCATGCTGGAGGCTTTTAAGTTAAGGTAAGGCATTGACAGCAGGGGGTGGGACTAACTCACAAAGGTGGTTGAGCTGATACTGGTGGCACCACCCACCAACATCAAACATTGGTGGGAAGATCACTTCCCATGTCCAAGAGTCATCAGGATGTCTGCCCCAGGTAAGCCACCCCACTCCCAGCTCTGGGACAGGTGGCAGGTGGCAGTAGAGTAACATTTAATTACCCACGTGATCTTAGGAACATCCCGTCCCTGTAGCTGGGACGATGAAAGCATCTCTCATAACCCACGAGGAAGTCAACTCATCCATGAGGAAGGGTGGCAGTCAGGCAATGGCTTTATGTGCCAAAGGGAGGGGCAGAGCTGGTTACTGCTGCACCCAGGGCAAGTTCCAAGCAGCTCTCCTCTCTACCTGAGTGGTAATCCAACTGGACAGCCTTCACAAGGCTATTCCCTCCTTGGCCCTAAGGCTTCAAAAGCCTGGTATGACCAAAAGGACACAAGCCTTCCAGGGTAGTTTCCCTGTGTTCCCCAACCACAGCCTAGCCTGACAATCAAGGGACCTGACCCTGGGAGTTAGGGGCTATACCTCTTCTGCTGCCACCATGCACTTTGGCCTTTGCAAACTTTCTTCTCTAGATTTGCTACTGTAGTTGTAGAATCTGCAAACTAGAGTAAATCTGGGGCTGTAAAGAAAACCATTTTGCATTCCCAAAGATGTGAAACTGTCTGGGTATGAATAAGAGAGGTAAAGTGGTCTCACTTGGCTAGGTGCCAGGCAGCCAAATGAAGGTCATCAGTAGCAGTGAGCTGTGCTCAAACACTGGCTCATGTCCATGTCTAGGTCCTGGGTTTACTGGACCATAGCACCTGAGTGATCCAGTCAGTTCTTGATGCTGGGCTCCTGTTCCACATACAGATCTCTGGAAGAAGGACATGAAGGAAAGCTAAGGCTTGCTCAGATGGAGAAGTGTAGTTTCAGAGGCTCTGATCTCTGTGAGACTATATAACAAGATCCTGGCAGCAGCAGCAGCCTGCCAAGTCCATGGTGCTCAGAGACAGTACAAGAGAGAGACATAAGATTTATTTTGCTTTAGCCTCAACATTATGGACAGGCTCAAAGGATCAAGCCTCATTCATATACGTGAAGACTTGATACCTTCAGTATGGAACTCCATTCCCTAGAGCTCATGGAAACTGCACAGAGCAGCCCAGGCCAAGGGCACACCATACATATGTCTTGCAGAGCCAAAACATTTGGACCAGGCAAGAAGGTGGCAGCATCCAGCAGTATCCAGACTGGTCCTGTTCAGTACCCTTCACTCACCTTTAGGTTATCCCCAGTAACTCTACTCAAGGACACAATGGACATGGGGGGGGGGGGGCGCGAGGCGGCGACATAGTAATAAAAAACTAGACTGGATGTGATCAGCACTGTGGTCCTGGACTAGCCTCTGACAGGGTGATGGTTCCAAGCTTGGAAAGCTTCTTCGTTTAAAAGGTAATCTAATGGCTCAGCAGTTAAATGTATTTGTTGCTCTTGTAGAAAACCAGAGTTTGGTTCCCAGCATCCATATCAGGTGGTTCATAATTGCCTATAGCTCTAGTTGCTTGGGGTCTTGTCTCCTTTGGACACTAGCACAGACACCCCTACACACAGAGTCATATTCATTCATATTTTCATTCTCTCTCTCTCTCTCTCTCTCTCTCTCTCTCTCTCTCTCACACACACACACACACACACACACACACACACACACACACACACACACACATTCATTCTCTCTCTCAAATAAAAAATATTTTAAATGAAACAAAAGCTAAATCCAAATAATGGAAGCTACTGGAGGATGTAGGAAGCATACAGTCTTGGCAAGGATTGAAAGATCCTCCAAGACTCTCTGTTCCCTCAGACCTGGCCATGTGCAATGCAGTTTGAAACTTAGTAGGTGGAGAAAATGAATAAGCTGCCACATGTGACCTGGAAGCCTCAGGGACCTGTGCAGCAGATCATGGGTTGCATCTCACCTAAATTCCTCAGCTCCCAACTCATTAACTCTAATCTAGATTCCTTGTAGCAAGGCCTGAGGGATTGGCAAGGGCCCCAGAAGCAGGGATTCTTTCCACTAACCACCCCTTATGGAGTCAGGGACTAGATATGCACAGGTATAGCCCAGGGAGCCTTGAATAAACAAATTAAATAGTAAATGAAGGGGAAAAGTGAGAATCTAGAATGATTGGAGCTGAAGAGCCAAAACAGATGTTAGGTGACCATGATTAAGTCCATGGGCTTTATATGGGACCCAATTTCCCAGATAAAATAAGAGGGTTGGATAAGTTATCCCCAGGAGCCTTCCCTTGCTAAAGTATTCCTGTCTGTCCTTAGATGTCAGACCAGGCCAGGCCTCTGAGCATATCTTCACAGTCCATCAGGGGAGCTGCAGGATGCTGGGTATGGAGAGGTGGAAAAGGCATCCAGGTTATGAAATAGTAGTCTAGCTAAAGTGATCTTTCATTTTTCTGTCTCTTAAAGGGAGTGAGGAGATGAAGGAAGTCAACCTTGGAATACTGGTTGAGGCAGAAGTAGTGACCTCGATGGAAAGGCACTCAAATCAGAGCAGAGGGTGAGGAAGAAGAGCCGTCAGTCACCTGTTAACAGCCCCATTCTTGGCAGAATTAGTGGGCCAACATTGCTTACTTGGAGTTTGGTACCATGTTTAGTTCTCTCTCAGAGCTGCTTACACATATGTATCTGTATGTGCCACACATGCCTAAATGTCCTTCTTAGAGTCCCAGGAAAATACTATGGATGAATTCTGGGTGGAACCACCAAGGGTGGAAAGTTGGTGAAAGGTATATTTCTAGGAGCCTGGAAGACAAGGTCTTGAGCCCTGGAGAGCCTCAAGCTCCTACTTGAAACTCTGAAGACATCTTAAGAGCTCATGAGATAACACACTACCCCAGCTCTGAGAGCTGCCAAAATGACCTAAATGTAAGTAAATGAAGATAGTGTATTAGTCAAGGTTAGAGCATCCTGTACTAGGCATCAGGACAGAGAATATTAGAGAATGTCCTCTGGTCTTCTTCCTATCCTTGGAAGATGGGACACAAGGAGAAAAGAACAGAAAGAATCAAACAATAGGAGACACTGAACCATGAGCCCTACATCTAATCTGAGAGGCTAATTAAGGACTTGAGTGACTGAAACAGAGCCCAACAGAGAATCCTAAAGACAGCAGCCATGGGCAGGTGCTGTGTACAGCAGAAGCACAGGTCCAGCCAGGCTGCCTCTCCCAGCGGCAGAGTGATCCCAGTGCACCCTCTAGTGGCGGAAGGGAGGATGGGTCTATGGACAACCATGAGGGGATTGGTTCTTGGCGAGAAGAAGGTGCTCCGGCTCCAGTTCCCTCTCAACACATCCTTTCAATTTCATCATGCCTCAGACTCTTGGTCTCCATCTCCCCCAGCCATCAGCCCCTGCAGGCATGAGATCGCTGACACCTGCAAAGAGGTGCAGAAATGTGTCATGAAGAATGGGAATTTAAGGGGCTGAAGAGCAGCTTAAAGCATCTACACTTGCAAAGGTTAAAATTCCAGCACACGGGGCTGGAGAGATGGCTCAGAGGTTGGGAGCGCTGACTGCTCTTCCAGAGGTCCTGAGTTCAATTCCCAGTAACCACATGGTGGCTCACAACCTTCTGTAATGAGATCTGGTGTCCTCTTCTGGCCTGCAGTCATACATGCTGTATACACAATAAATAAATAAATCTTAAAAAAAAATTCCAGCACACACATGGTGGCTTATAACCATCCATAACTCCAGTTCCAAAGGATCCAATACCCTCTGACGAAGAGTGCACGTGGGGCACATATGTACATGTATATACGAAGGCAAAACATTCATACACATTTTTTAAAGAACAAATAAAGATGGGCTGGAGAGATGGCTCAGAGGTTAAGAGCACCAGCTGCTCTTCCAGAGGCCCTGAGTTCAACTCCCAGTAACCACATGGTGGCTCACAACCATATATAATAAGATCTGGCTCCCTCTTCTTACCTTCAGGCAGACATGCAGGCGGAATACTGTATACAAATAATAAATAAATCTTTTTTAAAAATGAATAAAGAGAGGCTTGAGAGATGGCTCAGCAGTTAAGAGATCTGGATGCTCTTCCAGAGGAGTTGTATTCCCAGCACCCACATCGGGGTTCACAACCATCTGCAACTCCAGTTCCAGGAGTTCCCATGCCCTTTTCTAGTCTCCTGAAGAACTAAGCAAACATGTGGTGGTGCACAGACCGATACGCAAGCAAAACATCAATACACATAAAAATAAATAATTTAATTAATTAAAAAACAATGAAAATTTAACTCAGAAGTAAGCATGTGTCTGGAAAAGCCAGAATACACACCAGGGTGGTATCAGTCTGGCAAAAGAAACCGGTCTCCACTGACAGTTTCCTGAGGGACAAGGCTAACAGGATGTGGAAGGAAGCTTGGGCACCTTCAGCCCGCCATACTTGTTTTCTAGCTCAGCTAGACCTTTCCAAATCTCTAATTCCCTTTTAACTCTCCAAACTGTTTTGTCTCTACTGACACTTATTACTCAGGAATAAGATAATCTGTGTCACAGTGACTCCCTTCAGGATGTAGCCTGAGCTTTCTCTCTCCTAGATTCAAAATCCTAGGACCCTACTAGTACCATTATGGACCTATCATTCATCTAGTGTCTGTCTGTCTGTCTCTCTCTCTTACACACACACACACACACACACACACACACACACACACACACACGTACATACATAAAATTGAGCCGGGCGGTGGTGGTGAACGCCTTTAATCCCAGCACTTGGGAGGCAGAGGCAGGCAGATCTCTGTGAGTTCAAGGCCAGCCTGGTCTACACAGTGAGTTCCAGGAAAGGCACAAAGCTACACAGAGAAACTCTGTGTCAAAAAACCAAAAAAAAAAAAAAAAAAAAAGTAAAATTGAGCACCCATTTTAGTTAAGAGTTGTACTGCTGGATTTTGTTGTTGTTGGAGACAGATTTTTCTCTGTGTAATAGCTCTGTCTATCCTGGAACTCAATTTGTAGACTAGGCTGGCCTCAAATTCACAGAGATCTGCCTGCCTCTGCCTCTCGAGTGCTGGGATTAGAGGCGTGTGCCTCCACACCCAGCTAATCAGAGGTCTATAGCCCTGAACCTAAGCAGGCATAGATGACTTACCAGACTAGTACAGCATTTCCTTGCACCTGTCTGTCCTTAATGTAGGCCCTTAAATGAACTGGATTATATTTGGTTGTTTGAGCTATAAGCTGAGAAGGGACCAGGATGCTGCAGCAGGCACCCTGCAACCACAGAAGTGACTAGGGGACCAGACCAGAGACAAAACCATTAGAGGTAGACCTAGGCCCTCAGGGGCAGTGGTTCTGATTATTTCACACCTACTTGCTCTTATGCAAGAAACACTCTGCTATGTTTCATATGACTATCTAAGAAAGCAAAGTCTGGCCGGGCAGTGATGGCGCACGCCTTTAATCCCGGCTCTCGGGAGGCAGAGCCAGGTGGATCTCTGTGAGTTCAAGGCCAGCCTGGGCTACCAAGTGAGTTCCAGGACAGGCACCAAAACTAGATGGAGAAACCCTGTCTCGAAAAACAAAAACAAAACAAAACAAAACAAACAAAGAAAGAAAGCAAAGTCTGGGTAGCATACCACATGTACTTGAGAGGCTGAAGTAGAAGGATGCTAATTTCAAGGCTAATCTGAGCTACATAATGAGACCTTGTCTGAAAATAAATACAAAATAAGGAAACCAGGAGAGGTAAACTATTGTTATCAGACGAGTCCTATGCAAAAACATTTAAAATAAGGTATTAACAGGGCATAGTGGTGTATGCCTGTAAATCCAGTGTCTAAGAGACTGAGTCAGGAAGAGCACTGCTACTCTGAGTCCAGCCCAGTCTATAAAGTGAAACCTTGTTTCAAAAACAAACTGTTCCAAAAGCTGCCACTGAGAAGCCTTAGTCTACAGGGCCCTCAACAGCTGACATCTGCCTATTCTAAGTGGCTACCTTAAAGCTCCCAGACAAGACTTGAGACACTGGTTCCACCTCACAAACCAGGCCCAAGAAACTGCTGAGTAAATCTAAGAAAAAGTATATTATCACTCACTATCAAAAGTTCTAATGGACCATCTGGAGCACAGCTTGTGTTCCATGGCAGACTCTTACGGCTTGACCATAAACAGCTTCCCAGATAAAATCAGGTGAAAGTATATACTAGTGCAAGATGTAATAGGAAGGGAAATCAGGAATGGGGATGGAGAATGAGAGGCAATGGAAAGAAAAAAATGGCCAGGCAAGACAAAACCTGCCCAGGACAGCTATATTTTGTCAGGGACCCTATGGCTCTAGTCTGGGATATGTGAGGAGTCTAGGCCTGGTGGGGGGCTTCAAATATTCCCTAGATTCTAAGATTTCAAAGAAAAGGGCTTGACAGGATCTCCTTATGCCTCAGATTAGCCCTATAATGCTGTGAAACAAAATCTGGAACACATATGTTCCAAGCTCACCAGCCCAAGGCTTAACTTGGATGACTATTGAGTGTTGGTTCCTGTATGTCCTAATTTTTCTTAAGTATCTTCACCAGGTTAAGAGCATTGACTGTTGTTCCTTGAGGACTCGAGTTCAATTCCCAGCACTCACATGGGAGCTAACAACGGTCTGTAGCTATATATAGTTCCAGGGGATCTGACACTCATGGCAAAATATCAATGCACATAAAGAGGTAAAAATAAGTAAATTTAAAGCCAGGCAGTGGTGGCGCATGCCTTTAATCACAGCACTCAGGAGGCAGAGGCAGGCGGATCTCTGTGAGTTCGAGGCCAGCCTGGTCTACAGAGTGAGTTCCAGGACAGGCTCCAAAGCTACAGAGAAACCCTGTCTCGAAACAGCCCCCCCCAAAAAAAGTATCTTTACCCGATGCTGTAACTTTTTTCAATATTTTACATATAAGGGTGTTTGTCCATCTGTGCATCTTTCATCTGCCTTGTGCTTGTGGGGTGGGGGAATCCCCTGGGTCTGGAGTTAAAGATCATTATGAGCTGCCATGTGGATGTTGGAAATCAACCTGGGTCCTGGAGAAAAGGAGCTAGTACTCTTAACCATTGATCCATCTTCCTATGCCTGTTCTAAGTTTTTAAAGTATTATTTGTTCATTCTGTTTATATCCAAACAGTGGAAGAGAACATAAATAAGGCGTTCAAAACTGTTCCCCCTCTAGCATCCCCAACTACAGTGGGATTATGTTATATGAAGTGCTTTCCAACTTCCCCAACAATATATCTCTAAATCAGCACTTAGAAAACTTACTGCTAGTGCCCCTCTGTAAGGACATTGCAGGGTTTATCTAACCACTGCAACCACACTAGTGAACATCACTGGTTCTAATAGTCTGCTCTTACTAACAAGGCTGTCATGAATACCTCTGTGCCTACTACCCTATGCTCATCTATAGGATATAATCCTATAAATGGAGTTACAGAGTCATACAGCACCTATACAGGCAGTGTTTTGACAAGAAGGTGACAATTTTGCCTACGAGACTGGTGATGCACATCTGTAATCCAAGCACCTGAAAGATGGAGGCAGGAGGATCAGAAGTTCAAGGTCAACCTAGTCTACACAGCAAACTCAAGGCCAGCCTGGGCTACGTAGAGACTAGACCACCTCAAAATCCAAAACAGACCAATAATAAAAAGTGTGTATGTAGATATAGATGTGTGTCCACGTGTATGTATTAGAAAACAAGAAACAGCCGGTGATGGCGCACGCTTTTAATCCTAGCACTCGGGAGGCAGAGGCAGGCAGATCTCTGTGAGTTCAAGGCCAGCCCGGTCTACCAAGTGAGTTCCAGGAAAGGCGCAAAGCTACACAGAGAAACCCTGTCTCTAAAAACCAAAAAAGGAAAACAAGAAACAAACACAACCAAACCCCATAATCACAGAGAGCGATGTCAGCAACTGAGGAAAGGGAAATTCCAGTATGTTTCTCACTGTGTCTTTGTCCTTGTTAGGCCAAACTTACATACGTTTAGCCCACAATTACGACTCTTCTCTAGTCACCTGGTGGAACTCAGGAGAGCAGGACTAGGCTTCTAAGGCAGGCTGCCCTGGCTGCAAGACTAGAAATAGCTGAGCTGTCAGTCTCCTGCCAGCCAGTGTACTGATGATTCTCAGATTGGTATCTTAATTGAGTGCTCCTTTCCCACATGCCTACTGGACTCCTTCCTCTGGCATCCAAGAGGCAACACCTCCTCTCCTACCACTCTATCTACACTCATGCCATTTTTCCTCAAGGGGCCCCCCACTTCACAAACAGCTTCAGGGATTATCTAAGTCTTTCTTGAAGTCAGAGACTTGACTTCTAATACCTCTCACCTGATATCTAACAAACGTATATTTCATTCTCCACCCCCCCCCCCCCCCCGCTTTTTTTTTCAGAGCTGAGGATGGGACCCAGGGCCTTGCGCTTGCTAGGCATGCGCTCAACCACTGAGCTAAAACCCCAGGCCCTCCACCCCCCTTTTTAAAATCTCTGAGCCAGTCCTTCATCCCCTTAGTTCATGCTGTCACCCAAAGCCACCAGCCTCTAGTTTGATTTCTGAGAATCCAGAACAGGTTTCTGTTTATATCCTACAATCCCTACCTCCTCCACAACTCCCCTCTGCTTCATCCAGAAAAGGATCAAGATCCAGATGGCTCACAACAGCTTCTGCCTCTCCCTAGCCTCTATTCCCAATTTAGAAGTCCATTCTCTTGAGCAGCAGAAGCTACACGTTAGAAAAAAGCAATCAAGGCATCAGGTACAGTTATCAATGATCCATACCAGCTCCTTGATCCATGGACAAGGGGGTCTCTTCACACAATGATGTCATTGCCCAAGGTAATTGGAACAATACAGATCCTCAAATACTGAGGGAAAAACTTCAGGCTTATGTGAGGCTCAGTCTCACTGACTCATATTTATTTCCTTCCTTCCACAGTATAAGCTGTCCTTGGGTTATTGCCTTCTGCAGACATTTCTCCAATGCCCCTGAACACCTCTCTTGTTGTCACTAGATTGTTAGGACTGTGACATCTCTTCCTTTGGATCAGATCTGATTCTGATGGATTTAGGACTGAGCTAGCTAATCTTGTTGTCTAAGCTGTGCTCATCTCGGAAACCATGTTTAGTCTCCTTTGGCAAACAAAATGAAACACGTAAGCATTTTCACACAAAATAAATAAGTAAAGAAATTGCAGAGTATGGTGGCCTACACCTTTAACCCCAGCACTTGGATGATAGAGGCAGATGAATTTTTTTAGTTCAAGGCCAACCTGGTCTACAGAGAGCGTTCCAGGATAGCCAAGAATAAACCTTGTCTCAAAACAAAAAACAAAAACAAAAACAAAAAATAAAAAGAAATTGTTTTGTTTTTGTTATCCGAGACAAGGTATGTCTATGAGCCAAGGCTGGCCTTGAACTCATTATCTTCCTTCCTATCTCAGCAACCCAAGTGCTAGGCTGAAATAAAAAGTATGTGCTCCCACACCTGACCTCAGGACCTCTCCACACACATTAACATTTATGGTGTCTGCACAACCATGAGCATGTGTGGAGATCAGAGCAAAGTAGTGGGAGTCAGTTCTTTTCTCCCACCATATGAGTCCTGGAGAGCGAACACAGGCAGTCAGGGTTGCAGCCATCAAATTGGCCAGCAACTCTTTACAAACCTTTTTTTGCTTGCTTGTTTTCAAGACAGGGTTTCTCTGTGTAACAGTCCTGGCTGTCCTGGAACCTGCTTTGTAGATCAGGCCGGCCTTGAACTCACTGAGATCCACCTGCCTCTGCCTCCCAAATGCTAGGATCAAAGGTGTGCTGCACCACCACCACCACCACCACCACCACCACCACCACCACCACCATCCAGGTAACAATTTTTTTTAAAGATTTATTTTTATTTTATGTGTGTGTTTTGTCTGCATGTGTGTGTGTATCAGGTGCATGCCTATGCCTTCAGAAGTCAGAAGGCAGCACTGGATTCCCTAGAACTAGTTACTGATGTGAGTACTGGGAATTGAACCCTGGTCCCCCTCAAGAGCAACAGTGCTCTTAACTGTTGAGCCATCTCTCTAGCTCCCAGCCAGCAACATTTTTTTTTAAAGATTGATTTATTTATGTATATGAGTGCTCTATCTGCATGTACACCTTTATGCCAGAAGAGGACATCAGAACCCATAGATGGGTTGTGAGCCACCATCTAGTTGCTGGGAATTGAACTTCAGACCTCTGAAAGATCAGCCAGTGCTCTTAAATGCTCAGCCATCTCTCCAGCCAAGCCACTAACTCTTAAGACATTTCCTACACACTGACTTTAACCAAAGCTGTCATCTTTCTCTTTTTAAAAAATCTTAACTCTCATTCCCTTTGACCGTATGTACTTCTGAGGTTCCCATGGCCTTCCACACACCAGCAAGACATCTATCTGGACACAGGCCCTGCACATACTTCATGTGTTCCACCCCCAGTTGCAAAGCTTCTTCTGATACTCTGTAGTTTTGTTCTGATAAGTGTAATGTCACTAATTCTCCCCTTTTTTGTGGGGAGAGGGGGATGGCTTTATTGAGATTTACCATATAACATGCCCATTTAAAGTGTAAAGTACGCCAGGCGGTGGTGGCACACACCTTTAATCCCAGCACTCCAGAGGCAGAGCCAGGTGAATTTCTGTGAGTTCCAGCCAGCCTGGTCTACAGAGCAAGATCCAGGACAGGCATTAAAACTACACAGAGAAACCCTGTCTCCAAAAACCAAAACCAAAACCAAAAAAAAAAAAAAAAGGTGTAAAGTACACAGTTTTCACTGGGTGGCAGTGGCACACACCTTGAATCCCAGCACTTGGGAAGCAGAACCAGGCGGATCCCTGTGAGTTCAAGGCCAGCCTGGTCTACAGAGCGAGATCAGGACAGGCATTAAAAGTACACAGAGAAACCCTGTCTCAAAAAGCCAAAAAACAAACAAACAAGTACACAGTTTTCAGTATATTCACTCATCACAATTTCAGAACATTTTTATCATCCTAAAAAGAAACCCACATATTCTCCCCAAGTACCTGTGCCTACTGGGCATTCAATGTTATTTTGAATGCTCAGCATCTTCAACACACATGCGCTAAGTGAAGCCTGTGTAGTATTTTTGCACCGTCCACTTAAGACCTCACTATGACACCTGCTTCCTCATAGCTAAAGGGAGAATAACCAATGGGAACAGCCAGCTTGACTGTCTACTCAGCAACAAGCTCCATTTTAGCACTTCACAAACATCCTTAAGACACATGCTCACCCTCCTTTTTAAAGATGGCATCCCTATATTGCCCAGGTTGGCCTCAAACTCTCAAGCTCCCAAGTGATCTTCCTACCTCAGTCTTGTGAGAACAGATATGAACCACTGGGGCCAATCACCAGCTAAGGGGTCCTATTTCCACTTTCCAGTTAAGGATAAATTACTTGCTCAAGGTCACAAAGCCAGTGAATGGTTAGGCTGGGAGATGTTCATCAATGAGATCTATTGTTATCTATTTAGCGTCTCTGTGAATCCACTTTCACTAGCTTCTACCCCTTCCTTCCTCTGTTCTCCTTAAAGTCACTCATGACTTCTGAATGGTAAAACCAAATGAAAGTTCTTCCTATAAAGCTCTTGGCCATGTTCGAAACTCACCATCCCCTTCACTTCCAGGTCCTTTGGCCACTTAACAGTATTCTCTCTTCATCCCATCCAACTTTGCTGAACTGAAGCACTTTCTGGAGAAGGATCCCATCTCTGGTCTCTATTCTGATTCTATACTCTTTGGGGGACTTTGGTCACAACTCCACTCTGGTCCCCAAAGCTGTCTTTCAAGTTCACATCTTACACCTGAGGGGGGTAGGAGCCTTCACTCAGAGGGCTCACAGATGCTCAGTCTCATCTCACTTTTTCCCCACCTTTTCTTTCCCTTACACGCTGTCATCATTTCATCCTGTCATCTACACACTTACCTAACCCACACCAACCTTAATTCCTTATTTGCTTCTTTTCCTTCTTTTTTATTTTTTTAGACAAAGCCTCATATAGTCCAAGCTGGCTTCAAACTTGTTATATAGCTGAGGATGACACTGAATTCCTTACACCCCTGCTTTCTGAATCCCAGTGCTGGGATGACAGGTGAGCACTACCACACACTTAGCTTTTTTTCCTCCATCGTTCTCGCTTGCTCAGCCTCCTTATCTTATGTTCTTCCTAAAACTCCCCTACAATACTCCCAGCCAATGTCTGAGCACAAGTTGTCATCACCTCAGATGCCTATAAGAACCTACAGACTAGAGCTGGAGAATGGGCTCAGCAGTTAAGAGCACTTAGTGCTCTTGAAGAGGAACTGAGTTCAATTCCCAGCACACAAATGGCAGTTTACAACCACTGTTCAGAGGATCTAACATCCTGTTCTGACCTCTAAGGGCACCAGGTATGCACATGGTGCACAGACATACATTCAAACAAAACACTCATACACATAAAAGAGCCTCTATCACCAGCCTACTTTCCAGTTGTAGTTGCCTTCAAAAATCAAGTTTAATAGTTTACTTTCCCATACTCTAAACTCAAGGTCCTCCGGCTTTTGCATCTTTCAAGAGTTGATCTCTGTTTAACTTTCCAGCCACATTCCTAGCCATCCCACAATTAATCAATGCCACATGACTTGTAACTAATGAAAGACAACATCAACAGTTGTACCTTCAGTTTCTTAAAACTGCTGACTAGCCAAGCCCAGCCTAGATTTCCAGTATTTCTTCACATCAGACTATCTCTTATGAAATAATGTTAAACTACAGAAGGAAATGGGAAGAGAAAATTACACCAGAGCAAAGAGGGATCAAAGCACTTTTGAGGGGCTGTGGGGACAGCCTAGTTGGTAAAGTGTCTGTGGTGCAAGCATGAGGATCTGAGTTTAGACTGCCAGCACCCACCATGAAAAACAAATCTGAGCATGGAGTCAGAGTCTGTAACTTCAGTACTTGGAGGTGGGGAGGAGCTCATCAGTCAGCCAGCCTAGCCACCATGAGGAGTACCAGGTCCGTGAGACACTCTGTCTCAAAAACTAAGCTGGAGAGCAATCAAGAAAGACACCTGAGTCAGGTGTGGTGGCGCACGAATTTAATCCTGGCACTTGGAAGCAGAAACAAGTGGATCTCTATTGGTGAAATTATTAAGGCCACTCCATGTAGTTAAAAGGGAGGTTCATTTTGTGGGGTAACTTACAAATGAAGGGATAGGTTTCAGGGTCTGGGAAAGGGATGGTGCAGTCCGGCGGTGTTCTCTGGAGAACTCTGCTCGGTCTACCTCCAGCGTCCAGGGTCTTGGAACCAAGAGAAGCCTCTCCTCTCGATCCTGGGTCTTCAGCATCCTCCCTCAGCCCCAACTTGTAGGCATGACCATTACCGAAGCCTCAATGGGGGTTGGAACTTCCAGGCCAAGGCTGGAATGGCTACCCACTACAGATCTGTTAGTTCTAGGCCAGCCTGGTCTAAAGAGCAAGTTCCAGGATAGCCAGGGCTACACAGAGAAACCCTGTCTCAAAAAACCAACACACACAGAGAAACAAAGACACTTCTACATGCAAGCACACACATGTACATGAGTATCCACATGCATGTTTGCACACATCCACATAAACATACACATCTTACACACACACATAAATACTAGAAAGTATTCTAAAAAATAAGCAGCACATCTGTCTTAGTTAGGGTTCCTATTGCTGCAATGAAACACCATGACCAAAAAGCAGGTTGGGGAGGAAAGGGTTTATTTGGTTTACACTTCTACATCACTGTCCATCACTGTAGGAAGTCAGGACAGGCACTCAAACAGGGCAGGAACATGAAGGCAGGAACTGATGCAGAGGCCATGGTGAGGTGCAGCTTACTGGCTTGTGTCCCATGGCTTGCTTTCTTATAGAAGCCAGGACCAGCAGCCCAGGGATGGCACCACCTACAATGCACTGGGCCCTCCCCCGTTGATCACTAACTGAGAAAATGCCTTACAGTTGGATCTCATGGAGGCATTTCCTTAACTGCCGCTCCTTCCTCTTTGAGGATTCTAGCTTGTGTCAAGCTGACACACAAAACCAGCCAGTACACCATCTATGTGAGGGCTTCAACCATAGCACCAAGTAGCTAACTCACTGGCTGTGAAAAACTATCCTTAAAACCATCTGGTGCATGTGGAAGTTGAGAAGACTATAGAGCTATGCTTCTCATATGACAACAAGAAGGAAATGTCCCAGCTGGCCCAAATGCCATGGAAAGCCCCATCTGGACTAGAGAACTTGCATTCCAGTAGTCATTAGCTGGGTGTACAGCATAATCCAGAAAGCCATTTGATTTTCTGTGTTTTCCAAATTTCTGAGTGACAAGAACACTAAATTACCAGAGAAAAACCCATGGCTGGCCTAGTAGCATTGAAAACCCCTAGGATTCGGGTTGTCATCTCTAAATAATATTTTCCAATAAATGAAACCATGTCTCTTGAAAGAAACAATGACTATAATTTTAGGTCAGAAAATGTTCATATGTGATTAAAATATTGACATCTTGGGTGGTAAGAAGTGCAGGAGGCATACAGAAAGCCAGGCATGGTGGCACACACCTGTAATCCCAGCACTCAGGAGGTATGGAGCAAGGGGCCTAGGAGTTGAGGCTAGCCTGGGCTATATTTCAAGACCCTGTTTCCAAAGAGTCTTGAGGGGTAAAAAAAAATTTTAGGGGGTTGGGGAGATGGCTCACTGAATAACATACTTGCTATGCAAGCATAAGGATTGAGTTCAGACCCCCAGCACTCACATAAAAGCAAGGCATAATAGTACACACCTGTAGCTCCAGTGCTGGGGGAAAGGGCAGAAACAAGTGAATTCCCGTGCAAGTCCCAGGTTCAGTGAAAGATCCTGTCTCAAAAAAATAAGACAGTGATAGAGGAAGATACTTGATGTTGACCTGTTTCTATACATGCATGCACAGGTGAGCACAATAATTAACTTACAAATGCAACATATCCCTACACACACAAATACAAACAAAAACAAAAACACCTTGGCCGCCAAGCCATTACTCCTACTGACCAAGAGACAATTTTAACATCAATAGGTTAGCTGATATAAGCTTTAAAAAAAAGAAGCATTAGTGTGTTATTTTGTGTGTGTAACTGTGTTCATGTGTATATGTGTATGTATGCATGTGGATATGCATACATGTAGAAACCAGAGATCAATGTCACTCGACTCTTACTGAACCTGGAGCTCATCAATTAGCTAGACTGGCTGCCAGCAAGCACAAGGGTCTACTTGTCTCCTCCATGCCCCCCAAGCACTGGGGTTACAGCTGAATGGGAATCTTGCTTTTATATGGATGCTGGGGAGCTGAACTCAGGTACTCATGTTTGTGTGGTGTCTTAGGGTTCTTATTGCTGTGATCAAACACCATGACTAGAGTAATTTGTGGAGGAAAGGGTTTATTTGGCTTATGCTTCCACATAACCGTTCATCATCAAAAAAAAGTCAGGACAGGAGCTCAAGCAGGGCAGGAATCTGGAGGCAGGAGCTGACAAAGAAGTCATGGAGGAGTGCTGCTTACTGGTTTGCTCCCTCTGGTTTGCTCAGCCTGCTTCCTTATAGAAGCCAGTACCACAAGCCCAGGGGTAGCACCACCCACAAAGGACTGGGCCCAACTACATCAATCACTAATTAAGAAAATGCCCTTCAGGCTTGTTGCCTGCAGCCCAATATCTTATGAAGGTATTTTCTTAACTGAGGCTTCCTCCTCTCTGATGACTCTAGCTTGTGTCAAGTTGACATAAAAAACTAGCCAACATATGTGGCAAGCACTTTTACCAGGTGAGCCATCTTCTAAGCCCTTCATTAGTGTTATGACAAACCTCCATTAGTCATCTTTGACTAATGCTCAAAGACTCATTTCACTCATTCATTCATTCATTCACTTCTGAGAAATGGTCTCATAGATCCTAGGCTGGACTTGAACTCCCTACGTAACAAAGGGTGATCTAGATCTTCTGATTTTCCTGATTTCACCTCTGGAGTGCTGGAGTTAAAGATCTGTGCCACCATATCCTGTTTTTTTTGCTCCTGGGAATCAAACTGAGAGTCTTGTACATGCTAGACAATCACTATCAGTTTAGTTACATTCCCCAGGCTAGGAATTCATTAGCTTAAAAGCCAGTGAATGTGGGACCCAATAATCCTAGTATCTCCTATATACCCTGTATTTCAGAGTAACCAAATAGCTAATAACTAAAAGTTCCCACTGCTGGTCATAGTAGTGCATGCCTTTAATTCCAACACTCAAGGAAGAGGCAAGCAAATCTCTGTGAGTCTGAGGCCAGCCTTGTCTACAAAGAGAGTTCCAGGACAGCCTGGGCTACATAGGGAGACTCTGTCTCAAAAATAAAATAAATAAAGTTCACAGGCATAGAACTAATCATGCACGCAATTAAAGAAGAAAACAGAATTGGAGTACCAGTTACTGTTTGAACATGAAATGTCCTCTCCCAGGCTCATATATTGATACCCTGATCTCTAGCTAAAAGAGCTATTTTGGAGGTGTTAGAAAGTGGGAGCTAACTGGAAGAAGTAGGTCCATGAGGACAGATCTTTGAGAGCAGTACTTGACCACGGGCCTCTTCCTTTCTCTCTTTGCTTCCTGACCACCATGAGATGAGCAGCACTAGTCCTCTCTGTCCTTAATGCTCTTCCTCCCCACAGGCCCAGAAACAATAGAGCCAGCAGAACATGTACTGAAGCTTCTGAAGCCACGAGCCAAAATGCCTTCCTTATTTAAATTTTCAGGAGTGTGTGTGTGTGTGTGTGTGTGTGTGTGTGTGTGTGTGTGTGTGTTTACGTCTGAGTGCTGTTGCACACTTGCTATAGCATGCTCACAGGAGTCAGTGGACAACCTTAGGTGTCAGTCCTCATGTTCCACGGTTTGAGTCAGTTCTTGTTGCTTGTTACTAAGTACAACAGGCTAGGCAGCCTGCAAACTCCTGGAGAGTCTCCTGTCTCTGTCTCCCAACTCCCCACAGGAGCACTGAGATTCCAGACATACATACACTAATACGCCTGGCTGTACGTGGGTTCTAGGGAACAGAACTCAAGTCCTCACACCTGCTTGAAAAGAATACAGTCTAATACAAGCACCATTTTTCATTTTTTGTTTTGAGTTTTTGTTTGTTTTGAGACAGCGTTTCTCTGTGTAGCCCTGGATGTTCTGGAACTTGCTCTGTAGACCAGGCTGGCCTTGAACTCAGAGATCCACCTGGCTCTGCCTCCCAAGTGCTAGGGTTAAAGGTGTGCGCCACCATCAACTGTCAGGAATGGTTCTTTTTCACACTCCTGAAGTGACAGATAGGATGTATAATATGGAATAAATGGGCATTGGAAGTCTTAAAGAGACAGTTCTTTCAAAGGGGGAGTCAGTGGGGGAAGATACCCTGCTGGAGTGGAATCCAGGAAGGCTTGGGTGTACGATACTTGCCATTTATTTTCTGTTCTGCTTTTTTGTTTTGTTTTGTTTTGTTTTTGAGACAGGATCTCAAGCCTGTCTTGAACACATGATTCTCCAACTTTCTTGAGTGTGGGATTACAGAACCACACCATTGCACCTGTGTCTTTTACTTACAAACTGTCTTGCAAAGCAAACAAACACCCTTAGTCCTGCCCTCTGCCTCCTGGAAACTGCCCAATACCTGAAACATTCTCTTTAAAATCTGTATCACCCCCAGAGCATGCCTAAAGCTCCTACTGGGGAGCCGGTGTAGTGGTGCACACCTTTAATCCCAGCACTTGGGAGGCAGAGGCAGGTGGATCTCTGTGAGTTCCAGGACAACCAGAGTTACATAGTAAGACCCTGTCTTGAACTCCCCATGGGCCACCCCCACCCAAGAAAAGATCTTACTGGGATTCACAAGTTTCTTCGGTTTCCTCACTTCTCATCTTTTCCCTCTTCCCCTTGAAGGCATTAACATCTAGCGACAGAAGCCCAAAGCTCAGGCTTTCAGTACCACCTTCAAAAATCACACAAAGCTTTTGTGCAAAAGACAAATGGAGTTTTTGGTCACTATTCCTGCTTTTTAAATTTTTTTATGTTATTTTACATGTATGAATGTTTGTCTGAATGTATGCTTGTACACCATGTAGGTACAGTGCCCATGAAGGCCAGAAGAAGGTATAGGATCCTCTGGGACTAGAGTTACAAATTCCAGTGAGTCATGAGGGTACTAGGAATTGAACCTGGGTCCTCTGGAAGAGCACCCAATGCTTTTAACTGCTGAAGCATATCTCCAGCTCCTCCTGATTTTTAAAAGCACCACTCGGAGCCTGGCAATGGTAACTATGCCTTTAATCCTAGCACTTCAGAGGCAGAGGCAAACAGATCTCTGAGTCAGAGGCCAGCCTGGTCTACATAGTGAGCTCTGGGACAGCTGGGGCTACACAGAGAAACCCTGTCTTGAAACAAACAAAAAGTACCACTCTGTGGAGGCCAGAAGACAACCTGTGAGAGTTGGGTTTTCAATATGTGGGTCCTAAGAATTGAACTCAGATCAACTGGTTTGGCAGCAAGTGCCTTTACCTGCTGAACTCTCACTGGCCCTCTTTGCTGCTTCTGATTATGTCCTGCCCTTAAAGGTCCTGGGCATCTCCAGCACACAAAGCCCCTGGGATTCCAAGAAATTTCTGGAAAAGTATCATTGCCAAATACCACAGAAGCTATGATTGAATGGAGGAGACAACATTCTAGTCAACCATGACCAGAGTTTCAAAGATGAGGTTGGCAGCCAGGTGTGGTACCTCACACCTGTAAACCTAGCACTTGGGAGGATTACTGCTAATTCCTGTCAAGCCTCTTCTATATGATAAGTTCTAAGCCAGCCTGAGCTACAGAGTGAGTTCCTTTCCCCAAAATAAACAAACAAATAAGGGACTGAAGAGCACTGCTGCTCTTCCATTCAATTCCCAGTACCCACATGGTTCACAGCCATCTGTGACTCCAGCTCCAGGGAATGCAACTCCTCCTCGCTGGCCTCCAACGGTACCCAAACTCACATGCACATGTCCGCACACTCATATACACATAATATTAAAAATAAGCACAAAAACACAAACACAATTCCAGCTATTTGGGAGACTATGGAGGAGGATCACAATATCAAAGCCAGCCTAGGCTATAGAGTACAAGCCAGCCGGTGTAACTTAGAGAGACACTATCTCAAAATAAAAAGTTAAAAAGAGGGCTGGAAGCCAAGCAGTGGTGGTACGCACCTTTAAACCCAGCACTGGAAAGGCAGAGGCAGGTGGATCACTGAGTTTGAGGTCAGCCTGGTGTACAGAATAAGTTCCTGGACAGCCAGGGCTACCCTGTCTCAAAAACAAAACAACAACAAGGAGGGCTGGGGCTAAAGTTCAGTGCTTGGGGCACTTTCCAAGTATCTACAGGGCTCAAATCATAGTACTGAAAAAAAGAAAAGAAGAAGATGGCAGTGGGACGGTGCTTATGGGTGGAGAAGGAAGCAGAGAGACAGCAAGTTAAGTAACAGACAACACAAGCTAACATTTATGGAATTCAGACTTTGTCTTTAGCCCTTACTGGATTCCTGGTGCTGGGCTAAGTGTTTTAGACAAAGCAGTACTGTGGTCATCTCACAGTCTTTATGAGACAGATGCTGCTTATATGCCAGATAAAGAGTTCTATGTCCAGAGATATTAAACTAAACAATATGTCTACAGGGAATCCAGTAATGGGCAGATTGAGATTCAAACCCATGTTTGCTTGACTCTGAAGTCCTATCTCTTTTGTGCACCACATTTACAGAATTCAGACTTTGTCTTTAGCCCTTACTGGATCCCTGGTGCTGGGCTAAGTGTTTTAGACAGAGTGGCACTGTGGTCATCTCACAGTCTTTATGAGACAGATGCTGCTTATATGCCAGTTGAAGAGTTCTATGTCCAGAGATATTAAACAATATGTCTACAGGAATCCAGTAATGGGCAGATTGAGATTCAAACTCATGTTTGCTTGACTCTGAAGTCCTATCTCTTTTGTGCACCAAGTGCTTGGGGTATACTGTATGCAAAGGAGAAGGGTATGTGTGAAAGAGCAAGGGTCCCTATATGTACCCTAAAGGTCTGAATGATGTTCCAACAAGGGGGCCCATTGCTAAACATCAGAAAGAATGCCCTAATACGTTTACTGTCGATGATGGAGAGTCTGCTGCAAAGACAGGAACATGGATCCCCAGAAATTCTACAGGGGAGCAGGCAGCAGCTGGTGTAGGGAAGCCAAAAGAGAAGCCAAAAAAAAAAAAAAAAAAGGGCAAATAAGGATCTTTAAGAAAAAACTAACATCTTCGTAATGGGGGAAAAAAATCTTCCTCGAGTTCCAATCCATCCACCAAACTCACATTAAGTGCCAACTAGGTGTTAGGCCATGCCCAGGGCAGCCTCTCTATTTCTCCTCTTCCAACAGTGAAGTCAAACTGAGCTTTGTGGCTGGTTCCCACAACCCAGCATCTTGAAGTATCCTCTCCTCCCCATTTCTTTTTTTAAAGTTTTTCCAGACAGTTTCTCTGTGAAGCTTTGGTGCCTGTCCTGGATCTCGCTCTGTAGCCCAGGCTGGCCTCGAACTCACAGAGATCCGCCTGCCTCTGCCTCCCGAGTGCTGGGATTAAAAGCGTGCACCACTGGTGCCCGGCTTCTCCTCCACATTTCTACTCCTGTAATGAAGGTAAACAAATTTCCTTGCAGGTTAACATAAAAATCATAAAGTCTACTACTGCCCTTAACTTCACTAAGTTTCCTATCTTAAACATTGTTTTTCACTTGACAGGTCTAGTTTTCAAGGTAAACAATAACTGAAGGAGCTCAATTTAACTCCAGAAGTATTTGATGAGAAGTTTCTAAATTGGGTGAACCACCAAGCCTTCTCCTCCAGCCATAAGTACCTTTCTTCAAAGGAATCATTTAGGACTAAGAGATGGGAATTCACATCCCCATCCTTCACTGCCACCAAGTTGGAGGGTCTGGAATTAGAGACATCTCTAACTTAGTACTTTTGCTACAGATGGACCTGAAAGTCACGTCACTTTAGAGTAGTGGCTCTCAACCGTCCTAATGCCTGGGACCCTTTAATACAGCTCCTTATGTTGTGGTGACCCCCAACCACAAAATTATTTTCGTTGTTACTTCATAACTGTAATTTTGCTACTGTTACAAACCGTAACGCAAATATCTGTGCTTTCCGATGGTCTTGGGCAAACCCCTGTGACCCCAAGGGGGTCACGACCCACATGTTGAGAACCACTGCTCTAGATCTAACGCTATGAAAGGGGAACTGAGCTTTTGTCACTCTTGTGTAAGACACTGTTGTCCCAAAAGGCATCGTTTCTCACTGGGTTGGGGGTGAGGGAGCTAGGGTCAAATACTTGTGCATGAACTTCAGATTTACAGGGCTACCTCTTGCTTTCCCAAACATTCAGTCTGGAAGATACTTCATAGCCAGCGGTTCGGAGCTGGGAGGAACCTGTCACCAAACTGGCTTAGCAATTCCCCTGGAAGGCTCAACCCTCAGACCAACACCAAAACACAATGATTCCAAAGACCTTGGGGGAAGGGAGGGCTTTTCCAACCTAACTTCCCTATGCATTGCCACCGGACAGGCCCCGGCTTGGGCCAGGGTCAAGAGGCTTGTAGGTGGACACTTCGCGCCGACTAATCAATCCTCAGGAGCTCAGCCTTCTAAATTACAGGACTAGCTCTACGAGGTTAGAGGCAACCCAAGCAGAGGCAAACCACTGCGGTTTTTAAAGTCTTGTTTATGTCTGGGCCCCTCACAGAGCCGCAACTACAGGTAGACTCCCTTCTGACATGCCCGCCATCCGCTCGCGGATTCCCAGAGGCCTCGCAGGCCCTTCAAGACCCTGCGTTTCCGGCTTCCCGGCTCAGGGCGGCCTCCGTTCTGGCCTCTCCAGGCCCCTCAGACAGCCCAGACCCGCGGCTCACCCTCGAGAGTCTCGCACTGCACCAGGTTGAGGTAGTCCGCCTGGCTGAGCACCCCGGCCTTCAGGCCGCGCACTAACCCCTCCAAATAGCCATTGTCCACGTTGAAATAAAGCTCCGGGAAGAACGACATGGCTGCGGCGGGGGCGGCGGGGGCGGCGGGGGGCGGCGGGAGCGGCGGGACCAGAGAGCCCTGATGGGGCTCACGCAACTCGGACTCCGGGATCAGCTGACTCGGCGCCCGCAGAGGGCTGTCAAGTGCGTCAGATGACGCAAAGCGTCTCACGTGACCACAGCGGGGCGGGCTCCTGTAGGTATCCAGCTTCCGGGTAGCCTGGTGCGCAAGCGTTGCTCAGGAGCGAGCGGCGGGCGCCTGCGCACTAAGGCAAGGCGGGCCTTCGGCGCCCAGCCCTGAGCAAAGCAGCAGTGATGTTGGAAGTCGACCGCGTGGTGGTGCTAATACCCGCAGAATTGGAGCGGGGCCCTCAGTTTAGTTTTCCCGAGTTAGGCGCTTCTGTCTGGCTCTGTTGGGGCCAACCAGGTCAAGGTGAGCCTGTGTGCTGTTCCTTACGCTGCCGCGACCATCTCCTACCAGACGGAAACCGAGGTCCGGAGAAGGGAGGGTTTTGAAACCAATGTTTAGCCACTAGCTAGACTCTACACCCCATAAGCCAAGCTGCGCCCGCCTTCCCTGCATTTGTTGCACTAGATTCTCTGGGGCTGGCCTGTGGCCTCCTGCTTTCCCCCCACAGGGGCCTGGAGCCTTAAAAATCGCCCGTCTACGTGACTCAGAAGATGGAGTAACCTAGACCCTGAGGTTATAGTGTATGCAGTTCCGGCACAACGACGCCCCCTACCCTTCGGTGAGCCCAACGACCCTTCGACAGCCACATTCAAAATAACCACAGCTTTAGGATTGGTCCCATCCTTTATTCGCGTCCCTGCTTTTGCCCAACATCCATTGGTTAGGTGCGGCTGCAGAGATTCGTAGTAGTACCCAGCTTGCGGCAGTAGCAAAAGGCATTGAAGAAGCGGCAGTAGCACGTGGCGCACGGGTCGCAGCAAGGTACTTGTTGTCCCAGGCAGGACTCGTGCAGCCTTACACAGCGACGCGGAGAACGGGACTCGCGATTCTGAGGATCTAGCACCTGCATTCATAGGGGAACAAGAACGTCAGGAAACTCTGCCACCCCGATCCCAATAGGATGGCAGCGTGGGCCAGGGATGGTCTACAGTTCTGCCAGGTTGGATGGTCCGGAAGTGGGGAGTGAGGATGGTATCTGATGCTCCCTACCTGCTACTTCATCCCCTTCCCTGAAGAGTTACCTCCGCCAAAGCTTCTGTCCTCTTCAGCAGAGCCTCTTCTGTTCCATCTGCAGTTGTCCTCTTCGGGCCTTTCAGACTTAGACCTGGGACAGACGATGTGAGGGCCACACCCACCGTGCACCAAGTACCCACCTCCCAGGGTTTGGGGATTGGGATTTGGGGAACGAGGGCTTAGCCCCATACAGGCAGATTTGTGACCAGCAATTGTCCTTGCCCCACACATCACTAACCTGCCCATACTCACCTGGGAACTCTGGGAACAGGGCCTGGTCAGGCCTTCTGATGCCTTCCAGGGGTGCCAAACCCATCTGGACCCCCAGCGTGGGAGGCAGTGCCAGCAGCAGGGCACAACTCAGCAGCATTACAGTCAGCATGGCCTGGCTCAGCAGGAAAACCCCGTTTAGTCTCTCCTCATCCTCAGAATACCCTACAAATGCCTAGAGAACTAACCCCAGAAAGTTGGAATTCCTGTCTAGCCTTTGCACTTACCTTTGCTTGCTGATCCTTGCCTAGAGAGCTCCTGGCTGCTGGTGCCCTGAGCTTATATGGCAGAGTCTAATAAAGGGCCCACACGTGACTGCTTCCTGCAGCCAGGGCATGAGGGGCCCTCCCTGGGAAATGGGGACACAGTTGGGCCTTCTCCCTAGAACCTGAACTATTGGGAGAAGTGCCTGTCCAATTTGGCATAAGCCTCCAGGAACCAATTAGACTTTGGGAACAAGATAGGGTGTCCAGACCCCAAAATTTCCATAAGCCAGAAACTAAGGATGGGTCAGGCTAGAACCATTAGCAATAATGAGGCAGGCGGCCAGGTGATCTTAATTTAATTTCTGGTCCCACAGATGTTCACTTAGCCTCTTCGTGGCATGTTGTTTCCTTTGCTTCCAGGAACTTTGGTCAAGGGCACCAAAGGGCAGCGAGTGTCACCAGGCAGAGTAGAGTAAAAAGCTGGACCCCAGGTTTCTTAGGGAGACAGGTCAAAAACGCTCTCCCAGCTAAAACCAAGCCCTCCAGCTCTACCTCCTCCTTCCCTTCTTCAAGACCCCCCACTCTTGTTCCTGTCCCCAAGTCCCTTTCCACTTAGGGTTCCTGTAAACCACAGGAACAGAACGCACTGTTCCCAGGGTGGGCACACAGCTTCAGAGTAAAAAGCTTTCAGCCCGCCAGCTTCATTAGTGTTAATGGCAGCTCCCTTCTGCCCTGTGTTGTCAGGTCTCTGCCCACGCCTGGTCTCATCAGCTTGAGGACATGGTGAGGGCTGCCTATGTGTGGATGTAACAGGACCCATGGGACCCTTTGTTGGTTTGGTTTGGTTTGGTTTGGTTTGGTTTTGAGACAGGGCTGGCCTCCAAGTTACAGAAAAACACCTGCCTCTACCTCTTAAGTGTTGGGATTAAAGGCATTCGCCACCACACTTGGGGGTTTTTGATGTTGTTGTTTTTGCCTGTATTTATCTATGTATATGCACCATGTGCATGCCTGGTGCCCAAGGAGGTCAGAAGAGGGTTTTTGGATCCCCATGTAGGTGATAGGGACTGAATCTGGGTACTCTGCAAAAGCATCAAATGTTCTTAACCTCTGAGACAACTCTCTAGCCCCTTGGTGGTCTTAAAAAAAAAAAAAATCATTCACATGCTCATTTGGAAAAGGAATACAGGTTGAGTCATCTTGGAGACGCCAGTGCACACGGCAATGAGAAAAGATGAAGAATTGCCAGGACATATAGCCCAGTCCATATGCACTCTTCTCATCGGTGGTTGCCTGAGGAAATCTTCCCACCAGGAGTAAAAACAGCAGACTGTCCTCTAGCAGCCTTCGGCCAGAGTCCACATCAATTAGTGTTTGGGCTCATGGGAAGGAGCTCTGCAGAGGATGGGCCTATAGCAGGCCTGTTCACAAACAGACACTGGTATCTGGGGTCTGGCATTGTGTTCTCCTGCAGGTGACTTGGTACAGTCCTCAGAGCTCAGAGTCTACTTCTCCTTCCCAGGTTGGGGGCATGAGGAGCTGGAGAAAGCCCTTGAGGGATAGTCCCTGAACTCACCCTTTAGGGCAGCAAGGGTCAACCCTTTTTTCTCCCCTGAGAATAATAGTGTAAGCAGTCACTGAGTAGGCCTGGCATTGAGACCTGTTTGGAAGCTGATCTGGAAGTTTGGTGCCCCACTTCAGGACTTTGTCTTCTCTGGAGTGACAGGGAAAAGAAAACAGGCTATATCCTAGCTGCAAACTTGGAGCCCAAGAACAACACTGCTGTCCATGAGGTACTTTCCCAGATCTTATGTATTTATTGGTTCTTTGAGACATGGCTTCTTTGTGTATCCCTAGCTGTCCTGGAACTTGCTCTGTAGATCACGCTGGCCTCGAACTCAGATTCATCTGCCTCTGCCTCCAGTGTTGGGATCAAAGGGGTGTGTGCCACTACTGCCCGGCTCCCAGATCTTCTCTTCAGCCTCCGTTACTGGAGATTCTGGCTGAAAAGGTTAAACAGGTGCAGCTTGTGAGTTGAGAAGATGCCCTAATGAGCTGAAACACTTATAATCACAATACTCAGGAGACTGAGGCAGGAGGATTGCTGAGACTGGGTGCTGGAGAACTAACCACACCTATTAGCACCTATCCTCAAGACAGCTCTTCATGTCTGCAGTAGGGCCTCTTCCCACTCTGAAGGTCAGCTGTCTTCACCTGGTAGTGTGTGCACAAGTGTATCAGCCCACTAGGCAGTGGCAGACAAGGGCCATGGTGCTTGTGGCGGCAATCCACGATCCTGGTCAGGTCCAGTGGAACAGAGTCAAGAAACCCAACCATCAAAATACAGTAACATAAACAATAGGCAGCAAGATGGTGTCCACCAGCAGGGACATGCAGGTAATAAAGCCACATGCTACATTAATAAGGTTCTCTGGCAGAAGAGACAATCCTAAACTTGGAGCCTCAGGAACTTTGGGATCAGCAGAATTGTCTAACTCTTCTCTGACTTCACAGCATTCTCTCTCTCTCTCTCTCTCTCTCTCTCTCTCTTTCTTTCAGAGCTGGACTTCACAGCATTCTAAAGGAAGTAAACATCAGGTCTGCTGATGCATCCGGACCCAACAGACACTGCAGGAGTATTAGGACATTACCCCAGAAATACGGAAGGAATGGTCTCACAAAATAGAATTCATCCAATTTGGAGATCCAGAATAATTATTGTAGCTATTGTTTGCCATCAGACAAAAGAATTATGGGAACACTCCTCCACTGTTGGTGGGAATGCAAACTTGTATAGCCACTCTGGAAATCAGTATGGCAGTTTCTCAGAAAATTGGGAATTGATCTACCTCAAAACCCAGCTATACCACTCTTGGCTTATACCCAAGGAATGCTCAACCATACCACAAAGATACATGCTCAACTATGTTCATAGCAGCACTATTCGTAATAGCCAGAACCTGGAAACAACCTAGATGCCTGTCAACTGAAGAATAGATTAAGAAAATGTGGTACATATATATATAATGGAGTACTACTCAGCAGAGAAAAACAATGACAGCATGAAATTTGCAGGCAAATGGATGGAACTAGAAAATAATCATCCTGAGTGAGGTAACCCAAACCCAGAAGGACAAACATGGTGTGTACTCACTCATAAGTGGATTCTAGATATAAAGCAAAGAACAATCAGACTGCAACCCACAGAACCAGGGAGGCTACATAGCAGGGGGACCCTAAGATGACTGTGGCTTATAATAAGTTTTGGTTTTACTCAACTACAGAGCAAGCCTCAATGAAACATTTCACTATTAAGATAAGAATTTATACTATATCAAGCTGGTAATAGAAAAATAAACAAATAAATTTTAAAAATAAATATTTTTGAAAAGAATTATTTTTACAATAAAGAACTTCCTAAATAATAAATGAAAATTGTATATTGAACATAAATAGCTTGAAAAAATGAAATATAAAAAATTTAGATGAACTTTTTGTTTGTTTGCTTGTTTTTCAGAGCTGAGGATCGAACCCAGGGCCTTGCGCTTGCTAGGCAAGCGTTCTACCACTGAGCTAAATCCCCAACCCCTTGTTTGTATTTTTTGAGACAGAGTTTCTCTGTATAGCCCTGGCTGTCCTGGAACTCACTGTGTAGACCAGGCTGGCCTTGAACTCACAAGCCTGCCTCTGCCTCCTGAGTGCTGGTATTAAAGGCATGCACCACCACTGCCCAGCTAGATGGATACTTTTATCTCCTAATTTATGTATCTTGATCAACTTCTCCATAAGCTTAACTAATTGCTTATGTACTTTATACTTATTTTTAAAGATTTTTATATTTTTATTTTATGTATATGTTTGCCTTATCTTGTTGAGATCCTGTCTAAACTTTTTAAAAAATTAAAAAGACTAGGAAGATAATACAAAAAATTATAACTATATTCAGAAAAATAGGCAGTGTACAGAATGGACAGTGAGAGACCAGCATAGATAGAGCATAGAAATCTTTCACTACAAATGCCAATTTGAAAAAATAGTGACATAAAAGTCAAGTGCAGTGGCACATGCCTATAATCCTGCAAGTGGGAGAGGGTCATGACTTAGAGGCTAGCATAGGCTCCATTATAAAATGCTGTTTTTTAAAAAAGCTAAGCGTCTAGGTGTGCCTTTAACCATAGCACTCAGGAGGCAGAGGCAGGCAGATCTCTGAGTTCCAGGTCAGCCTGGTCTACATGAGTTCACAGACAGTGAGGATGACATAAAGAGACACCGTCTCAAAACAAATTTCAGCACGCTAAGAACTTTGATTCAAGAATGTCCAAGGACCTGTTGGACCAGTTTGGGCACCCACCTCAAGGAAGGCTTCCTGGGGGAGGAGACCTTCCTTTGGTCATGAAACTTGAGCAGGAGTTGAAGAGTGCTGGGGTAGTATGAGTTCCTCGGATTCATAATTGACACAGAGTTTACTACTCAGTCTGGTTAACACTGCTTAACACATACTCTGCATCCAACATGGTTTCTTCCCAAAGGAACCCAGCCCAGCCCAATAAACAGTCGGTTGACTTTTTCTCTTCAATTGGAACTGGGAAGCCAGCCATCCTCCAAGGTTCAGCTAGTGAGTCACCAGCAAACATCTGTAGTCATCACCACATTGTACAACTTCTGTGAGTGTGCATGGGCTCAGACAACCTGCCACAGAACCCAATATCATCCATAAACACAAGTAGAGTCCAGAGAAGGAAATATGTTTACACCCTTCCCCATTCCAATCCCCTTTGCCCTTCAGTGTTGCCCTAAACATGGCCTGAGTTTCTTGTCCTAACACTCTATGTATACATATATCTATATCTGTCTATCTGTCTATCTATCTATCTATCTATCTATCTATCTATCTATCTATCTATCTATCTGTCATAGATATCATACCCCGAGTGCTAGAATTACAGGCATGTACCACCATACCTGGTTCTATTTTATTTATTTGTTTGTTTGTTTGTTTGTTTATTAATTTATTTAATTTTTAATTTTTAATTTTTTTTGGAGCTGAGTGAGGACCAAACCCAGGGCTTTGTGCTTGCTAGGCAAGTGCTCTTCCGCTGAGCTAAATCCCCAATCCCATTTATTTTTAATATTTATTTATTTGTTATGTATATGGTATTCTGTCCGCATGTGTGCCTGCAAGCCAGAAGAGGGCACCAGATCTCATTACAGATGGTTGTGAGCCACCATGTGGTTGCTGGGAACTGAACTCAGGACCTCTGGAAGAGTAGCAGTCAGTGCTCTTAACTGCCTAAGCTATGTCTCCAGCCCCTTATTTTATTTTTTGAGACAGGGTCTTACTATATATATCTGGTTAGCCTTGAACTCACAGAGATCTGCCTGCCTCTCAAGAGCTGTGATAAAAGGTGTATGCCACCACACCCAGCCTCAATTCAATTTTTCTTACAATTAGAAACCTTTTGAATGGCGCACACCTGTAATCCCAGCACTAGGGAGGCAGAGGCAGGAGGATCTCTGTGAGTTCAAGGCCAGCCTGGGCTACAAAGCAAGTTCCAGGACAGCCTCCAAAGCTACAGAGAAACCATGTGTGTGTGGGGGGGAAACATAACAAAAGGGGCTGGAGAGATGGCTCAGAGGTTAAGAGCATCAACTGCTCTTCCAGAGGTCCCAAGTTCAATTCCCAGCAACCACAGGACAGCTCACAACCATCTGTAATGGGATCTGGTGCCCTCTTCTGTCCTGCAGGAATACTTGTAGGCAGAACACTGTATACATAATAAATAAATAAATCTTAAAAAAAAAAAAAAAAAAAAAGAAAGTAGGAAAGGAAGGGAGGGAGGGAGGGAGGAAGGGAGGAAGGAAACCTTTCGAATGTGTCCTCTTTCCTCAGTGCTAGGGTTTGAGTGTAGTTTGTCCCCACCACCCAGACTCTTATGATTGAAGTCCAGCCCCAGAGGCGCAGAGAGCGGGAGTAGAGCCTTTAAGAAGGGCCTAGTTGGAGGCCCTTAGGTCACTGAGGAACTAAGTTCCTGCCGCAGGGTCCTATAAAAGGAGGAGGCCTGGCTCCGCTAAGCTCCCTAGCACCTGTGGCAGAGGTCACCCTGTGGCTCAGGCTGCACTCCAGCCATCTGTCACTGCAGTCTTGCCAGGTCTGCGGTTTGCCACATCGCCTCTCAGCTTTAAAACTGAGCTAACTAAGCCTTTTGGTTTTTAATAGAATTTCATACATATATGCAGCATGTTTTGATCGTATCCATCCTCTTATTCCCCTTGGAATCCCACTGGAGCTTCCCTAACAAGTCACCCTCAAAATTTTTTTTTTTTTTTTTGCTTTTTTTGAAACAGGGTTTCTCGGTGTTGCTTTGCACCTTTCCTGGAACTCACTTGGCATCCCAGGCTGGCCTCAAACTCACAGAGATCCACCTGGCTCTGCCTCCCAAGTGTTGGGATTAAAGGCATGCGCCACCACCACCCGGCAAAAATTTTTTTTAAATAATCCAGAGTCCAATTACTGCTGCCTGAATGCATGTGAAGAAAAACCTCTCTCTCTCTCTCTCTCTCTCTCTCTCTCTCTCTCTCTCTCTCTCTCTCTCTCTCTCCAGTAGCCATCCACTACCAGGTCTCATGTAACCACTACTGTCTTGAACTCCTGATCCTCCTGCCTCCACTTCACAAATACTGAGATTATAGCTACACCATTATGCCCAACTAAACGTTTTTCCCCCATAAGTGTCCTGCTTCAGGTATTTTCTTATAGTGGTGGAAGCACTTCTACACTAATTCTCTGAGGTTCTTGTTAAGATTTGATATAGGGTCTTACTCTGTAGTTTAGGCTGACCTAGAACTCATATGTCACCTCAAACTGTAGCATCCTTCTGCCACAGCCTCCCAAGTGCAGGAATTCTAGGTATGTGCTACCATACTCAGCTTTTGGTTTTGTCTTTTAAATGTTTTGTTAGAGCTGGAGACATGGCTCAGCAGTTAAGAGCACTTGTTGTCTCGCAGAAAACCTAGGTTCCATCCCCAGCGCCCACAACCATCTGTAACTCCAGTTCCAAAGGATCTAACACAGATGCTACACAGACATACATTCAGACAAAACACTCATGCACATAAAATGAAAAATAAATCTTAAATAATTTTTGAGGGGTTTTTCAAGACAGGGTTTCTCTGTAGCTTTGGAGCCTGTCCTGGACTAGCTCTGTAGACTAGGCTGGCCTTGAACTCACAGAGATCCTCCTGCCTCTGCCTCCCGAGAGCTGGGATTACAGGCATGTGCCACCACCACCCGGCTGCCAGGATTTTTCTCAAGCAACCCAAACTGAGGCTGAGGCCTACTCCCTAGGACTGACAAAAAGTACTCAAAGCTCCCTTAACCTTCTTTGAGGGTGGAGCCTTTTACTGATTCAATAAAGAGAAAAGAGGTAGCTGGACAGGAGGCAGGGGCATGCCTTTAATCCCAGAGGTAGAGGCAGGTAGATTTCTGAGTTTGAGGACAGCCAGGATTACACAGAGAAACCCTGCCTTGAAGAGAGAGGAGGAGAGAGCTGAGTGCCTACTCCTTAAGAGTTGTTCTCCCCAGAAAGGGCAGATTATCAAGAGCACCTGTTTCAGTGTGTCCAAGCATGTGGATCTGAGTGTGGTGCCCACACCAGCAGCAATAGCCTAACTAAGAAATTGTGAGGTCGCCAATCTGACCTTGTACAGACTCTAAGAAATCATCTTCTCCCAGGGCTGGGCTCAGCTTCCACTGCATGTGTCTATGTGTGCACATGTATGTCAAAGCCAGAAATCAACATCCGATGTGTTTCCTTAGGAGCCAAGCTGTATAACTTGGTTTTTGAGACAGTCTGTTACTAGAATGCTGGGTTCATCAATTAGGCTAGGCTAACTGACCAGTGAGCTCTAGGGATTATAAACGTAAGTTACTGTGCCTGGCTTTTTAATGTGGGGGCTGAGGATCAGACTCAGGTCCTCATTGGAGTAGAACAAACACTGATAACTGAGCTATCTCCCAGCCCCCCCAGCGGCCCCAGCTTTAACAGACATTCTAGGAGACTTGGATGCAGCAGAGCTTTAAGAACCCTTGCCCCACTTTGTAACTGCAAAGCTGGACAACTTCCTCAC
The DNA here is from genome assembly GCF_903995425.1 of Onychomys torridus. Taxonomy (NCBI): domain Eukaryota; kingdom Metazoa; phylum Chordata; class Mammalia; order Rodentia; family Cricetidae; genus Onychomys; species Onychomys torridus. The sequence goes on from NC_050447.1 coordinate 33,233,804, forward strand.
ACAAGCCCAAGGCGTCAGTGAGCGAGGAGTATCGCAGGAGTGTCTGCTGCAGGCATCACAGGCAAAGGTGTATTTTCAAACATGAAGGATTCATTGAGTGGACTGTGGACCATGCCTGACTGAGGGGGCACAGATCCTTAGGACTGAGGAGAGCCTGCACAGTCCAGAAAGTCCCCTGCTTCTTTCTCTAAGGGAGCGATCCACTGCAGTATGCATGAGCACAGGCTCTGTGCGCTATCAGTGGAACACGCAGAAAGCCTATGGTCTTGAGACGACCACCTGACCATAAGCCAGCCCACGTTCAAACTTGAAGACTTGAACCTATGTCAGAGAGAAGCCCACAGAAGCTAGACCCCACACCTTTTTGGGTCTGAATATCATCTACCAGCTGCCTGTGTTGGGGTGAATAACCCAGGGATTCCTGTGTAAGAATACTCCTACCTCAGAGCTGGAGAGATGGCTCAGAGGTTAAGAGCACTGACTGCTCTTCCAGGGGTCCTGAGTTCAATTCCTAGTAACCACATAGTGGCTCACAACCATCTGTAATGAGATCTGGTGCCCTCTTCTGGCCTGCAGGCAAAACATGATGTATACATAATAAATTAATAAATCTTAAAAAAAAAAAAATGTTTGACCAACCAAAATATCCTTAAAAAAAAAAAAAAGAATACACCTACCTCTTTCAACCCATCACCTCTTCTGAATTACCTCCTATAAAAAGTCAGTGACAGAAAATGAAGGTGTGAAGACTCCACTCTACTCCAGAATGGCAAGAACAGAGCTTTTTTGGTCACTAAACCTCAAGCAGCTCAGTATCTGAGAGGTACAAGAGAACAGCCCATCACGCAGGGCCTGAAAATCAGCTTTTGTAGCTGTTGAGTAGGGAGGTGGAGGGCTTGGTGAAGCCAGGCCCATGGAGTGCTTTTTTTGTGTAAACTGTTTTTCAAAACTCTGGGGTGGGAAATAATTCATATGATCTGTTTTCTGCAACCTCTGTGCTCTGGGGTGGCTGACAGATTGGCTGCTTTCTGAAATTCCATGATTAGCAAATTTCTTGAAGCCCTGAACCTGTTTTATGAACCTTTTTTGTATGTGGGGAGTCTTTTACTTCTTTTTTTCTACAACTTCCCACACCCCCATATCACTAGCTCCCTTGCCTTCTATTTTTGTTATTTTGTCTCCACAACCCCACCCCCCAGAGCTGAGGACCGAACCCAGGGCCTTGCACTTGTACCCAGGGCCTTGCACTTGTAAGGCAAGCGCTCTACCGCTGAGCTAAATCCCCAACCTCACCTAGCCTTCTATTTGTAGCCTCCATCTGCAGCCTGGATCCTAGACTCAATTCTCCAGACTCCTTTAGCGTCATCCAAGGACAACATATGCCACTCTTGCTATTAATAGCCCTTTGAAAAGTAGGATTCAAGGGCATTTGCTCTGACATCTTTGCCAGGCTCCCCTAGCACCCAGTAGAGCAGACCTACCCTTAGAGTCAGGCAGGGCTATACTGTTAGAAATCAGAAAACACCCTCACAGCCAGAGTTGATGCTAGCACACAAAATGCCTTTCTCCCTTAGACCATAGCCTAGCATGTGTCTGGGGCAATCTAGAAAAGGAATAAGCTGGAAAGGGCTATGGCCCACCAGAGAGGTCGCAAATACAGTTAAAACTCCTCCATCATAGCCTTCCCAAACTCATCACTGCTATGACTATACAGTCCCATCCCACAGATTTTGTTATATAGCCTGCAAAGGTTGAAGATGACATCTCATGCCCAATCCCATTCTTTTTGTTGTTGTTGTTGTTTTCCCAGACAGGCTTTCTCTGTGTAGCCTTTGCTGTCCTGGAACTCACTTTGTAGACCAGGCTAGCTTCGAACTCACAGAGCTCCACCAGCCTCTGCTTCTCAAGTGTTGTGATTAAAGAATTTCATTCTTTGGGAGACGGTGGATTCAGCCAGCATTTCTCATCAGTTCTTAAAGGCCTAGGACTGGGGAATGACTACAGAGAAAAAGGAGCAAAGCCTTGACAACATCCTCTGAACCTGGTAGCCAAGCTGACGATAGTCTCATTTTACAGAAAAGTCTACATGACTCAGCAAGGAAGCAGATGTCAGGGAAACTGGACCAGATTTCCTTCCACTTCCTGGGTCTGCTCAAACCCCTCCCTTGCCTGAGGCCCTTGGGGTTGAAGGAAGAGCAGTGTATGAGTCAGCGTTCTCTAGAGTAACAGAACTTATAGAATGAATGTATCATTTTCTCTTTCACATATGTATATTACATACATATATATATGTACATATATATATATATATATTTATTAAAATGATCTACAGGCTGTAGTCCAGCTGATCCAGTAGTGATTGACTATGAATGGAAAGTCCAAGAATCCAGCAGTTGCTCAGTCCACGAGGCCAGATGATCTTCAGTAGACACTGGAATCCTGAAGAAGTGGCCTAAAATGCCAGTGAAGGAGTGGATTTGCCGGCAAGGTGAAGGTAAGCAGGCAAAGAGCAAAGCTTTCTCCTTCCATGTCCTTATATAGGCAGGCTTCCAGCAGAAAGCATAGTGGCCCAGATTAGATCTGGACTAAAGGTGTGTCTTCCTACCTCAGAGATCCAGTTAGTAGATCTTCTCACTTCAAACTAAGCAGAAATCTCTCTCAGGTGTGCTCTCTACTTGGGGGTTTTAGTTAATTCCATATGTAGTAAGTTATCTTTTCAAGGAAGAGGTTGTACCGAACTATGCAAACTGATTTAAACAGAGTGAGAGAAAGATTTTACAGGAACTCTGGAGGCCTTGGAGAAATGTTTAGATTATTTCTTGACCTAGAATTCTGTAACTAACACCACAGAGGATAGACATTAAGCTAATATGATTAGCTAGGAAGGCTCCTCCTCCTAACATTTTTTTAAAGATTTGTTTTCTATCTATGAGTGTTTTGCTTGCATATATGTATGTATGTGTACCATGCATGTGCCTGGTATCATCAGAGATCAAAAGGGAGCATCAGATTCCCTGAAACTAGAGTTACAGATGCCTGTAAACCACCATGGGTGCTAAGAATCAAACCCGGGTCCACTGCAAGAGCAGACAGTGCTCTTAACCTCTGAGCCATCTCTCCAGCCTCCTTCCTCTTAGCTTTCACAAATGACTTTTAAGCAGTGGTTTTGTTGGCTGTCCAAGTGTTAAGGCCATGAGAAAGCCGAGTTCTTGGCCTCATCTCCACAGATCACTGCAGACTGGGCCCTGTTGTCTTTCTGATTTTTTGTTTGTTTGTTTGTTTTTGTTTTTGTTTTTCAAGACAGGGTTTCCCTCTGTAGCTTTGGAGCTTGTCCTGGACTAGCTCTGTAGACCAGGCTGGCCTCGAACTCACAGAGATCCACCTGCCTCTGCCTCCCGAGTGCTGAAATTACAGGCGTGCGCCACCACCGCCTGGCTGTCTTTCTGATTCTTATCCTAGATCTCTCTGCCTTGGTCCTGAGGTTAAAGGCGCCTCACACGGCCCATAACAGCATCTTTGGATGAAAGAGAAGAGCTCCTACTGAGCTTCCATCTGCACTTAGCTCGTGACGGGAGGTATCACCTGGACCCCAACAGACATAGTAGCTGATCAATTTTCCAGAAATATATAGAACATGCCGGGCGGTTTTATATATATATATATATATATAAAACACTCATGCCTCCACATCTGGGCTTCTCCAAGATTGGCTCACAAACCTGATACAGCAGTTGATGGTCTATTGAATAATGTAGATCAGCACGTTTCCTAGGATTGTAACCACCACACCTGGCTTGACGAGGAAGTCTTTCTATGTTGCCCCTACTGGTCTTAAAATCCTGAAGTGAGGCCAGGCAGGTATGATGGCAAACATGTCAGATCCCAAAACTCAGGAAGCAGAGGCAGGAGGATTTTTGTTATTTCCAAGGCTAGCCTGGTCTACATAGGGAGCTCCAGGATAGTCAAGACTACATAAAGAGACCCTGCTTTAAAGAAAGAAGGAAAGCGGGCGGTGGTGGCGCACGCCTGTAATCCCAGCACTCGGGAGGCAGAGGCAGGCCGATCTCTCTGAGTTCAAGGCCAGCCTGGGCTACAGAGTGAGTTCAAGGAAAGGTGCAAAGCTACACAGAGAAACCCTGTCTCGAAAAAACAAACAGAGTGAACCCTGGGATGTAGCTCAGTTAGTGCAATGATGGTGTGGTATATACTGAGCCCTGATTCAATCCCAAACTCTGAAAAGCTGGATATGATAGCCAGCTGTGGGGGCACATGCCTTTAATTCCAGCACTTGTGAGGCAGAGGCAGGCATATCTCCATGAGTTTGAGGCCAGCCTGATCTACATGGAGAGTTTCAGTTCAAACCAGCCAGGGCTACATAGTGAGACTCTGTCTCAAAAAGCATACCAAAAATACACAATCAAAAATTTCATATAAGCCAGGTGGTGGCACATGCCTTTAATTCCAGTACTTGGGAGGCAGAAGCAGGTGGATCTCTGTGAGTTTGAGGCCAGCCTAGTCTACAGAGCGAGTTCTAGAACAGGTCCCAAAGCTACACAGAGAAACCTTGTCTCAAAAGAAAACCTTTTTTTTTCACATTAAAAAAAAAAGTAAACTTTTTTTTTTCCCCCCGAGACAGAGTTTCTCTGTGTAGCCTTGGCTTTCCTAGAACTTACTCTGTAGACCAGGCTGGCCTTAAACTCACAGAGATCTGCCTGCTTCTACCTCCCAAGTGCTAGGAAGGTGTACACCACCACCCACTGGCTAAGAGTCAACTTTTTTATGCCTACTATCCAGATCCTTTCATAAACTGAAGGAGGGCTAGAGAAACAGCTCCGTGGTTAAGAGCACATACTGCTCTTTCAGACGACCTAAGTTTGATCTCAGCGCCCACACTGCAAGGCTCACAACCATCTATAATTCCAGGGGTCCTACTCTCTTTTCTGGACTCTTTTTTTTGGAGCTGAGGATCGAATCCAGGGCCTTGCGCTTGCTAGGCAAGTGCTCTACCACTGAGCTAAATCCCCAACCCTCTGGACTCTTCAGGCACCCAAGTGTACCTGTACATTCCCACCTACACACAGACACACACAGAACAACAACAACAAAAATACATTAATGTGAAAAAATAAAATTAGGGCCGGGCAGTGATGGTGCACACCTTTAATCCTAGCACTCGGGAGGCAGAGGCAGGTGGATCTCTGTGAGTTTGAGGCCAGCCTGGTCTACAGAGCTAGCCCAGGACAGGTTCCAAAGCTACAGAGAAACCCTGTCTCAAAAAACAAAAAAACAAAACAACACACACAAAAAATTAACTAGTCTGTCATTCCGTCTCTACTATACTTGCTTACCATCTTCTATACATCTCTCTATAATTAAGGGTTTGTCTTCTTTGATTTTCTGTAATGAGTTGTTGTTGTTGTTTCGAGACAGAGTAGGCCAAGCTGACACTGAGCTTGCTATATAGCAAAGGATGACCTTGAACTCCTGATTCTCCTGCTTCCACTTCCTGAGTGCTGTGATGACAGGCATGTGCCACCACTACTGACTCTTCTTTCTCCTCCTCCTTCTTTGTAGTGCTGAGGGCCTCAGACATCCTCAGCTCCATAATACTTTCATAACAAAGTCAATAATACTTTGTAAATGCTAGGTATGTAATAATCAGGTTTTTCCTGAGTGTTTTAATTTGTTATTGAAAGTAAATGCACTCCCTCTTGTGGCTACATGTTTACCTGCATTTCCCCTTTGGAACTTCTTCCTAGCCTGTCACATGGTCTCTGTTTTTTATACACACACACATACCACACCACACACGGGCAAATTGGCTGAGGTGCCTATGAACATATCAAAGCTAACATTGTCTGCCAGCCTCTCTTAGCATTGCCAGTACCTGTTATGGAGAGCAACTTCCTGGCTGGCATACCCTGCCCCCTACCTGCAACCTCTCCAGTCCCTGCCCTTCACTGGCCTTCCCCCAGCTTCTCTTCTCTGTATCACCCAGACATTTTTGCTATGCTGGTCTCTTGCCCTTTTGGTCTCCTGGCTCACTCCTGGCCTCTTGACCCCAGGTTTCTCTCCCCTCTGCCCTTCCCCCCTCCTTAGATGGCCTAGTTCAGTCTGGACTCTTTCTGATGCCTCTACCTTGGCCTGTGCTCTCCCTTTTATCTATAATACAAACCTCAAGCCTTTAGGAGCTGTCATGTCCTTTTATTCTGTTTTTCATTCATCTGGTGCTGAAACCTGGGAGGAAGAGAGAAAAGGGTCAAAAACAAAATTCCGCTGGAGGGAATTCCTATAAACCTCCTTTTCTTTTCCTTCCTTCCTTCCTTCCTTCCTTCCTTCCTTCCTTCCTTCCTTCCTTTCTTCCTTCCTTCCTTCCTTCCTTTCTTTCTTTCTTTCCTTCTTCCTCCCTTCCTTCCTTCTTTCCTTCCTTCCCTTCCTTCCTTCCTTCCTTCCTTCCTTCCTTCCTTCCTTTTTTAAAAGTTCATCCCCATCCTCTCTATCCCTTCCCTCCCCTGCTCTGTCTCTAACTGGTCTCCTCACCAGATTTCAGAAAATGGCAGCTGTTCAGCTGGAACCTCCAGTTCACTACTGCTGAACCCAGAAAGCCCATCTCTCTTTCTCCAAATCCACCCTCTCAGAAAATCTCCAACAAAGAAAAGACACCAAAAAGCCCAGTTCCACATTCTTGGTGACTGTGGTAGCTCCTCCTCTGAAGTCGTCAGTGGCCCAAGTCCTCTCCTAAAGCATACCATACATGGACACGAACCCAGCTTATGGAGGACACATCATCACCCTTCCCTATAGGGTATTTAAGCTCCCTGCTTTAGTTTGGGCATGTGATTCCTCCAGACCCCGGTCTCTGGGGCTGGAGGGATCACCCGGGAGTTGCTTTGTTCAAATAAACCTATTCTTTTACTTTTTCAGTTTGGCTTGATCTGGCATACTGCATCAGCAGAGGAACCTACAATCCAGGTATAGAAAACCTATTAACAACAACAAAAACAAGCTCTATGTTAAATGACTTCAGGCTGTGTGTGTAGCTCTGCTTCTCAGAGATGAACTTAACTGCAATATAGAGGTCCCTCTAGGGTTGGTGAACATCAGTCAGAAGCACCTAGACACAGACCCCATAACATTTTGTTTTTGTTTTTTTTCAAGACAGGGTTTCTCTGTGTGGTTTTGGTGCTTGCCCTGGATCTGGCTTCAAACTCATAGAAATCTGCCTGCCTCTGTCTCACAAGTTCTAGGATTAAAGGCATGTGCCACCATTGCCTGGCCCCCATAACATTTCTTACACACACACACACACACACACACACACACACACACACACACACACACTGATCACCAGCAGTCACATTGCCATCGGATGGGTGCATAATTAGTTTTCATATGGACAGACTGTACTTCAGTCCAAGTGTGCATTAAAGCTCAATTAACATCTCAGCATCATTTAGTAACTGTAATTGCATGGGCTCCATGCTCTAAAGAGTCCATGATTAGTTTCATGCTCTGCTGTTGTTATCTTGAAATCTATTGAATGAGGCACTCCGCATTTACTCTTCCCACTGAGTCTCACAAACTATGTCCTGGGTAAAATGTTTCAAGATCAAGGCAGAATAAGTGTGTCAATTTGAAATAATATCCAGAAAGTAGTTCTCCAAGGAAATGAATATACTTAAAAATAAGCAGGGAAAGGCTGGGTATGGTGGTGCAGGCCTCTAATTCCAACATTCAGAAGGCAGAGGCAGGTGGATCTCTGTGAGTTTGAGACTAGACTGGCCTAAATAGAGAGCTCCAGGCCAGCCAGGACTACATAGAGAGACCCTGCCTCAAACAAAACAAGAGAATGAGCTGGGGATTACAATCCTAGACACACCCAGAAAGACAAGAAAGGACAAAGATTTTTAAAGGTGAAATAAAGTATCACAAGTAGTTTTGAAATAATTATCTTTGGCTACAAAGATCGTCAACTAGTTGGCGTCTGTTCAAGGCTGAAGAGGCAGTTGCAAGGTAAGTGTGTGTGTGTGTGTGTGTGTGTGTGTGTGTGTGTCTACTTTTGTGCAAGACTGATTTTTTTTCAGGAAGTCAAAGCACACGTGAACATGAGAGCTCTCACCTCACGGTCTCCTTACTCCATTTTGTTAGCGTTTGGCATAAGTGATTCAACAACTTTGTTGTCATCGCTTTGGGGATTTTTGCTTGAGACAGGATTTTACTGTATAGCCATGGCTAGCCTAGCACTCACTATGTAGCCCAGGCTGGCCTCAAGCTTGCAGCAATTTTCTTGCTTCAGCCTCCCCAGTCTGGCTTGATTCTGGCTTGATTCATGTGGGTAAATGAGGTAGGTGGCTGAGGAATGCTAGCTTAAAAATTCACGGCCTGCCGGTGATGGTGGCGCACACCTGTAATCTCAGCACTCGGGAGGCAGAGGCAGGCGGATCTCTGTGAGTTCGAGGCCAGCCTGGTCTACAGAGTGAGTTCCAGGAAAGGCACAAAACTACACAGAGAAACCCTGTTTAGGGAGTGGTGGTGGGGGAATTCAAGGCCTGCAAAGGCTTGCCTGGTGTGATGATGGTTAGTGTTGTCAATGTGACAGGCTCTAGAATCATCTGATAGAAAGGTCTCTGAATATGTCTGTGGGGGCTTATCTTGATTACCGGGATGGAAAGACCTGCCCACAGTGGGTGGCACCATTCCCTGGCAGGATCCTGGACTGTAGACAGAAAGAGCTGAACATCAATATGCAGGTATCACTCTGTTTCTCATTGTGATTTGATGTGACCAACTTCTTCCAGCCACCTTGATTTCTCTGTCATGGTGGACTGTCCCTCGGACTGTGAGCTGAAATAATCTCTTTCTCCTTAAAAAAAAAAAAAAAAAAAAAAAGAGTAAGGAAAGCTGGCCGAGCACTAAGAGAGTGAACAAGAAAGCAAGGATCTCTGCATTTTCTTCTCTCTGCTCTTGACTGTGGATGTGATGTGACTAACTGCTTGAGTTTCTGCCTTGATTTCCCCTCAGCAGTGGACTGTAACTTGGAATTGTAATGCAAATAAATCTTTCCTTTAAAAAAAAAAGTTCAAGGTCTACTGGTTGTGATGTCATAAACCTTTAATCCCAACACTTGGGAGACAGAGGCAGGTGGCTCTCTGAGTTTGAGGCCACCCTGGCATATAAATTGAGTTCCAGGATAGCCAGTGCTACACAGAGAAACCTTGTCTTTAAAAAAAAAAAAAAAATTTTTTTTTTTAAAGTTCAAGGCTTTTTGAGAGACTTGGTAAAAACTTGTCTCAAAAATAGGGCTGGAGATCTAATTCAGTGATAGAGCACTAGTATGCCCAAAGTCCTGGGTTCCATCCTTAGTACTAGAAGAAACTGATGGCGATTGTTACTAGTGATGAAGAGTGAACTATAAGCCTGGCAGTGGTTGCCCACACCTGTAATCCCAGCACTCAGCTAGCAGGGGTAGACATCTCTGTGAGTTCCAGGGCAGCCTGGTCTACAGAGTGAGTTTCAGGACAGCCAGGGTTATACAGAGAAACCCTGTCTTGAAAAACAAACAAAAAAGAAAGAAAAAAGAAAAGAGTGAACTCTAAAGGTGATTTTCAAACTTCATTTAAGCCTGCTCAATTCATCACCTACATTTCATCACTCTGCCTTCATTCACTAATATATTTGTAAAACACATGTTCAGCTGGGCATGGAGCACACACCTCTAATCCCAGCACTTGGAAGGCTGAGATAGGAAGATTACCAAGAATTTGAGACTATCTTGGGCAATATAGTGAGTTCCAGGCCAGCCTGGGCTATGGAGCAAGACCCTATCAACAAAACAGTACAACAAAGCATTTTTAAAATTCTACCGGGGCCTTTGACAACCCTCAGGAATTCAACACAAACACTCCCCCAGCCTTTCAAATACGTGCTGAGATGTTGCACATTCCATTCAGATATGAGCCCCATCTGTCAATTGTATCAAAATCCCACCCTACCCCTCACCTGGCTGTCATAGATCCTCTCAAAGTGTGTGTGTGTGTGTGTGTGTGTGTGTGTGTGTGTGTGTGTGTGTACAAATCCTATAGGTTTCTAGATTTCTAGGGCGATCCAAAAATTGCCTTTATGCAGAAACAGCAACAAAGTTGATTTCATCATTTGCAGGATTTGGAAGTTGGGAAGCCTTTGGAAGTTCTGCAAAAGCTCCACCCTGGACCTGTTGGATACAAAGCCCCGTGTTAATGAGGGCGCCAAAATCTAGAGAAAAACTAACAACTCCACTGCCTCTCGTGATATAACAAATCAGGGTTTTAGATAAGAAAAGCCAGGGCCAAGAGTGGGCATCATGAAAACAGCATCTCGTGAGCTGCTCTCAGGTTTCCTGTGAGAAATCCCAGCACTGCAGGCTGCTGTGTAGATGAGTCACAGCTTTATAGGTCAGGGGAGATGGAAAGCAGAGTTCAGGAAGTAAGCAAGCAGGAATCTCAGGGAAAGTTTTCCACGTTAGTGTGAAGCTGTCAAGCCACTGTTCGATGCTAGAAACTTGGAGAAAAACAGCAGCAAGAAAGACTAGAGAAAGCAAGTGAGGGCTGGGGATTTAGCTCAGTGGTAGAGCGCTTGCCTAGCAAGCTCAAGGCCCTGGGTTCAATCCTTAGCTCAAAAAAAAAAAAAAAAAAGAGAAACCAAGTGAATCCTGGCAGCCCAGATGAGAGGGACTTCGTTCATCTGGGCATTCTGGAACCAGCGGCCAAGATGGCACCGTCCATGCCAGGTAAGGCGAGAGTGAGAAAATATCTCAGTGCCGCAGGCTTCTAGCCACCTACAACCCAGCAGGTATTCATTGTGCACGTCACCACACTTGTGTTAAGTGACCAAGAAGAAGGTTTGGGTGGGGGTGGGGCAACGGTGGAGATTGGGGGGGTTGTCCCTAAGAACTTAAGGAAGGCAGTTTGGGGAACAGAGGCAAAAAACTGGATGGATCCTGTGTGTTCTATTTTGGGTTGTTTGCTTAGTATATTTGTCAAAGTGGAAGGGGTACTTCCTAAGAGCCAGGCAGCATCCTCTTTGGCACGTTTTTGTTCACTTACAGAGCAATTTGGTTCTGTTTACTGAGCTCTCTGAGCAAGGGAACTGGGTCCCCACATGGGGCAGACAGAGGATACAGCAGTATCAAAGACCCAAGACTGGACCCTGAATTCTCAGAGGAGAACTCCCATTGTACTGGAGCACAATGATGGTTCAGAGGCCTGAAGGCTATTGAAATGACCTTAAACTTTAGTCTGGTAGTGGGTAGAATAGGTCTGGGGAGATCAGTGCCCTTCAAGGCCAAGGCTGATTGGGGGAGGTCCCACTCAGCACATTCTCTTCTGTATGACATTAGAAATAATTAACCTGGGGACCATAACTGCTGCCACCAGCACCCTGTAGGAATTCAGGCCCTCCCTGAATGACGTGTGACCAGCACTCCCACTGCATAGCCCTGAAGGGAAAGAGTCTCACTAGGATGTCATCAAATGTGCTGACCTGTGGTCACTGTATACTAGTTCCCTTGGTGTCCTGGGACAGCCCTCTGGGTTCTAATGAGCCTGAGCTGATGGCTGCTGTTCCCCAAGGACAAGAGCACCTAGAACGATTCTCTTCTTTTCAAGTCTTATCCGGCCTTCAAGGATCCTAACTCAGTTCACAATGGCATCTTGGGGAGCAAAGAAGCCCAGGAGAGGAAGGTAAGTCTTGGGTCCCAGATCAGATCAGCTTGGCCCTGGGTTTGCTGGGATGGCCAGCAATCATGGCTTTCCTCTCCCTAGAATTCAATGCTTTTTGATATCTGGGTCTTCTGGGCATAGAAAATTGACTCCACCTAGATGGAGTATGGTACTCTAGGTAGGAACGGGCAGATCAGGGTAGTGATAGAGGAAACAAATGTAGGTCATGTAGGGCAAAGAAAAGATTCCCGGCCAAGCTCGGAGTCCATAGGAACTATCCAAAAGGCACTGGCATTGCAGCTGGGTCCTTACAGGCAGACAGGTGTGAGTCAGGTAAAAGAAAGCAGAGAAGGCATTCAGGTGCACAGACCACCTTGTGCCAAGACAGAGAGATGAGAGAATGGGTGCATTCAGGGAACAGGAAGTTCAGTCTGGCAGGACTTAGGTCCTCCTAGCGGGGAACTGACCAGAGATGAGGGACCAGTAAGAAAGTGAGGATGGGCAGGGTCCACCCTATAGAGGAAACCCACCCCTGAAGACTAGACTAACTCAGGAAAATCAAGGACACTAGGGCCAGGCAGAAGTCTCAGACAGACAGCTGAGGGCAGGGTGGTACAGGTAGAGGCTCGATGATGAAGTGTCAGAGCAGTGGTCACAGGAGCACAGTCGTGACAGATGAGATCAACTTTACACATTGAACTTGGGGTATCCAAGGGTTATCCTAAATGAAAGGACAGTGAGAGAAGATCAAAACACAAGGAGCTATTGTGGATTCAGAAGCAAGGCCCTGGAAGTTGTTAGAATAACCAAGGAAGAGGGAAGGGGACCCAGCCCTCAAGTACCAGGAAGAGAGCTAGCCAGAGAGAAACAATTAGAAATCCTAGAGTAGACGGTACAGAAACCGAAAGCATCTTCGAGAGAGAGAAAGATGGTGGCCGGTGGTGCGTGCCTTTAATACCAGCACTCGGGAGGAAGGGACAGGCGGATCTCTATGAGATCGAGGCCAGCCTGGGCTACAGAATGAGATCCAGGAAAGGCGCAAAACTACACAGAGAAACCCTGTCTCGAAAAAACCAAAAGAGAGAGAGAGAGAGAGAGAGAGAGAGAGAGAGAGAGAGAAAGGGGGAGGGGGTACTGGAAGGAATGAGGACAGGTAGTGAAGGGACAGGAAGTGTGGAGTGTGTGTCCCTCCTGAAGAGGTTTTGGGCTGTGGAGATCTTGATGGTAGCGGTGTTCCAGGGTGCCTGAGCTGGGACCAAGTTTGAGTGTAAGAACTGACACCCCAACTGAGCAGTCGTACACTGCACACCCCAGTCACTATTCAAGGAGACAGGACTCAATTGATGGGGCACCCCTGGCATGGGTAAGTTTGTAACCGCACTGTGGATACTTCCCACACGGTGGCACCAAAGGCCCACTCTGGGCTTGGACCTGACAGGGCAGGGGTCAGTTTGGTGATCCTCACAGGCTCGTCACAGTCCAGGATAAGAAGGGATTGCCAGATGCCTGGTGTCCAGGACTCTTTCTATCTCCACTAAGCCCTCCTTGCTATGACCCTGTCAGGAGATTTCTAACAGTAACAGACACTGTGAACCGCACTCCACAGTCTTTACTAAGAGGCCTAAAAGGATCCCGTGACCTGGGAGAGGCAAGGACATTCCTCCCACTTGTCCCTTAGGAGAAAGGAGTCAGGAAGGAAGGAAGGACGCCCAGCCCAACTCCAGGGAGACACAGTCACCCCACCCCTCATCCTTACCAAACCAAGAGCCTACACATACACACACACACACACACATACATACATACATACTCATTGCTTCCCCCTGGAGGCTTGAAAGTGGACCAACAAAGACCACAATGTGTTGGGTGAGTCCCCGGGTAAATCAGCCTGCTTGCCCAGCCTAGAAACTTACACCTTCTAGTGCCAGCCTGGAGCTGTCCAAATAAATAATGGCCATGTTTGCTTTTCAAAACAGTGCCAAGTTTACGGAAATCTTTCTTGGTAAAAGTAAATACTAAGAGGAAAATTCAGTCAAGAGAAATTACAGCTCTGGGACAAGACAGTCTACTGACACAGGAAGGTGCTGACAGCTCTCTTGGGCGATGGATGCAGATACAGGTTGTTCTGGAACTTTCTCCACCCACTGTGCTTGTTGTGTTGAGGGACCAGAAACTCTCAACATACTCAAAAACATAACATTCTCTCTTGCCACCCAGGCCTGATCCTACTCAGACCTTCCCTTCCCACTGGCCACAGAGTGCCTGTAGGCACTCACAACCTCCTTCAGCATCCCTCACTGATAGACTCTGCCATCTATTTAGCTCCGAATGAATAAATGAGAAATCAACATTTTCAGACACAGATCTTCTCCTTCTTGAACAACTGTTTCTTTGGGGTAAATTTTTCAAAGACTGTTAACAGGGAGAGGGAAACAAGCTTGTTCCTGCTATTCTGATAATACTGACTTCACTCTGAAACCCTCAAGCCAATTCCCCTTCTCTTCAGAGTGTCCACTCATACATACATCATGCCCATCACGGCCAATTTGAAGAAGTGGGGAAAGGTGTATCTCGTTGTTTATTAATGAGATGATGTGCCTCCTCAAAGTACATTAATTTGTGTCAGGGGGAAAAGGTGGTTCAAGACAGGGTTTCTCTTTGTATCTCTGGCTGTCCTGGAACTTACTCTGCAGACCAGGCTGGTCTTGAATTCACAGAGATTTGCCTGCCTCTGCCTCCCAAGTGCTGGAAATAAAAGCATGAGCCACCACTGCCCAGCTAACTGAAAATTACATTTTTTTAAAATGATGCAGGGACAGTACACAGGACCAATGAGCTGCTTACCCAGCCCTCAAACTGCAATTCCAACAAGTCATGAGTAGATATAATTAAAGCACCAGAACGAAGTGCTCCAAGAACCACAGGGAGGAATGCTAAAGCCTGAACTTGAACTTGGGGAACATCCTTGGCCCATCACCTCTGACACACATGATACAAAAATAAGTTTTAATGTCAGGCAGTGGTGTCCCACGCCTTTAAACCCAGCACTTGGGAGGCAGAGGCACATGGATCTCTGAGTTTGAGGCCAGCCTGGTCTATAGAGTGAGTTCCAGGACAGCCAGGGCTACACAGTGAAACCCTGTCTTAAAAAAAACCAGCCCCCCTACTACCACACACACATACTCACTCACAAAATAAGATCTAGGTTGAGGCTAGAGGGTCCAGAGAGAGAACGGATGTGGATAAGAGCATACAGCCCCCTACTTAGTCCTTTTAAGACTGCTTCTATCACCACCATACAGGAAGAGCTCTAGTAGACCACTTCATGGGCATGTTTTATCCTTTTCTAAACATCTTGCTGACATGCTTGACCATTGTCTCTTCCAAAAGCTGTCTCTAGCCTAGATCCCTCTTTCCTCTACCCATGTGTCCAGCTGCCTTGTGGGAACTTCCGTTCAGATACTACCTGTCTAAACTAACCATGTCACTGTCCTAACTCAATTCTGTAGGCCTCCCGACTTCATTAAGGAAACACCAAGACCCAATGCCCTTGCATCATCTAGGATACCTCCCTCTCTCCAGAGCTCTTAAAAACCAACCTCTGCATTCTGCCTTCCAAATATTTCTTTAATTTCTTCTATTCTTCTCCTTCTCCATTACCCCCAGCTAGGCCCATGCCACTATGAACTCACCTAAAAAGTGTACCAAGGTCCTTATGACCCAGATCCTACTGCCTGAGTGACCTTTGCTAAGCACAGATGTGATACAACTCTAAAATCCCTCAGCTTAAAGCCAAGACTGTCATTGCTCTAAGGATAAAGTTTTGCCCTTCACTCGGTGCCTAAGGCTCCTTATGATTAGTCCCCTCACCAATGTATGCATGCATAGACCTCCAGCCATGTTGGACTTTCGTTTTTCTCTAGCAAAAAAAACTGCATCTCTTCTCTTGCCTTGAGCCCTGCTCCCATCCTACCTCATATGAGCCTCAAAGACCTACTCTCCACCTGCCAAGAAACTCCAACACATCACATTAAAGGCCCTTTTTCTTTTCTTTTCTTTTCTTTTCTTTTCTTTTCTTTCTTTCTTTCTTTCTTTCTTTCTTTCTTTCTTTCTTTTTTATGCCAAATGCTGTTTATTGAAGGAAGGAGGAGGTCTTAAAAACAGGCTTACAGCACAATGGGAGAACCCCGAAGGGCAGAAGTTCGCTACCGAAGTTTTACAACCTTGCATCTAAGCTGTTAACGTAAGGGCCCTTTCTTAACAACTTCCACTTACACACACACACACACACACACACACACACACAGAGAGAGAGAGAGAGAGAGAGAGAGAGAGAGAGAGAACTCACACATATACATTCTTAGTTTTGGTGACACAGAGGTGCAAAAACTCAAGAGATCAGAACAAAATCTGTTCTGATTGTTAGCCCCCAGGGACAAGGATGGTGATGACCTTAACTGTGGTCCCTGTAAGGTGGGTGGATGTTCTTGGACATTTTCTGAAAGCTTGGTAAATATCTGGCCAATGAATGACATCGCCAAAACACGGTAGGGGGGAGGTTTCTATTTCATCTCTTCCCAGAAAGCTGGTTTTCGTGTGTGTGTGTGTGTGTGTGTGTGTGTGTGTGTGTGTGTGTGTGTGTAACTTGAACGCATACTTTCCTAAAGTAGAGCGGGCAGCACCATGCACTAGGGCCCTTACCACCCTCTGATTCTGCTGAGGGACTTTCCTCAGGCCTGAGTCTTACCCCTCCAAGAATGTGAGCTCTTCCAGGTTAGAAGTGCCCATGTTTCCTTCAGCTTGAAAGCCACTGCTTGGCGAAAGATGTGCTCAGGGAGCGATGCCCTGAATCAGGCAGAGCAAAACCATGACTCAGGGAGCCAGTTTGGAACTCAGACCTAGCCCTTCCGAACCACATGACCTGGAAAGTCATTGCCTTCTCTTCGCTTCATATGTCTCCTCTGTGAAGTGTGTTTCTGCTCTGTCCATCCAAGGCCTGCTTGCTAGTGGCTGGAGAGAGGCCTGAGAGTTCTCCAGCACTCTATGGCCCATGGATGTTTCTCTTTCTTCAATGCCTCGTGCAAAGAGGAAAGGGCCCGGTAACTCAGAGCTATGCCATCGCATCATCATAGTCCAATGTGCTCCTGGTCACAGGTCTGGCTATGGATAAGAACAACACACAGGGATGGATGCTCAGACAGAATAACTGGGAAACCAGAGGGCACAGTTAGGGGTGGCATTTGATTTGTTTTCTAAGAGGATGTGGTGGGTGACATAGCATACCAAACAGAAGATAGCTTAGGAGAAAGGTCAGAGTCAGAAGGTGGGAACCACAGGCAAGCTGGTATAGCTGAAGTACTGCAGACGTGGTGCAGAGTAGATGGGAGATAAAGAAGAGAGGCTCTCTGGGCCAGATCTCTAAGGCCCTATCACAGTCTAGATGACAGTGAGGATCCATTGAAACCTCTTAAGTAGGAGAACTTATGACTGAATTAATGATTTAAAAGATTGCTTGAAAGGGTTGAGGATTTAGCTCGGTGGTAGAGCACTTGCCTAGCAAGCACAAGGCCCTGGGTTCGATCTTTAGCTCCAAAAGAAAAAAAAAATGGGGCTGGAGAGATGACTCAGTAGTTAAGGACATTTGATGCTCTTGCAGAGGCCCCAGCACACACACAGCAGCTCACAAACATGTGTAACTCCAACTCCAGGGGATCTGACACCCTCTTCTGGCTTCCTAGGTCATCAGGCATGAAAAACAGCATTTATATACATACAAGTAAAAATTAAAAAAAATATCGTTTAATTTAATTTAACTAATTTATTTATTTTGAGACAAGTTTTCATTATGTAGCCTTGGCTGGCCTGGAACACGACTAGGCTGGCATAGAACTCAAGGACATTCACCTACCTTTACCTCTCAAATGCTGGGATTAAAGGTGTGTGCTACCACTCCTGGCAATTTATTTATTTATTTTTCTTTTTTTCTTTTTTTTTTTTTTTTTCTTTTTTTTTTTTTAAGCTGAGGATAAAACCCAGGGCCTTGCACTTGCTAGGCGAGCGCTCTACCACTGAGCTAAATCCCCAACCCGCAACTTATTTTTAAATGGGAATTTTAAGGCTGAAACTAAAGCTCAGTGTCAGAGTGATTATGTAGCATGCACCCGGCCCTGGGTTCTAGTCAAAGCACTGTGGAGGGGGAGGTGTTCCCAAAGTGGAATTACAGGATTTCAGGCTTTCAAAGAGTTCCCCAGAAAGTGCCTTGATTAGCCAAGTGACAACACAGGGACAGCTCCATGCCATTGTCACTCCAGCAGCCATCATGCTGCCTTGGTGCCCAGTGTTCACTGATGGATGGCTGAAAGACCGGGCAATAGTAATGTGGGGAGGGGAGAGGAGGGGAGGGGAGGGGAGGGGAGGGGAAGAGAGGGGAGGAGAGGGGAGAGGAGGGGGAAGGAGAGGGAAGGAGGGGAGGGGAGGAGGGGAGGAGAGGATGAATTCAATGTTAAGTGGATACAACCTGGAGGACTAGGAACCACGTTCAGTGGCACATACCCTCAACCCCAGACTTGGGAAGCAGAAGAAGGAATAGTGTGAGTTTGAGAGAAGCCTAAGCTATATAGCAAGGCCTTGTTTCAGTGGACCAAAGGCAGAGTAGCTCAGTGAGAGCTCCTGCCTAGTGTATAGAAGGCCCTGGGTTTGATTCCAGGGGGGGGGGGGGGGGGGAGAGAGAAGGAAGGAAGGAAGGAAATAAAGAAAGGAAGAAAGAAAGAAAGAAAGAAAGAAAAGAAAAAAGAGGACAAGAAGGGAAGGATAGTAGAGCAGGATACTGATACTTGCTCATTCACTTACTCATTCAATAAATAGTTCTTCAACTCCCACTATGAGCCAGGACAATGGTGACGAGCACTTCTGAGAGCTCTGCCCCCACAGTGCTTAGAGACCACAGTCAGGTACCTTAATCTCACACACAAGGCCACTAACATGGCTTGCTTGCTACCTGGTGCCAATACAGGGCACAAAAGGAGTTGGTTAGAAGCTTCACAGAGTGGAAAGAGGGAGGCTATCTGCAGAGAAAGTGCTTGAAGAATGTCTGACTGAAAGGGTGACTCCTGAGCTAGCCAGAGGCCAAGGGATGCCAGTGTTGAGAGTTCCAGAGAGACTCAACCTCTGACCACAAATGGGTGCCTGGGCAGAAGTGATGCTGTACAAGGTTAAGGACAAAGCACCTGGTCAGATAATAAGAACTGGAGAGGGAGGCTGGAAAGACGGCTCAGTGGTTAAGAGCATTGGCTGCTCTTCCAGAGGACCCGGGTTCAATACCCAGCACCCACAGAGCAGCTCATAGCTGTCTGTAACTCCAGTTCCAGGGGATCTGAAATTCTCACACAGACTTGCATGCAGGCAAAATGCCAACGCACATAAAAAAAACCATCAAAAAAGAAGAACTGGGGAGTAGTGGGGCACTCACAAGGGCCCAGGGCTCTGGACCAAACAAGTGTTCTGGGGAAAAGATGGGAGGGCTGGAGAAGTGGAAAGCTGAGAGAGGCTGAGGGTGTCTCTGGTAAGAGCCTGGGAGGATGAAGATGTTGGTATCCCAAGAGTCCCAGGTCTACCATACCGGGTTGGTGAGATCAACCCTCAGGACCAGGGTCAGGGTCAGAAATCCGGGGACCTTTTAAGATTAATGAAAGCACTCCTGAGTATGCCTGACATACGTCAAAAGATAAGGTGCTACAGGAGTCAGGAAACAGGGAAGCCAAGGAATGGAGGATCAGGGACGTAGGGCTGGTGAGAGCTAGAAGCATCTGATTAATGGGAGGGGTAAGGGTTGGAGTCAGCACATTTACCCCATTAGGGGTCAGTCAGGCTAGCTCTCTATTCAACCATAACCCATTCCTTGGAAGGGCTAGCATTCCAGCCCTGGCCTGGCCTTGGAGAAGATAAGGCTTTGGCCGGGATGGCCAAAGTGTGCTTCCAATATGCATACCCAGATCTTACCAGGTTAGTCACATATCCCAGTAGCAAAATCTCTGTAACTCCCCAGAAAGCAGTACCCAACGAGTGGTGAATGCGTACATGGCCTGGCTATGATCTCTAATATATTAGCCAGACGATAGCAGAAAAGGCTTTCTGACCCTACAGTGGGAAACTGAGGCTGGCTGAAAAAATGCGGAGGGATGAAGAGGCTGCGCTTCAACCCAGGAGGTGTGGGATGGTTAGGCTTCCCAGCTCTCTTTTGGCCTTTCCAGACCAATTTTCTCCAACCACCCCAACTTTCAGTGTCAGCTCCAAAAACCCGTTTATAGTGACAGGAAGGGAGCCTGAGGTCTTTAGAACTGCAGCGATCTGGGTAAGAGGCAAGTAGGAGGGGTTCCCTAGCGCCCCCTACCCCAGTTTTAAGGTCTGCATGCGATTCCCAGGAAGCCGCCCGCTTCCCGCAGACGCCTTCGGGTTCCCCAAGGTCTCCCCTCCCACGAGCTGGTGGACACGGTAGGCAGACAACTCTGCCCGGCTACCCGCGAAGGTGGAGCGAGCTGTGCGCTCCCCTTAGGGGTGCGGGAGCCGGGGGAGTGGGGGGGGGGGGGGCGCAGGAGGGGGGGCCCGGCGGGGCGGGGCGGCGGGGCGGAGGGAGGGAGAGAGGGAGAGAGGGAGGGGCGGGCGCCGGCGGCGGCGACAGCGGCAGCTGCGGCGCGAGCAGGCCAGGCAACGCCGAGAGCACCGACAGCGCGAGCTCCTTGAAGCCCAGTGCAGCCATGTGAGTGTCCGTGCGGTTTCCGAAGGCCGTGGCCGGGAGAGGGGGCGGGCGGTGGATCCCGTGCCTCCCGCACCCGCGCCGCCCAGCGGCTCGCGGGTCTGCGACCGGGTCCCGCCTCACCGCATTCTCGCGACCCGGATCGCGCGGTGTCTTTCCTCCCCACTCCCCCACCCCCATCCCGGGCGCGGAGGACGCAGCTTCGTCCTACAAAAGCCGCCGCCTCCGGGTCTGCCGCGCCCGCCGCCGCCGCCGCCTTCTTCCCTTCCGTAGCCAGGCCGCGGCGGCCGTGCCCCGGGGCTCCGCGGTGGGCAGGCCCGAGGGCGAGCCTGAGGCGCCTATCTGGGCCTGGGATTGGCTTTTCTCCCCGAGCCTGTGCTGCCCACGGAGCGACGGGAGGCTGATCTGGGAATGGGAAGGGGGCGACAGGGTGCAGGAGACCTCCCAGATGAGCTAGTCTTCCCGGTCCTTCCGACCTAAGCTGCTTTGGGGCCAGGCCCGAGGTGACTGAGCCTGCCCGAGGCCACACTCTCCACCCAAACCAAAGCTGAAGCCGGAGAAGGTCGCACTGGTGGAGGTCGGTGACCAGACCCTGTCCCTGGAGATGGAAGCTGCTACGGAGACTCAGCAAACAGTCAGAACTGAGCATCTTGTAGAACTGGTTTGGGGAAGGGGTTGTTCGCGTGGACTAGAGCCCCGGCTAAGTCAGCTTCAACACCCTCTGTCCCCCTAGCCCGAGTTAAGCCTGGATCTGACCTCTGTGGCTGGCCCTTCCAAACCAGTTCTGATATATGTGCAGACTGGACTCTTGTGTGTACAATCTAATATAATAATAACGGTGCCCTGGCCACCATGTGGGTGGCTGCGTGCGTCTTGGGTCTGCAGCATTCAGCTGACATGCAGCCTTTGGAGGTCTATGACCATCTGGCAGATGCACATACTGGGCCAGAGAGATTAGCATCGTTCTCAAGGTCACACAGCTGTGTTGGGGAGAAGCCAGAATTTGATCTGAATCTTTGCCCCTGCACCCATCCACCATCCTAGTATTGACAAGGAGGGTTGGGTAGGGGGCAAAACCGTAAGAGCTACACAACAATACAGCCAGACAAGGACTGGCATGTCTCCCTCGTCTGCCTCCTACCGGGTCCCGGGTCCTGTGGGCAGCAGAGCGGGATGAGCAGACCCAGAGCCTGGGTTTGGGTAGGAGGGAGGGGTAGCACACAGAGCACTGGACTAGGCTATGCCTAGGTGGAAAAGCAGGCGAGGAAAGCGAGGGTGAGTCAGAGCGTTCCCAATTCGCCACCGCTGGGACTCGCGTCCTAGCCAGACCCAACTGGGGGAGGCTGTCCAGCTCCCAGAACACGGCGGGACAGGGAATGTGACCAGCTGACCAGGGAGGAGGCCGGCAGGAAGTGAGGCCACCAAGCAGTCTCCACCCGGTTCCGGGGTGGGGTGGGGGTCCTAGGCCAGAGCAGGCCCCCCTCCCCTCTAAATTGCCGGTTCTGGTTGGCGGCTGCCAGATGACGTCAGCAGCAGGTTTGGGGCAGTTGCCATGGAGACAGGGACAGGCTTCTACGCGCGACCCCCTTCTCCCTTGCAGCCACCCTTTTGCCTGGGATATTTATAGCTTCTGTTTACCTCAGTCTCCTGTGGCCCTACAGCTGAGCCGGGCTGGACCCACTCGCGGAGAGGCTATGGCTAGTGTGACCGATCACGGCACTAGATGGACAATAATACTGTTAGTGGTACTTTCCGTCCCATACAGGTGGATTAGTCTTGGCACACAGGAGCTATTGGGGGGTCTATGAAAACAGAGTTCGTGCAGGCAGTCAAGATGCCATTCACTGTTGAGCCGCACGCCTCATAACCTTTGGGACCTGGATCCATTAGCTGGGGGTGGGAGTGGGGTGTCAGCCTTCTCCGTCCACCCCGACAGGGATGAGACTGCCTCCCCCAGAGATGGCCAGTCAATTGATTGTACATTCTCCATGACTAAATAGTGAGGTGGGGTGGGGGGTTGGTGTTAGTCACAGTTCCTGAGTATAAGTGGCAGCAGAGACACTGCCAGGGAAAGAAAATGGAACAACTATTCTCTGAATTCCGAATCCCAGGACACCGCCACCCTGTCGCATTCCCAGGGAGCAACCCTTGCCCCACACGTATGGTAAGGGAGGTAATAAAGTGGGGAGGGAAAAGAATCTTAGGTTGGGTAGGAAATCCAGACTTGTATCCTATGATCTACCTCTCTAGCAGGTCAGGATCCTGTTCCAAAGACTGGGCAGCCCAGTTCCCACACTCAGCTCCCTCCTCCCTTGGTCGCCCAGATGCTCAGGTCTTTGTGGAGGGCCCCGGAAATTACAGTAGTGGGCAAGCAAGTAGGCCCCAGGACCCAGAGTAGACTGGTGGGAAAACAGACCCTGGAGAATTACAACCTAGCCCTGTGGTCTTGAGGGCCAGAGAGAGGAAGCTATAGAGGCGCCAAAAAGGGGGAACCATCCCAGAGCAGGCTTCCTGGAAGAAGAAGTTAGGGAGACAGAAGAAAAAGGAGAAGGGGTCAGTCAGGCTAAGAGTAGTGAAAAGATGGGGCTGGGAATGTAGTTCAGTGGTAGAGTGCTTGCCTAAGAGCCTAAGCTTGAACCTAGCCCCTCCCCCCCCCCCCCAACTCCCTCTCTCTCTCTCTCTCTCCCTCTCTCTCTCTCTCTCTCTCCCTCTCTCTCTCTCTGGTGGAAAAGGGATATGGGAGGGATGGAGTTTGCTGCCCAGATGCTAAGAACCTTGAGTGTGCCAGGAGGGGTCACAGTTGCTAGAGAGGTCGACAGGGGCCCAGGAAGGAAGAAGCATAGGACTTTATTCTTAGGAACAGGAGGTAGCTGTGAATTTTTCATAAGAGTCTGAATAGAGAGATTCTAGAGATCTATAGAGTCTGAGATGAGAAAGCCTAGGCTTGAATCTGGGCCCTGCCACTTCCTAGCTTCGTAATCTTGGGTAAATTAAAATTATTATCAATAGCAGCTAATACTTGTTGTGTACTACATGTACTGCCCTGAACACTCCCCATAGATATCTCACCCCATGCTTCCAGCAGTGATTGTGGTTATCATCCACAGGAGATTCTGAAGTCCAAAAGCTTAAGAAGGTCTTGGCCCTGCAAGTTCAAGGCCAGCCGGGTCTACAGAGCAAGTTCCAGGACAGCCAGGGCTCCACAGAGAAAGTCTGTCTCAAGAAACAAAGAAAAGTCTCACCCAAGGTCACATACAGCCAGTTGACCTCAGCTGTGAAGCAGGCTAATAAAATCTCCCTACATAGGTTTCTTGCTGGAGTTAAATGACCTTGGTTCAGCAGAGTGCCTGGCATACAGCAAACACAAAAAGGGACAGGGTTGTTTTGCTGTTGGTGGTGGTGTTTTTGGCATTGTTGGTGACTGGAATTTTCAAAAGACTGTTAGTGAATAAAGAATGGTTGCCGGGTGGTGGTGGCACACGCCTGTAATCCCAGCACTCGGGAGGCAGAAGCAGGTGGATCTCTGTGAGTTCGAGGCCAGCCTGGTCTACAGAGCTAGTCCAGGACAGGTACCAAAGCTACAGAGAAACCCTGTCTCAACCCCCCCCCCAAAAAAAAGGGGGGGTTGGGGATTTAGCTCAGTGGTAGAGCACTTGCCTAGCAAGTGCAAGGCCCTGGGTTTGATCCTCAGCTCTGGCAAAAAAAAAAAAAAAAAGTAAGAAAAAGAAAAAGAAAAAGAAAAAAAGAATGGTTGATTGCAGGATAAAGCGGAGACAGGGAGCCTATAGGAGGCTGCTAGGATTCTAGGCTAGAGTTGGTAATAGCTTGGACCTGATGTGAGGGTGCAGATTCTAGAGACACATTCTCTATGAGTGTATGTTTGTATATATGTATGTATACTGGGCATTAAACTAGGACCTTAAGCAAGCTGACCAAGTATTTTGCCTCTGAGCTATACCCCCAGACTTTAAAAAAAAAAAAAAAAATCTTAAAAAAAATATTGAGTTCAAAGCCAGCCTGGTCTACAAATCGAGTTCCAGGACAGGCTCCAAAGCTACACAGAGAAACACCACCACCACCACCAACACACACACAAATTGTAATAGGTTAGCCAGACTGGCCTTGAATCCACTTTGTAGTTCAGGTAGGCTTGAATATTTGATCTTTCTGCCTCAGCCTCCCAGGTAGAAGGGATTATAAACTTGTACCCCCAGGACTGCATCTAAAGACATCTAGAAGGTTGATCGGCCAAGAGTGGGTGACTGAGTGGAGGTGGAGTGTAACTCAGAGCAGGACCAAGGATGACTCCCAGTTTCTGTTTTGAACAACTGGGCAGATAGATAATAGCACTGTCATAGAATGGTTAAAACTTGGAAAAGTGGTCAGTTCAGTCCAGTGACCTCAAACTCAGTTCACCTCCCTTTACAAGCCACTATGCATTGTCAGTTACTCTGTGGATAGTCATCTGGGAGGCAGTTGGATAAGCAGGCCTAATGCTTACAAGAGTGGTTTGGTTAAGGATAGATAAGGATATAGAGAGGTACATAGCCCAAGGGCTGAGACAATGAAGTCCATTTGAGGATAAAGAGAGAAACAAACCCTCTGTGGGAAAAGAAAATGTGCTGAGAGAAGTAGGGAGAAAAACAGAAGTATGTTGCTTCTTTTTTTTTTTTTTTTTTGGTTTGTTTGATTTTTTGTTTTTCGAGACAGGGTTTCTCTGTGTAGTTTTGGTGCCTGTTTTGGATCTTGCTCTGTAGACCAGGCTGGCCTTGAACTCACAGAGACCCACCTGCCTCTGCCTCCCAAGTACTGGGAATAAAGGCATGTGCCACCACCACCCAGCTGCTTCTTCTTTTTTTAAGTTTATTTTTATTTTGTGTGCATTGGTGTTTTGCCTGAATATATGTCTGTGTGAGAGTGTTGGATCCTGGAGTTACAGACAGTTGTGAGCTGCCATGTGGGTGCTGAAAATTGAACCCAGTTCCTCTGGAAGAGCAGCCAGTGCTCTTAACTGCTGAGCCATCTCTCCAGCCCCACTGCTTCTTGAAATTCATGGAAGGAAGGGCTTAATGAAGAGGAAGGGAACCACAGAATCCAATACTTTATTGAAATCGAGCAGGATAAGAAACAGACATTAGATACTGAGTTGATTCAGCAACAGAGAGGTCATTGTTGACCTTGTCAAGACTAGTCACAGAAGGGGTGGGTGCAAAAAGCCAGCCAGCATAGGAAGAGGAGTAGGTGGGTGTGGCCAGGAAATGGAGGTGACCATTCTTCCAGAAACTTGACTCAGAAAGGAGCAGAGCAATTGGGGAGAGGAATGGGGTAGCTAGAGAAAGGCACAGGACACACTGGGATGTAATTTTTTTTTAATTTATTTATTTTGTGTGTGTGGTTTTTCAAGACAGGGTTTCTCTGTGTAACAGTCCTGGCTGTCCTGGCATCTGCTTTGTAGACCAGGCTGGCCTTGAACTCACAGATGTCCGCCTGCTTCTGCCTCCCGGGTGCTGGGATTAAAGGCATGTGCCACCACTGCCCGACTGTAATTTATTTTCTATAGTTATTCATTCACTGTCTGAGTGTGTGCATGAGTTTTGAATCCAAAAGTTTGAGCATACTAAGCATGTACTTTTTACCATTGAGCTACATCTAGATTCCCTGTAGTTGCTTAAATCCAACTATATAGTAAAATCTAATGTATGCAGCAAGTAGCTAGAAACAGTGGCATACACCTAAGGTCCAAGCTTCTCAGGAAGCTAAGGCAGCAAGATTGCTTGAGCCTAGAGTTTTTGAGGCTAGCTTGGGGAATATAGCTAAAACCCCATCATTCCTACACACACATGCACAAGTCTGTCCTAAATGCACATCATGATACATTTTGTAATGGAACACACCTATATATGACTGGGAAATAGAACCCACAGCAGGAAATAAAGCCTTGCTAACACTTTGGAAGACCCCTTTGCCTACTTCCAGTTACAGCCCAAGGATAACTGCTGTCTGAATTAGGGTTTCATTAGTGTGGTAAAACACCGTGACCAAAAGCAGCTTGGGGAGGAGAGGGTTAATTCCTTTTATACTTTCAGGTAACAGTTCATCACTGAGGGAAGTCAGGGCAGGAACTCAAGTAGTGCCGGGACCTGGAGGCAGGAACTGAAATATAAGCCATAAAAGAATGCTGCTTAATAGCTGCCCGTGGCTCATTCAGTTTGCTTTCTTTTTTCTTTTGGTTTTTCGAGACAGGGTTTCTCTCTGTAGCTTTGGGCCTTTCCTTGGAACTCGCTTTGGAGACCAGGCTGGCCTCGAACTCACAGATATCCTCCTGGCCCTGCCTCCCGTTTTCTTTTCTTTCTTTTGTTTTTTTGAGACAGGGTTTCTTTTTGCTTGGTTGGTTTTTTAATTCCTTTTTTTTTTTTTTTTTTTTGCCGGAGCTGAGGACCGAACCCAGGGCCTTGTGCTTGCTAGGCAAGTGCTCTACCACTGAGCTAAAAATCCTCAACCCTTGTTATTTTGTTTTTAAAGACTTATTTATTTATTATGTATACAGCATGTTTGACTGCAGGCCAGAAGAGGGCACCAAATCTCATTACAGATGGTTGTGAGCCACCATGTGGTTGCTGGGAATTGAACTCAGGACCTCTGGAAGAGCAGTCAGTGCTCTTAACCTCTGAGCCATCTCTCCAGCCTGAGACAGGGTTTCTTTGTGTAGCTTTGGTGCCTGTCCTGGATTTCTCTCTGTAGACCAAGCTGGCCTTGAACTCACAAGAGATCTGCCTAGCTCTGCCTCCTGAGTGTTGTTATTAAAGGTGTGCACCATCACTACCTAACTTCAGTTTGCTTTTCTTTTTTGTTTTTTTGAGACAGGGTTTCTCTGCATAGTTTTGTGCCTTTCCTGGATCTCACTCTGTAGACCAGGCTGGCCTCGAACTCATAAAGATCTGCCTGCCTTTGCCTCCTGAGTGCTGGGATTAAAGGCATGCACCACCACCGCCTGGCTCTTTTTTTTGAGGACCGAACCCAGGGCCTTGCACTTGCTAGGCAAGCGCTCTACCACTGAGCTAAATCCCCAACCCCTCAGTTTGCTTTCTTATACACCCCAGGACCACTTGCTCAAGGGTAGCACCACTCCCAATTGGGTTAGACTCTCCCACATCCATCATTATAAAAAAACATGCAGAGCCAGTGTGGTAGTACATGCCTTTAATCCCAGCACTCAGGAGACAGAGGCAGGCAGATCTCTATGAGGTCAAGGTTAGCCTGATCTACATAGCAAGTTTCAGGCCAGTCAAGCAAGGCTACATAGCTAGATCCTATTAAAAAAAAAAAAAAAAAAAAAAAAAAAACCGAAGAAGAAGAAAAAGAAAAAGAAAATGCTTCTTGCCTACAGTAGTTCAGTCTGATGGAGACATTTTCTCAATTAAGATTCCCTCTTGCTAGATACATCTAGATTTGTGTCAAGTTTACAAAAACCAACCAGGACAATTACTAATCTGACTTCTGCCATCATAAATTGGTTTTGTGTGCTTTTTGTTTGTTCTGGTTTTATTTTTGTTTTTTGAGACAGGGTCTCTTGTAGCCTAGGCTAGCCATGAACTTCTGATCTTCCTGCCTCTGCCTCCTGAGCGATAATAGGGATGGGCTACCATGCCCATATACTTTCTCACCTGTTTTTGAACTTCATTATCAAGGGAACCATAAATATTCCCTTACTTGTGTTTGGTGTCTGTTACTACTTGATATACCTGTAAGATTCACTCATGTTACTGGATGTAATTGTATTTTTCATTGATTTTATCACATAGTTATTCTGTTATTATTGATGGGCATTAGAATAGTTTTCAGGCTTGTTTTCACATTTAGTGTGAGAGCGACTTGACTTTACTGGTAAGTTGAAGAGAAAGTCTGAGACATCCATCTTCTCTGAGAAGGAAGAAAAAAGATTAGTACCATACAGGATAATCTCCTAGGTAGTAAGTGAGAACCATCTGACGCTGAGAATTGCTCTGTGATTCCAGCTACTGTGCCAAGACCTCCCGGCTCAATCCAGGAGTGTAGGAGCTGCAAGGACAGGGAGTTAGTTTGCCAGGGTTGGTTTCTGCCACCCAAGACAGAGTGTGGAGTGCTGAAATTAACAGCAGGCAAGAGATAGAAGGGTGGCTGCGGCTGCGGCTGGGAAGAGGGTGTGCAGAGAAAGGAAGGGAGGAAGGTGGGAGGGAGCTGGAAGAGAAAGCAGGCAGAGGCGGACTGTGCTCTCTGTGCACAGTGGTGTCTGTGAAATTCTGGGGTGTATCTCCAGTGACTGGCACATGCTTGCCACTCAGTGGGTAGCTGAATAAATGAGTTGTGTTCTGGGGACCAGAGGTCTCAGGTAACAAGCAGATGTGGTAGTGGTGATGGAGAAAACTGACAATTCTGGACAGTGAGGCTGTGGTTTAGGAAAAGGGAATTCCAGAGCAGACGATAAGGCAAAGGTATTGGGTATGGGAGCTGAAAGACACATAAAGGCTTGTATTAGGTGGGCAGTCCACAGGAATGCATAGTTCCTGCTGGATGTAGACACAGGGTATTCAAGTAGGAGATGCTGGGATCAAGAAAGCTGGTACCAAGGGAATTCAGACTGGAGGGGAGCCAAGGGTAGAAGGATAACTTCTCAGTCCTAGCTTCCATTATGGGGGAAGCCCTGGCTGGGTGGTAGGTCCTGATCTTTTCCCTGGGTCCCAGGGAGGGGAGAGCCCCAGACTGAGCACCCTCTTTGTGAGTGTAAAGATATTGCAGGGGGCTTTGGAATTGTCAGTGTCTTGGAGGAGCCGAGTGGAGAGAATATATATACTATATGGATGATCTAGCCCCCATCCTTTCAGCTCCTCTCTCTCCTCAGCTTCCTCAGAGTCCTTATTATACAGTGTCCTTCATGGGCACAATCCCTGCACTCAACCCCCCAACTTCCTGCTTTCCCCCCTTCACACACACAGAACCCTAACTCCCAACCCTCTTTATGTTGAATCTTTCCTCAGCAGCCTGACAACCACTTTTGAACACCTTTCTTTCTTTTTTTACATTTATTTTTATTTCATAAGTATTGGTGATTTGCCTGCATACACACACACACACACACACACACACACACATCTGTGTGAGGGTGTCAGATTCCCTGGAACTGGAGTTACAGTTGTGAGCTTGTGAGCTGCTGGAAATTGAACCTGGGTCCTCTGGAAGAGAAGCCAGTGCTCTTAACCGCTGAGCCATCTCTCCAGCCCCTTGCACACCTTCCTATCACTGTCCCACTTGTCTCTTCAATCTGTTCTCCCATATTCATTTTGGGGTTCAACTCCCTTCACAGGCGCCCATAACCCCAAACCCTGTGTCAACCTACTCGGGAGGAAAGCTACTAGTCACCCCTTGCAGAGGCCAAGCAGACTGAGGTCGGGTGCCCCCCTAGTCCAGGGAACCAGTCCCGCCCCATCCCGGCTGGCTGAGTCAGGAGGCAGGAACTGGGCGGGCGGGAGGCGCGGAGAGCAGCCGAAACCAGGGCCAGAGCCGCTGGCAGTGAGCTGGGAGCCCAGCGGGGCCAGTACCAAAAGCCCCAGGCCAGCGGGACACCGTGGGTGAGCGCGGGCCCGGGGCCATCCAAAACCTACCATGAACTCCAAGAAGAGAGGTAGGACTCGGCTCGGAGTTGCGAAGGCTCCGGAGATGGCCACAAGGGATGCAGACGGGATTCTGGGGGCCTAGGGTGCGTGTTTCGTTCGAGTTGTTGGGGTGGAGGTTCGGCCGGGACTCCTTCCCTCCCACGGCAGGGGAAGCGTGCGTCCGTGACTCAGTTTCCAAGAAGAGTGTATAGAAAGGTGGAGGAGGCGGGGCCCTTCTCTCCGCACTGCCCCCCACTCTGGGAATCCCCGGGCGCCCAGCCGGGAGGACGCTGGCGTCAAGGCGTCTGCTAGTCGGTGTGAGTTGGGGGCATCGTTTACACTGGGCGGTGGGTTACAGGAGTGGGTTACAAACCTGCCGCCAGGCGTGTCTCTCCGCTCTACTGAGATCCTAACCCGCGCCCCGCCTCATGACCTTCCACGGCCTCCCGGGGTGGTGGCACCCGAGCTTTCAGCCACTTGGGGGGGGCGGTCAGGGGAAGGGCTGGGGATGCCGCCCCGCCCCCGGGTAAACAGGCGCTTCCGCACATTCTTCGCGCGCCCCGCCCCTTTCCTGCTTCTTCCCAGCTGGAGGAGGGTCCCCGCGCGACCCCCCCTTCCTGCCCCGCGACAGGCGGAGCCCTCACCTCCGCAGGAAGTAGGGGCAGAGCGGAGGCCACGCTGAGTCCGAGGCCGAGTCGCCTGCCACTGCCCTGTCATTAGCGAGGGGGCCAATGAGGCTAAGACTGCCAAGGCTGGAGCCCATTGGGGCAGATGTTCTTGGCGACCAGGGAGGGCCTGTTCCAGCCCTGGGACCCGGCCACGGGAAGGGGGCTTCTTCAGGGACCCGATTAGTGCTGGACACACACCCCCGCCACCCCCAGGGAGCCCCGCGCGGACTCATTCCATGATGTCCCTGTCGGTGCGGCCGCAGCGCCGCCTGCTCAGCGCCCGGGTCAGTAGGAGCCAGTCCTTCGCAGGCGTCCTCGGCAGCCACGAGCGCGGGCCCAGGTACGCGACAAGGGGCTTAATGGGGTTGAGAGAGTTAGATGGGGTTGGGACTGGGTGTGTAAGGAGGGCTTGGGGGAGTCTTGCTGACCCTTTTCTAAAGGCAGTCTCTTCTTCAGGAGCTTCACGGTCTTCAGCCCACCAGGGCCCCCGCGGAAGCCCCTAGTGCTCTCCCGAGTATCGAGGATGTTTTCCGTAGCCCATCCAGCCCCCAAGGTGCCACAGCCAGAGCGGCTGGACCTGGTGTACGCTGCCCTTAAGCGGGGACTGACGTAAGCAACTCCCTCCTTGTGCAGTGTCCCAGGATTCCACCTAAGTTTCTGCAAGTTTGTGTCTTCCCCAGCCAGGCACCCTTTTCCTACTGCCAGCACGCTGCCAGCTTGAGGCTGGATAAGTTGACTCTTGTCACTTGCCTTTCCCCTAGGGCCTACTTGGAAGTGCATCAGCAGGAGCAGGAGAAGCTCCAGCGCCAGATCAAAGAGTCCAAGAGGAATTCCCGCCTGGTGAGCAAGTGATAGGGGTGCCCTGGACCAGTGCCTCTTGCCTGTACAGTGTAGGGGCTGGGCCTTGTTGATATTGTTTGATATTGAGCTGTGTTCTGAGGTGAGTTGGCAGAGGATTCTATCCCAACTTGTTGAGTGCACTTTCTGCTTGAGACCTGGTGCCTTATCCCAAAAGCTTCCAGTGGGAGAGTTCAGGCCTCACTCATGACAGCAAGAGATTATATTGTGGTGGCACAGGAGAGGGCCAGGGTTCTTCCTGGGAAGATGGTTTCAAAAGGGGAAACATGTCTGTTGAATCCTGAAGAATAGCTGGGTGGGCAAGTACTTTCCTGGGGTCCTTCTGAGGCTTTCTAAGATTCCCTTCTTACCTCCCTCTGTAGGGCTTCCTGTATGACTTGGACAAGGTAAGTGTATATAAAATAGTGTTGGAAGGGGTTGGCTCATAGGGAGAGGAAAGAGTCCTAGGACTTCGCCTCGTTCTGACTCAACTCTCCCTTAGCAAGTCAAGTCCATTGAACGTTTTCTTCGACGACTGGAGTTCCACGCCAGTAAGGTACAGCATGCATGCAGAGTGGGGTGTGGGTTTGGATGTCAGAGGGGAAGGGGAAGGTCCTCCTGGGGCACCAGTGGTGAGTCTCAGTTCCCTCCTGCTACACCTATTGTCATTTTCCCAGATCGATGAGCTGTATGAAGCATACTGTGTCCAGCGGCGTCTCCGGGATGGTGCCTACAACATGGTCCGTGCCTATAGCACAGGGTCCCCGGGGAGTCGAGAGGCCCGGGATAGCCTGGCTGAGGCCACTAGAGGGCATCGAGAGTACACAGAGGTGAGAGATGCGGACCACTGTGGCAGAGACACAGGGTGTGGGCTGGTGAGAGAGAACTGGTTCTTCATTCCTTCACATTCTTACCCCTCCCCCCCTTCCCAGAGCATGTGTCTTCTGGAGAATGAACTAGAGGCCCAGCTGGGCGAGTTTCATCTCCGGATGAAAGGTACTGAGTTGTAGGGGCAGAGAGGCAGGAGTGGGTATGCTTATGGCCCTCAGCATGGCTCACCTTCTCCTTTTTGTGCCCAGGGCTGGCTGGCTTCGCCAGGCTGTGTGTGGGCGATCAATATGAGGTATGAGGTTGTACGTGAGAAGGCTGGGATGGGAGGGTCACAATCCCAAAGGCTGCTTCATCCTGCCTGTTTCTCCAGATCTGCATGAAGTATGGCCGTCAGCGCTGGAGACTACGAGGCCGAATAGAGAGCAGTGGGAAGCAGGTGTGGGACAGTGAAGAGACCGTCTTTCTTCCTCTACTCACAGAATTCCTGTCTATCAAGGTGATTTTTCTGACCAGATCCCTAAGACAGCTTGAACCCTGTTATCCTGTGACTTCCTTGTAACCATTTCTCCTAAGGCTCTCATTATTGTGGCCCCTCATAGCTCTATGGCCCTGTAAATGTGACTCTGTGACCTCTATGATCCCCATAACCCTCTTTATGTGACCTTGAAAACAATCTTTGTAACTCCTATACCTCATGACTTTGATACTGAGACCTTTTGATCTTCCAAACTTGTGGATATTTGCTTTCCATTGAAATCCCATGAGACCGTGAACCTACCAACGTGGACGTCTATGATGCTCATGCTCCCATATTGCCTCCGTGGCCCTATGATCCCTAGAATTCTCATCCTCCTGTAATCTGCACAGCCTGGTGACCCTGTGACTATCTTATAACCTCTATGCACACTGAGATTTCTGAATGCCCTGAAGCTCGTTAGCCCCTCCCCTCACTCATGTGACCCCCCTCCATGTACTCTTGGCCACAGGTGACAGAACTGAAGGGCCTGGCTAACCATGTAGTTGTGGGCAGTGTCTCCTGTGAGACCAAGGACCTATTTGCTGCCCTGCCCCAGGTTGTGGCTGTGGACATCAATGACCTTGGCACCATCAAGCTCAGCCTGGAAGTCATATGGAGGTTGGTAGGAAAGAAGGGCTTAGGGCAGGGTAAAAGGTTGTGCTAAGTAGCATGGCTAATGTCTTTTTCCCTTCACAGTCCCTTTGACAAGGATGACCAGCCCTCAGCTGCTTCTACAGTCAACAAAGCTTCCACTGTTACTAAGCGATTTTCCACATATAGCCAGAGCCCACCAGACACACCCTCACTTCGGGAGCAAGCCTTCTATGTGAGTCAAAATCTAGGCCCCAGGTCTTACCATCTCCTGGGGTCTTTTTGGTGTAACCCTGAAGTGTCTCTTTCTCTTAGAACATGCTGCGGCGGCAGGAGGAGCTAGAGAATGGGACAGCATGGTCCCTGTCATCTGAATCTTCAGATGACTCGTCCAGCCCACAGCTCTCAGGCACTGCTCGACATTCATCAACTCCCAAGCCCTTGGTGCAACAGCCGGAGCCTCTGCCCATCCAAGTTGCCTTCCGAAGGCCAGAGACTCTCACTTCTGGTTCCGTGGATGAAGAGCCAGTTGTGACTCCAGCCCTGGTCAACGGGCATACCCCTTACAGCCGGACTCTCAGCCACATCAGTGAGGCCAGTGTGGATGCTGCCCTGACTGAGGCTGTGGAAGCTGTGGGCTCAGAAAGCCTGACCCCAGGACCTAGTCCACTTGCAGATTCCACCCATGTGGAGCACTTGAGGAGTGTTCCTCCTGGGCTAGATACTGGCCGTTCTGCCACGAGACCCACCCCAAGTACAGCTGGCCCTGCCCCCACATTTATAGACCCTGCATCATCTACACAGCTAGACTTAGTTCACAAAGCCACAGACTCTGACCCTTCTGAGTTGCCAAGCCTCACACAGACAAGCTCTACCTACAGTGCTGTAAGCCCCATCAGCAGTGTTCCAAGCCTAACTTCCACTACTACAGATTCTACCCACAAACCCATGCCCTGCTCTATCCCCAGTGCTACAGACCAGGCTACCCCCAGCCCCACCCACACTACCCCCGGCCCCACCCACACTATCCCCAGCTCCACCCACACTACCCCCAGCCCCTCCCACACTACCCCCAGCCCCTCCCACACTACCCCCAGCCCCACCCATACCACCTTAAGCCTCATCCACACTACTGCAAGTCCCTCCAATGCCACTGGTCCAAGTCCCAGTCCCACTAGCCCTACTCGAAAAACTGCGATGTCAACTCATACCACTACAAGTCATACCACTAATGCTGTGGGCCCAGTCCAAACCACTACAAGCCCCATTTCTACAACTGAAAGCCCTACCCCTTCTATAGACCTTGCTACAATTTCTAGCTCCTCTGCAGACCCCATACTCCCAGGCACTGAACCTCTGCCTTGCAGTCACCCAGCCTCCACTCCCTACACTCAAACAGACCCCACAGCATCCTGCACCTCTCACCAGAGTCCTGATTGTTCTGATTCAAAGTCCCTCATAAGCCCTGCCCCAAATTCCCCAGAACAAGTTCTTAAGAGCCCAAGTTCCTCTCCCTCATCCATAGTCCCTGCACCCCAGCATTTGGAACTTAGCCTGGCCACAGCTGCTCAAGCCCCAGTCCCTGAAGCAACTGGAGGAGCTGGAGACAAAAGGCTTGAAGAGGCCCTGGGGACCCTAATGGCTGCCCTGGATGACTATCGTGGTCAGTTCCCTGAGCTTCAGGGCCTGGAGCAGGAGGTGACCCGACTGGAGAGTCTGCTCATGGTAAGGAGGCTGGGCTGGGCTGGGGCAGCACAGGGAGAGCTGCCAGCCCGTGGCAGTAGCTCTGATCCCCCTTTACCATCAGCAGAGACAAGGCCTGACTAGGAGCCGGGCCTCCAGTCTTAGCATCACTGTGGAACATGCTCTGGAGAGCTTCAGCTTCCTCAATGATGACGAAGATGAAGACAACGATGGTCCTGGGGCCAGGTGAGGGGGCCAGACAAGGAAGGACTGGGACCTAGTTGGGCAGGGAGAGATGAAGGGGAGGAGGTGAAGCAACGTAAGGCAGAGGAGGGGCAGGTGGGGTGGGGGAAAGGCAAGATGGAGGAAACTGGTGAGGTGGGGCCGGATAGAATACATGAGGACAGGTGTGTGGCGCAAGTGCGGTTGTGTTTCCTTGTGTACCTCATGTATCTTTGATGCCCACATCACCAACTCCATCCATCCCAGCATTTCTGGCCACCCTGCTCATCTCTGCAATGTCTGCCTCCCCTGCAAGTTCCCATCAGCTTGTGAGCCTCCTGCCTCTCTTCTTTCCCTTGACTTCATCTTGGACTCACCCCGTGAAGGAGCTCTTTCCGTGCCTCCCCATGTATCCCGTGTCCCTCGGTATCAGCCCCCTCCATCACGACCCCGACTCTCCCGGAAACCCCGGCCTCTCAGCTCTCATTCCTGGAGCAGACTTTACCGTTTCAGATTTGAGAGTCGCACCCGGTCCCTCCTTCCTTTACGACTTCCTAGGTTCCAGTCCCAAGCCTTGCGTCCCTTGCAGTCTGCATTTTATAGACCATCCCGCCTGCAATCCTACTGGCGCCCATCTCGGGGCCGGCAGCCCCTTTGGTCTTAGCAAGGGTTGCAAAAGGTTGACTATAAAGACCCATGCTACTCATTGCTGGTTACAGCCTCATCCTCCTGGAAGTCCTCTGTGAATTTGCCTACTGTCTGTGTCTGCACATTGTTCTTCCATTCTGGGTGGGAGGAGCTTAATAAAAATAATCTCTGGTGACCAGAGGTGATGTGTGTTGTTGGGGTGTTTGAATTTAATTTTTTTCTCAGGTCCACAAGCAGCCCAGAGGCTGTGGCAGAGGACAGATTAGACTCATCAAATGCCCAGTCCCTAAGCACAGGGTGTCCAGCCCTGGATGCTACCTTGGTCCAGCACCTGTATCACTGCAGCTGCCTCCTGCTGGTGAGGGGATAATACCCCCCACCCCCACCCCATTGCCCCAGGGAGCCCTGTACTCCAAACCTCACCTCTGAACCTCTCAGTTCCACACACCAATGCCCCAAGGTCCTGGCATTTGGCTTCCACTGAATATAATAGCTCCTATACCCTTCCCATTTCAGCCTCTCCCAATGCATGCTGGGACCTGAACTCCCCTGATCCATCCCCCACAACCCTTACCATGGGGTCTAAATTACTTGGCAACCCCTGTCCTCTAGAAACTGGGCACATTTGGGCCCCTACGCTGCCAGGAGGCATGGGCCCTAGAGCGGCTGCTGAGGGAGGCACGTGTGCTTGAGGAAGTGTGTGAGCGCAGCAGGCTGTGGGGAAACTCTGCCACTTCTGCCCAGGAAGGTAAAGGCCTCTTGGGCTGTGATGTCCAGTGGAGTGCATGCCTAACCTACTCCCATTTACGTGCCTGCCCCTCCTGCCTGACCTGCTCCGTTGCTGATGGTTTCCTCACTCCTCACAGTGGTGCAGTTCTCTGCCTCTCGGTCCGGCTTCCTGACCTTTTGGGACCAGTGTACAGAGGGACTCAGCCCCTTCATCTGCCCGGTGGAGCAGGTGCTCCTGACTTTCTGCGGCCAGTACGGTGCCCGTCTTTCCCTGCGCCAGCCAGGCTTAGCCGAGGCTGGTGAGTGGGCTGCCTACCTGCCCCTTCCTTCCTTAGCTCCCTTAGGGAAGGCCTTGTCATCTCATACTGACTGGCAGGCTGAGCACTGAAGAGAACTAGTGAGTGCTTGTTCTTAGAGTGTGGACAAGGAGTCCCTGGGCCTGAGCTAGAACAGGGACATTCTCTACCTGCTTAGAGGACTGGGTCTATCTCAACTCAGGCTGTGGTACTGTCTCTCCTGCAGTGTGTGTGAAGTTCCTGGAAGACGCCCTGGGACGGAAGCTGCCTAGGAGGCCCCAAGCGGGCCCCGGAGAGCAGTTCACCATCTTCCAGTTCTGGAGTTATGTAGAAGCCTTGGACAGCCCCTCCATGGATGCCTATGTGACAGAGACTGCAGAGGAGGGTGAGGCAGTGGCCCCGGCCACAGAATGCTTGCCCCATGGGTGGCCCCGAGGGCGTGAATGATGAGGGCGAAGCCTCTCACCCCAAGAGCTTTGCCAACTTGCCGTGCCCCTCCCCCCACTTTTTCTAGTGTTACTGGTACAGAATTTGAACTCTGATGACCAGGCTGTTGTGCTGAAAGCCCTGAGGCTAGCACCTGAGGGGCGCCTTCGAAGGGATGGGCTTCGGGCTCTTAGCTCCCTGCTGGTCCATGGCAACAACAAAGTCATGGCTGCGGTCAGCACCCAGCTTCGGAGCCTCTCGCTTGGTCCTGTCTTCCGGGAAAGGGTGAGTTTGGCAGGATTCTCTTGTGGATAAGGTGAGGACCGAGGGCTCCCAGTGTCTAATTCTGCCCTCTCACCTTGCCCAGGCTCTTTTGTGCTTCCTGGACCAACTTGAGGATGAGGATGTGCAGACTCGAGTGGCTGGATGCCTGGCTTTGGGCTGTATCAAGGTGATCCTTACCAACCTACCTACCCGCCGCTTCCACTCCAGGGCGGTTCCTACTTGTTAACACTGAACCTGCCTCCATGTTTTGTCCGATAGGCTCCTGAGGGCATTGAGCCCCTGGTGTACTTGTGCCAAACAGACACAGAGGCTGTGAGGGAAGCTGCCCGGCAGAGCCTACAGCAGTGTGGTAAGGCTGGGAAGTGGGAGACAGACGTGAGTTAAGGGGATTTGGGAACACCTTGGCTATTGGGAGTAGGGTGAGGTAATGCCAGGTGTGAGAAGGCCTGGAAGGCAAGGCCACTCTTGACCTTATCTTCAATCTTCACACCTTACAGGGGAAGAAGGACAGTCTGCTCATCGACGGCTAGAGGAGTCCCTGGATGCTCTGCCTCGCATCTTTGGGCCTAGCAGCATGGCCAGCACAGCATTCTGAACTCTCCAATCACCGGCTCCCAGCGTTCCTTCCCCCATTTCAGGGCTCACCAGGCACTGGCAGGGAGGGTGAGGGCTGGTTCCAGACACCTCTCTCCACAAATTCCTATCAATGAAAATCTAATATATTCTTCTGTTACCCCTGGGGTTGGTAGAGTGCCTGAAATGAAGTGCCTCCCAGCCTTGGTTCTGCATATCCTTTGCCACAGTGTCAGGGGCCCGGCCACATCTTTCTCTGCCTCACCACATCCCTTGGTTTTGTATTTTATTTACAGAGTTTTACAGAAAATAAAAAAGCAAAATGTGTTTCCTACATGGCTTGCTGCACTCCTGAACCTCTGCTCCAACACCTTCTGGTGTGCTCTTCCTGGCACTGTTGTGCCCACACTCCAGCTGTGACAACATCGTGGGCATTTGCCCTGGAAATCCTGGTGGAAGAAAGCCCAGAGTCCAGGGTTGTGCTTGGAGAAGACACAGAAGGGAAGAGAGCACCACCGAACAGGCTGAGCCTGCAGCTGGGCCCTGGAACTACAGCCCCCGAGTGGATCTAAGCAGCTGGCCCGGAGAAGGCCCCAAACTGTGCTTATTCCAGACTGGCTGTGGCTAGAGGGCCAAAGAGAAAGCAAAAGAAGTTGGCACAGGGTGTCTGAGCTGTTGCCACCAGGGGGCAGCAGAGCTGCATCAGTAGGTGGTAGGCGGCTTCAGTGTGTGCCCCTTTGACTAGGCAGCTTCCTACAGTGAGGCTCAAGCAACTTGTGTGGGGAGGTGGGAATCCTTGCTTGGGGGAGGAGCTGGAGCCTGGGAGACAGGAGACCCGGATGGCTGTCCGGTGAACCAAGACAGCAAGGTCCTTCCCTCCCCGAGGCACCTCCTTCCCTGCAATAACAAACCTGTGAACTCTGTGGCCCCCAACAGCCAGCAGACCTGCGTTGAGGAAGTAGGACTCCCCAGAGAGGGCTTCCCTGCCTCCAACACAGGAGTTTGTTAACCTAAGTTAGGAGACCTTTGGGAGGGACCGGAGGATGAGGTGGGATTTCGGGATGGCAGGCCTTTGCTAAGAAGGTCCCGAGGGACTTCCACACCCATGGCTAGAGAAGCGAACCCTCCACCCTCCTATCAGAATTTCTATTGTCTGAAGAGACTGGACATGCATAAGGTCTCCCCAGCTTGAGCCCACTCTGCTATCCCAATACCTGTGGTGAGATAGCACCGCAGTATGACAGACACTGCACAAAGCTGTCAGGGGTCCTGGGGAGCACCCCAGAAGAGCCAACTAGGTGTCAACAGCTGCCTAGATGTGGTGGGAGTGACCCAGATCCCTGGGGAGCTTTACCCCAGTGTTTTAGAACTGCCTATGAAGAGGTTTTTGGCTGGGCCATCACCACCTGCTGGGGAGGTCAGGCTGAACAAAAGAAACGGCAACAGGAAACACCTGTGAGTGGATGCTGGCAGTTCACTATAGTCTGGTGGGGGCAGGGGGTAGGGCGGGCAGACAGCCCTTACACACTGGCATAGCTGGGCAGGATGGAGCAGTTCAGCTTTTTGGTTGGTCAGCTGGGGTATAATGGAGTAGATAAAACAATCAGGTGAAAGACCATACCACTGCCTATAGCTGGTCATAGTTTGGAGACAAGTCCCAGAACCAGCAGAATTCCTGCAGGCCTGAAGCCACAGAAGAAGCCCACCGGTAGGGTAGGACTGTTCAGAGTGGTGGGGAAAAGTGGGGTCAAACCTCGGCTGAGCAGGGCTTAGGGAAGTGAAGACAGTGACCACCGCCTCATAGCACAAACCATAGGACACCGCCTGGCAAGAAATACAGGATGGGAACATGTCATTATTCCAGTCAGAGGTCAACTCTGACGTCACTGAATATCCCTGTTCTCCAAAACAGAAGGAACAAGACCCCTCTGGGAGCACAGCTAAGTGAAAACTGTCAAGGCCAGGGAAGGCCCCTCAGGCCTTTGCCCCTCCAGTCTTCTGGGCTTGAAGCAGCATGGATCGACCACAGGACAACCACTTGACCTCTCAATTCACAACCTGAGGTCAGGCTGGCTGGTCTCTTAGCCCAACAGCAGGTCTTGGTCTGTCAGATGGTGGGAGGCATACATAGGGCACAGCTGCCTCAGAGCTCTTACTTCCTACCCTGCCTCCTGCAGGCTGGGAGGACATTTGTTCTTCCGGCTCAGATTCAGGACAGTTGGGTGCCTGCTGCCCCAGGTTGGGGGGAGATTGGTGATATTATCAAGAGTCACAGGTATCAGGGCAAGGAAAGTGTGTGCCTAGAGGGGGCAAGTGGAAATGGGCTTTCAAGGCCTGTAACGTGCTGATGGGTCTCATCATTTAAGACCACCTAGGTCACAGCCACGTCTTGCTCATCATCTTCAGAACTCTGCAGAGGAAACTGACAGGTGCATGCTGCAAAACAGGGGCCAGGCAGAGGCGGTTCAGGATACACTTTATTGTGTTGGTGGCTGCAGGAGCTTCCTTCCATCCCTCTTTCCTCTGGCCCTCTTCCAACCTTACTTTTCTTCTTGTTTCTCACTCTTCTTTCTCATGTATTCAAAGCTGTAGTGAACCAAGAAGAAGAAAAAACATGTTTATGAAGGCAAAGAAGCAGAAGGGCTGGCACATGGGAAGAGGACTGCTTCTTTGTCTCCCCCACAGAGTGGGGGTAACTTCCTTGTACGGTTCTGAGCCTGGTATGTGGGTACAATTTGCTGAATACCAGCACATGAGATGTTCCCTGCTTCCCCACCATCCCCTCAGAAAGAAGTGTACTATTCAGGCCACCCACCCGCAAGGTTAGAAGGCTCTTGGAGTGGCTGGAGGGACAGCTCAGCAGTTAAGAACACTTAGTGTTCTTGCAGAGGACCTGGGTTCAGTTCCCAGCATCCACATAGTAGTTCACAACCATCTATAGGCACATGCATACATGCAAGCAAAACCTCATATACATAAATAAATCTTAAAAGAACAAAAATAAAAAACAATTACGAAAAATACAGGTAGTGGCGGCGCACACTTTTAATCCCAGTACTCAGGAGGCAGATACAGGTGGGTATCTGTGAATTTGAAGCCAGCCTGGTCTACAGGGTGAATTCCAGGACAGCCATGGCAGTTACACAGAGAAACTCCGTCTCAAAAGAGTAGAGAAAAAAAAAAAAAGTTCTTGGATGCCAGGCTAGGCTGTTCTGGACCTGGATAATATGAGAAGGTAAGATTGGAAAGACTCCAGTTCCTCCTCTAAAAGTTAAGGAAGCACAATATATCATTTAGAAAATAATGTTGTCAATGGCCTGCAGTGACAGCCATCAGTTTAAAGTTGATGCTCAAATTCAAGGCCCAGTTGAATTTTATGATACAACCCAGACACATGGACATACAGTAAATGCTGATTTAGAGCAGCTGAATAAGCAGCTGCTTTGCTACAGCTAACAACCAGCTAACAACTACCTATGTTCTTAGCTAGCTCCTCTGACCTCTTCCTCCTCCTCAGGCACCCCCTTAAACAGCACTCCACAGAGTTCTACTCTCTTCAAATACATGGTTTGCATCTACATTCTGAGGCTAATGTCAGTCATTCTGTTTTTATTTTATTTCTAGACCTTTGGGAATCCAACACCAGACTGGATACTTCCTTTTGAACATCCAAAGCATTTCAAACTCAACAACTCCAAGCCTACTCTTTGTTCCTCTTGGCCTTACTCTCCATGATGGTGCTTTGGAGGCTTTATTCTCCAGGCCTTAGAATGGTTTCTAAGACTCTACAGGCGTCTTCCTTTATGGAAAACCCCAGCCTACGTAACCTCACTCAAAACCCTTTGAGTCTCTTCCAGTCTGGATTCCCATTTCTACTGTAACTGCCCCTCTGCCCTAGAGCTTTACTGAGCTATCTGCAGGGCTTGCCTACACCCGAGCCTGGTACCACTCCTTTTCTGGTCCATTATTTTCACCTCTACATAGCCTTGCTCAAGCCAACCCCCTGAAAACTTTCAACTTAGACATTACATATTTCTTTAAGAGTTGTCCCTCCCTCTCTCTCTCTGTCTCTGACTCTCTCTCTCTCTGTCTCTCTCTCTCTCCTCTCTCTCTGTCCCTCCCTCTCTCTCCTCTCTCTTCTCTGCCTCCTCTCTTTCTCTCTCTAAAAAAGGAAAAAAAAGAGTTGTACCTCACTGTTGTGTAGTGACAAATGCTTGTAATAAGACTGCAGCCGGCGGCGATGGTGGTGGGGCATGTGAACGCCTTTAGTCCCAGCACTCGGGAGGCAGAGGCAGGCAGATCTTTGTGAGTTCGAGGCCAGCCTGGTCTACAGAATGAGATCCAGAACAGGCACCAAAACTGCACAGAGAAACCCTGTCTCAAAATGCTGTGAATTCAAAGCCAGCCTGGGCAGCACAGTGATTTTGAGGCCTAGCTGGCCCATATTACCATTCTAATGCATTAATCACATGCAACTGCAATTGCTCTGGTGTATGCCTAATTACCCTGACGATTCTACTAAGTGGCTGACACCACAAAAGTCTGAGGATGACCCACAGCAGTCTACTGGGTCCTTTCCAGTAGAGCTTTGTAAGCTCTTTTAGTCTTGTTTTTGAGACAGGGCCTCTCTCTGCAGCCCTGGCTGGTCCTGAACTCAGAGATCCGCCTGCCTCTGCCTCTCAAGTTCTAGGATTAAAGGCATGCATCACCACCACCCGGCACCGCCTCTTTAAACAATACTTTATTGGTAGTCTCCACACTATGTAGTTCAACCTCTTAAAGTGTACAATTTGCTGGACATGCCTGTAATGCCAGCACTTGGGAGGCTAAGGCAGGAAGATCAGGAGTTTAAGGTCATGCTCAGCTACGTAAGAAATTTGAGGCCAACCTAGACTACTTGAAATTCTGTCACAAAACAAAATAAAGTTTTGGTTTCTTTTTTCTTTTTTTTTAAACTGGGTATGGTGACACACACCTTTAATTCTAGCACTGAGGAGGCAGAATTCTATGAGTTCAAGGACAGACTGTTTTATACAGTGAGTTCTAGGATAGCCAGTTACATAGTGAGACCCTGTCTCAAACAAAACAAAACATCAATTTTTTAAAATTAAGCAACAAAGTATGCAATTCAAATTAGGCCTGATGGTGTGAGTGTCTAACGCCAGCTACTGGGGGCTGAGGCCGAAGCACTGTGGATCCAGACTGCTTGGGCTGTAGAGTGAGCGCAAGGAGACCACCCTGGGCAACTCAGCAAGACCAGTGTTAAAAACACAGGCAAGCTGGGAATGTAGCTCAGTGGTAGAGTGTTTGCCCAACACGGGCACGACGCTTGCTTCAATCCCCAGTACTGCAATAAAGCATCTAATGCTTTATTAACTTAATGGCTTCGGATATATTCAGAATTTTATACCAAGGAGTACAATTTTAGAATATTTTTACCTACCCATAAAGAATGTTACTCCCTTTTAGCTATCTTTCCCAGAACTCCTGCATTCTCCCACCTTGCCCCACCCCACCCCACCCAACCCCTAGGCCTAGACAACTAGAAATCTATTTTTTACCCCTATAGATTTGTTTATCCTGTATATTTTTCATAAATG
Organism: Onychomys torridus; assembly: GCF_903995425.1. Classification (NCBI taxonomy): domain Eukaryota; kingdom Metazoa; phylum Chordata; class Mammalia; order Rodentia; family Cricetidae; genus Onychomys; species Onychomys torridus. Next base: position 33,277,787 of record NC_050447.1, read on the forward strand.
GAATCAGATTATGTCTGTCCAATTTATCCAGTTTTCAGAGCCATCTGAGAACTTCCCTGAAGATTATAAGTCTGCCACGGAGCCTGACAATTACTATTTGATCAGCCTGCATTTCCTTGTTTTTGTTTGTTTTAGACAAGGTTTCTTTATATAGCCCAAGCTGGTCTTGAACCTGCAATCTTCCTGCTTCCACTTATTGAATGTTGGGACTATAGGTATACACTACCATGCCCTGCTATATATCCCCTTTACCTCTAGTACCCAAAGCCAGATACATAAAAAGTGATCAAGAAATGTCTTTTAGGGCTCTTGAGAAGACTCAGTGGGTAAAAGCATGTGCTGCACAAGCCTGGCAATATGAGTTATATCCATGTAATCCACATGGTAGGAGGAAAGAACTTGCTCCTGCAAATTATCCTCTGACCTCCACACTCAGGCATAGACACAGGCACATATATAAATAAATATGTGTGCGTGTGTGTATCTCACATATATATACACACACCATATATATATTTTTTTTTTTTCCTTTTCTTTAGAGACAGAGTTTCTCTGTGTAGCTTTGCACCTTTTCTGGAACTCACTCTGTAGCCCAGGTTGGCCTCAAACTCACAGAGACCCACCTGCCTCTGCCTCCCGAGGGCTGCGATTAAAGGCGTGCACCACGACCGCCGGCCTATATTTTTCCTTTTAAAGAAATGTCTTATAAGGCCAGGAGGGGTAGCTCATACCTGTAATCTTAGCACTTGAGACACTGAGGCAGAAGGATTTCTTTGAGTTCCAGACAAGGCTGGGCTACAATGTGAGATCCAGTCTCTAAACACATTAACAGAAATGCCTTTGGATGTGTATCTCTGCAATCTGTTATCTCTGGGCTCTCTATATCCAATTTCTCAACTTAAGTCTTACTCTATCTCAAATGCAACTTCTAAACATTTTGAGGATGAAAGTACCATGTTTAGTGTACAAGAAGCCTTTAAATTCAGCGCATCGCTGGGCTGTGGTGGTGCAAGCCTTTAATCCCAGTAACTAAGGAGGCAGAGGCAGGCAGGTCTCTGAGTTTGAGGCCAGCCTTGGCTACAGAGTAAGTTCCAGGAAAGGTGCCAAAGCTACACAGAAAAACCCTGTCTCAAAAAACAACAAAATAAAAAATTCATTACATCCCTTAGGAGTATCACCTGTTTCCTGTAGTAGAATATGATTTTAAGGTGTGTTACTTTTGTTTATGTTGCATTTGTTTAACTCTGTGAAACTGTGTTACTGTGCCTGTCTAGAACCCCTGATGGTCTAATAAAGAACTGAATGGCCAATAGCAAGGCAGGAGAGAGAAATAGGCTGGGCTGACAATCAGAGAGAATATACAGAGGAGAAATCTAGGAGGAAAAAAGAGGAAGTAGTAGCCAGAGAAGGAGGAGGACTTCAGGGGCCAGCCACCCAGCTACACAGCAAGAAACAGAGTGAGATTTACAGAAGAGAAAGGGAAAAGCCCAGAGGCAAAGGATAGATGTGATAAATTAAGGAAAGCTGGCAAGAAACAAGTCAAGCTAAGGTGAGGCATTTATAAGTAATAATAAGCCTTAGTGTGTAATTATTTGGGAGCTGGGTGGCAGGCCCCCCAAAAAGAGCAAAAACAACAACAGTCTCCCTCCAGCACTACCTGTCTAGAGCATAAAGCTGGGTTCAGTTCCTCAGGACGTACTTAGAGACTAAAAATCATAGCTCCAAATACCTCTACTCTCTGTCTGCCAAAGATGCCTGAAACTTCCATCATTCAAGCCCTTTTGAGCTGGCTCAGAGGTTAAAGGTGCTTTCTGCTCAAGTCTGATGAGTCTGACTATAGCCCTTCCTTGAGTTGAAGCAGTAATAGCCAGCTTGTCTTGGGGTCAGAAATCCTTTTGTCCCTCCCAAACCAATCATGTGGAAATGAGAGCTCAGTGTTCAGTGAAAAAGCACATGCTTAACCTGCACAGGGTCCTGTGCTTAATTCCTGGCAGAGACATCATCTCCCTTCTCCTTCCTAGGTAGCCTTGGAGCTATAGCATCATCTCTAGAGGACTAGCATAGAAGCAGAAATGTTGAGCTAGGTGCTGTGGTGCACACTTGTAATTCTAGAACTCGGAAGGCTGAGGTAAGGGAATAATTTGAGCCTAAAATTTCAAAATCAGGTGGGTTAACATAGCAAGACAAGGAAAGAAGGGTAAGTGAAAAGGGAAGGGCAGGAGAGGAAAGGAAGGAGAAGGAAGGATGTTATCTGAAATTGGGCCTGGTGGCAGACAGAGGCTTATAATCTTAGTTACTCCAGAGCTCTGAACATTTAAGGCCAGCCTAGGTCACAGAATTAATTTAAGACCAGCAACTTAGTCAAATCCTGCCTTTAAGAAAAAAAACAAAAAAGAGCTGGGGATATAGCTCAGTGGTAAAGTATCTGCCTAGTATGCCCAAGGCCATAGGTTCAATCCCATTATACAAAGGGGAAAGAAGTAAGAAAAGATTATGAAAGCGGGTGGTGGTGGTGCAGGCCTTTAATCTCTGAAATTCAGGAGACAGGGGCAGGCAGATCTCTGGGAGTTCAAGGACAGCCTGGTCTACAAAGGATAGCTAGGGCTGTTACACAGAGAAACTGTCTCAAAAAAAAAAAAAAGTGATGAAGGAAATGTGATCTGAGGTCAAAGGGAGGGAGGGAGTGAGGAACCCCAAGCAGCCAATAAGAGAACATGAACAGAGAGAAAAGTGTGGTTGGCAGACATGAGTCTCATTATGGTTTTGAATGAGTAACTTTTTCTTTTTACTTTTCTGTTTCTTTTGAAACAAGATCCCCAGCTGTCTTGGAACTCACTATATTGGCTAAATTGGTCTCAAACCCACAATCCTCCTGCCTAAGCCTCCTGAGTGCTGGGTTTAGAGGTGTGCACCACTACACCTGGCTCATTTCCCAAACTTAAGATAAAACTAGGTTAGGCATGGTGAGGTACACCTGTAATCCCAACACATGGAAAGGCAGTCACGAAGGAGATGTATAACAGAAAGCTAATCAATCAATGCCTGGAAAATGCAAAGAGTAAAACCTAGGTACTTGAAAGGGCAACTGTTGTATGATATTTTGTTTGTGTTCTGACAAAGCTTGCCTGGATATCAGAGGGTAGAGCTAGTCACTAGTTAACCATAGAAGCCAGGTAGTGGTGGTACCCAGTTTTAATCCCAGCACTCAGGAGGTGAATACAGGAATATGAGGTGGGTGGAGATAGGATCTTGGCCCCCTCATTCAGCCTGAGGATTCATGGAGGTAAGAATCTCTAGTAGCTGCTCTGCTTCTCTGATCTTCTCAGCTTTCACATTAAGATCTGACTCTGGGTTTTTATAGATAAGAATAATTAGGATCACACTTCAGGCAACCATTTGAACTGGGAGGTAATAAACAAATACAGCTCTTGCAGGGGTTTGAAGAAAGAAGACATTGATATGGAAAAATTATTGGTGTCTGAGCAGGAGATGTGTGGAAGTCTGTAAAATCTAAGAAGTAGTTGGTTTGGCAGTTGATTTGGATAGACACTGAAAACTTTCCAAGTGTTCTATGAGGTTCATCATCGTATTTACTCCTAGCCCAGTGGCCTGGGCTTGACCCACTGTCCTCAAACATGCTTACATACTTTTTTTTTTTTAATGTTCTTTACCTTGCATGCCTTTGTCTCACCTAGTAATACTTTGGCAGCACTTTAGATCCAGCTGAAGTGAGACACTGCTAGAGATGATTGTTTTCTTTACACTCTTTTTTTGGTGAATCCATTCTTGCCTTGTTAAAGATTTTTATTTTCTGAGCATTTGCCTACATGTATGTATGGCCACTACATGCATTCCTGGTGCCCTCGTAGGCCAGGAAAGGGTGTCAGATCCCCTGGTATTGGAGTTACAGTTGTGACCTGCCATGTGGGTGCTGGGAGCCAACCCAGGTTCCTTGCATGAGCAGCAGGTGCACCTAATTGCTAAGCCATCTCTCCTGGCCCAGTTGTTGCATTTTTTACACTTAAACTTTTAAGTTCAAAGGCAGGAAGCAGTTCTTGAATCCAGTGCTCAAAATAGGGAGCCGCAAGGGTACAGTTACTCTGGAGCTGGAGGTGTAACTCGGAGGTACTGTGCGACTTTAGCATCCTAGTGTGCACAGGCCCTGGTTCAATTAAAAAAAAAAGGAGTTGGGGGAGGGAGGGAGGGAAAGAGAAGAGGAATAAGTATGAGAGTATCTGATGAACTGGATGGACCATGTCATATCTCATACATGTTCTCAATAGGTACAAAGACAACAGAAGGATTCATGTGTACTCTTAGGACCTACACCAAAGAATCTTGTCTACTGTTAACACACTGCCCTTTCACTTAATTTTCTGGTGTAAAGAGTTTAAAAATATATAAGTGAAATAAAATGTTCACAATTCCTTCAAGCCATACATGGAACAAAAAGGAAGCCAGGGAGGATCTTAGAAATAGAATCTCAGCAGACAGGTCTCTGAGTTCATGGCCACCCTGGTCTGGTCTACAGAAAGACCCTGTCTCAAAAAACAAAGCTAAAGAATCTCTTTAAGAATTCTTGCAGAAAGTATGTCTTTCCCAGAAGGAATGACTCTAAGGCCAAGAAAAACCTACTTAGAAATGTGGCTGATTCTACTGATGACTCTACAAAGATGGAGCTGTTTGAAAGGGAGGGTTGGGACTAAAAGATCAGAAAGCATGACAAGTACACTTACTGGGTGATAACTGGTACTTACATCAAAAGCTTTACTTTTCAAGACTGTTATCACTATGTCAATACAATATCAATCTTATAGAGAAGACATCTACAGATGAGCTGCTACTCACTCACCTGAGATTACATAGCCACTAAGAAATCAACACAAGGGCCCACAAGATAAAAAGGCTCTTGCCACCAAGTCTGATGACCTGAGTTCAATCCTCAGAACCCGCCTAAAAGAACTAACTCCTCCAAGTTGTCCTCTAATGCCCATGGCACACATGTGCCTCTCCCTAGAAATAATTTTTTTTTTAAAGTCAACACAAGACCTGAATCCAAGTATCCTGATTAGGTGTTTTTTTTTGTTTGTTTGTTTGTTTGTTTTGTTTTTGTTTTTGAGGCAGGGTTTCTCTTTGCAACAGCCCTGGCTGTCCTGGAACTCCATTTGTAGACCAGGCTGGCCTTGAACTCACAGAGATCCACCTGCCTCTGCTTCCCAAGTCTGGTGGCACCTTTAACCACATTCGCGTACCACATGGTTAGGTTTTTTGGTTGGTTGTTGCTTTTTGTCAGTTTGGTACAAGTTAAAATCACCTAAGAAGAGAAAACTTCAATTGAGAAAATGCCCCCATCAGACTGATCTATAGGATGCTTGTGATTAATGATCGATGTGGCAGAGTGGCCAGCTCACTGTGAGCGGTGTCACTCTTGGGCAGGTAGTACTGGATGGTATAAGAAAACAGGCTGTGTGAGCACGTTTTTTTAAGCCTGTAAGCTTCTGGCTTCTGCTTCAATTCCTGCCAGCCAGGTTCCTGCCTTGAATTCCTATCCTGACTTTCCATGAAGGCTGTGACATGGAAGTGTAAGGAAAATAAACTTGTCCTCCTCAAGTTGTTTTTTGGTCATGGTGTTTTATCCTAGTAATAGAAACCTTCACTAAGACATTAGGACAGTCAGACTCCCACATCCAGACAGGGTGATACTAAATATTTAAATTATATAACTAACACCTAGCATCTTGGTCTGTTTATCAAAAGTTCTCTAGACAGCCTGGTCTACAGAGTGAGTTCCAGGACAACCAAGACTACACAGAGAAACCCTGTCTCAAAAAACCAATCCCCCCCCCCCCCAAAAAAAAGTTCTCTAGTAATTTGGCCACTCTCCTATAGATCTCCTCTAGAGAAACAATGTAACTTTCCCCTCATTTTGGGGGGGATAAGGTCTTGCTATATAGCCCAGATTGGCCTCCAATTCATGATCCTTTTGCTTCAGACTCTCAAATGCTGGGATTTACAGGTGTGTACCACCACACTTGGCTACAACATGACTTATTTTTTTCTTTTTCTGGTCTCACTAGAGATTTGCCTCAAAGCCTCACACATACTAGATAAAGTGAATACCACTGAGTTATAACAACACATCTTTGCCAGCATGGATACTAGTCTATCTGCCAGTTAAACAGCATTTTGCCTATCTTCAAGCTTCCAGGCACTTAACCCTTAAGAATTTGAAATTAGGGGCTGGAGAGATGGCTCAGTGGTTAAGAGCACTGACTGCTCTTCCAGAGGACCCTGGTTCAATTCCTAGCACTCACATGGCAGCTCACCCTCATGTGTGTAACTCCAGTTCCAGGCCTTCTGACACCCTCACACGGACATAATGCAAGTGAAACACCAATGCACATAAAATAAAAATAAAAATAAATAAAAAAAAAAGAATTTGAAATTACTCTAGGAATCTGCCCCCACCAAAGAGGCTGTGGGACAGGTATATTTTAGAATATAGTGACTTTACCAAAGCCATATGATAAACTGAGCAGCCATCTGCTAAAAGGCCCTGACCACTTCCCTGGACTACAAACCTAATAGAAAGTCCATGGGAAGGACCCTTTCTTACATTCTCAAAATGTAAGGGGTGTTGTGTGTGTGTTTGTGGGGGGGGATAGTGAGATGACTTAGCAGGTAAGAGTACTTGAGACCATGCTTAACAACCTGAGTTTCATCCCTGGGACCCACATCATAGAAGAGAACCAACTGCAAGTTATCCTCTGATCCCCACGTGTATGCCCTGGCATGCACGCATGTGCATACACCTCACACAAAATAAAAGGTAATAAAACCTTTTAAAAAGGGGCACTCATAATCAATTTTTCCTAAATGACACCCCCTTAATAATAATACTATGCGCGCGCGCGCACACACACACGCGCGCACACACACACACACACACACACACACACACACACACACATTCAGTCTGTATTACATTCTAGGATACTCTAAAACTATCCTTTATAAACCAGGAATGGTTGTGGCTTATGCCTGTAATCTCAGGAAGAAAGACAGGGTAAGGGGACACATGGGACACTATTATAAATGAAATCTGAGGCCACCTTGGGCTACAAAATGGGTACAAGGCTAACCAAAGTTATATTGCAATAGCAAGACCCTGTCACACAAATCCCAATTATACATACAAATAAAACACAGGTTAGCAAGATGGCTCAGCAGGTAAAGCCACTTGCCACCAAGCCTGAAAACTTGAGTTCCATGCCCAGGTGAAAGGCGAGAACTTCTGCAAGTTGTTCTTTGACCTTCACACATTGAGCCATGGACTATGAACATGCCCACCCCTAGTAAATAAATACAAAAATCCAACAAAAACAACCAGTTTCTTTTATATATCTTTGGCATGGGGTAGCCTCAACTGTTACTTTAGGGAACAAATCTGCCCTTATTCTTCAGTGCTGGGGAAAATCCAGGGCCTCAAACATGCTAGGTACTCTGAGTCATATTCCCCAGGCCCTGGTCTTATTATCCTATCTGTTCCTCATATTACTCTTCCCTCTCAGCATGTCTTTCTAGCCTGAAATGCCTTATTCTTTGGAGATGATGCTACAAAGGAGGACACATCAGGATTTCCTAGAAGAAAACATCTTTTTTGCTCCTTCCTATGTTTTCAGATGACAGAACAGCACATAGGTTCCTTTTTTTCAGAAAGCAGTCCTAAGGTTACTGGGACCTTATTCCTGGCTTCTGACGCCTCGTCGTACAATGGTAAAGATAGCTGGGATTTTTTTCCCCTTCCAAAGACACTGCCTTATACTTGTCCACACTAAAGCCTTAGAAGGTATCACTGTAAATTACTCTCAAGGTGATCTGAGATAAAACAGCTCAGGAACAATACCATATTATTTATCTATCTATTTTGAGGCAGTGTTTCTCTGTGTAGCCCTGGCTGTCCTGGAACTCTTTCTGTAGACCAGGCTGGCCTTGAACTCAGAAATCTGTCTAGCTCTACCTTCAGAGTGCCATCTTTTTAAACATCTTCACTGGACTGAGATGAAGCTCAGTGGCAGAGCACTTGCCATGTGAATGGAAGTGGGTTGGACTCTTACCACCAAAAGGGAAATAAAACAAAACTCCCTTGACCTTACATCCTTCTGCACTTATCCCCAAACGTCTGTTCCGCCCACAGCAAAACTCTCAAGTTGCCTTCATGTACTGTCTCCATTTCCTTAATTTCCTGTTTACTTTGTAACCCATTCTACTCAGGCCAACATCTTCAGGTGGTCCACACTAGTCAAGCTAAAGTCACCAATGATATTTTCCAGTTATCTCCGAGGAAACAAATTCAATAACTAAGCTTCTGGCTCAACTGTACCAGAACGATCAGCACCTGGAAACAGAAGCCTCCCTTCCTGCCTCAAACCTCTGGCTTTGGAATCTACAATTCAACACTCTAGACTTGACTTTCTGTCTGCTTATCTAATATTGGAGTTTCCCAGGATTTAGTCATGGAATTTCTCTTTTTACTTTCTTCTAAGTCAAGGGTCATAAGCCGATAGGCCCTCAACCGTGGTTGAATTGGCTCATGGTTTAAAAACATCTTAGTCGCTGACATCTGAACATCTGGGTGCTTACATACTTCCAAACCCAACTTTCTGATTCTTTTGGGGGATATAACAGTATCAGTGGATAATGGGCCAGCATTCCCACAACACAGCATAAATACACGGATAGAGCAGAAGCAGCTCCCTTGATTCTACATGCATCTGTTATCCACATACCTAAAGCAAGAAGTTTGGGAATACAGTCCTACCTAAGTCACATTCCACGGTCTTTCGGGAGAGAGGTGATCACCAGAACATCTGGCAATAGGGCCTTCGTCAAGTTTACCACTGTAAGGGTAGGGGCCCCAGGCGCCTTCAGGGAGGGGGAAGGGCTGAAGGACTTCACCAACTGGGAACCTAACAGAAATAACGTCTTTCCACGGTGCCAAAGACAACTGCTGTGGTTTGCTGTCTCTCCGGACTAAGGTGGCCTCGAGACATCCAGGAGGCCCTGTCCTGGTCCTCTTAACTTCACACCCGGCTTTCTAAGGCCCTTTTCTAGATCACCAAAGCCACTGGGCAAAGAAAGCCCGTCTAGCTGTCGGTCTTGAGCACCGGACAGTGTTGGAGGGGTGTGAAGGCGTGGGAACTCGCTGGGTCTTACTCGGCAGCGGACCACGGTGCAGAGCTAAACCCGGGTTGGGCCCAGCTGGATAGGAGGGCCGGGCAGGGCCGAACCTTGGAGTCTCCTCGACCCCACGGCCCAGTCCCGTGCGCTCAGTTCGGCTAACCTTAGTCCTCCCGCCCTTCACGGCTTCGCGGGAGAGAAAGAGCTAAAGAATCACGGCAACCAGGCGGAGACGCGACTGCCCAGAGGCCGCAAACCTCCGCCCAGGAAGCCCCACCCAACGGGAACCAGGACGCCTCCGCCGGAGCCGAGCCCACGCGCGACCGGGCGAGGGCGCGGAAGGGCGCGTGCGGCGTGACGACGCGACTCGCGGCGCATCTCGTGACGCCATCGCGCCTGCTTTTGAAAGTTGGCGCCCGGGGCCGCCTCCCATGCTGCCCTGCGCCAACCCCTCCCCTCACCTTTCCTCCCCCGCCCTCAACTCGCCGCCGGCCGGCCCCCCCCACCCGTCTCTTCCCTTATCAGCACCCGCGGCCCCGGCAGCGCCGACGCAGGCGCACTGCACCGCGCCGCCGCCATTTTGTGTCCGAGCCTGTGGAGCGATTAAACCGTGCGCGGAGCTGCTTCTTTGGCGGCAGCGGCGACAGCGGTAGCCAGTGCAGGCACGCGGAGCTGGCCGGGGACGCCAGGTGGCCGGAGCGGTGGAGCGGCGGCGGAGCGGGCGCCGCGGGGGGTGTGGCGCGAAGGTAAGGGGGCCCGGGGTGGAGGAGGTTTCGCGGGCCGCCTCTAGGTGTCACGATGGGGCCGCTCCGGTCGGCGCTGGCTGCAGCCCGGCGCCAGCGCCGCCGCCGGGGGGTGTTTGTCTCCCTCTACCGTCCCTGCTGCGGCGCGGCCGCCGCCATTGCCCGGCGCTGCCGCCAGGGCCTGGCCAACCCCCTCCACGCCCGCCCGCCCGCTTCCCTCCTCCCAACATGGTAGGCCTCTGGCGGCGGTGGCGACGGAGGCCTGCGCGCTCGGCGACTCCATTTTCCTTCCTTTGTCTCTACCCTCGAGGCCGGCTTTTGGCCCGGCTGATCTCCGGGCCGCGGCCCGCCCTCTGCCCTCCGCCCCTCCCGCGACGGGTGGCCCTCGCTGAGGCTGAAGCCCTGAGGCTCGGTCTCCGCGCTTGCCTCGCTCGGGGGTCTTGAAGCCTCTGCCGCCCGCGCGTAGCCAGGTCCCGGAACCGTGTGGGTGTCGGGTCCCTACCGACGCGCCTCGGACTGCCCATCTCGTAGTCCACCCGGTCCCGGAACCTACCCGGCCGCCCTGAGCGCTTCTCCAGCAGCTGGGGTGCTCCGTAGCGTCTCCGAGTCCGCTCATCGCCGCCGCTGGTCGCCGTCACCGCCGAGTGGCGCAGGCGGCGCTGCTGTGGCTGCGAGCAGAGGGACCCCTGAACTGCCAAGAGCTCCCTCTCCCTCTGCAAGGCTGGCTGAGCTGCTCGCGCCTCGACGCCGCCCGAGCGGGCGGGGGAACGCGCGCTCGCCGCCCCCGCCGGGCCCCGTTGCGCCCCCAAACTCCACGCCAGGGCATCGCTCGGGACCCGGCCGGTGCGGCCCCCAACGGTGGGCGGAAAGAGACACGAATTTCCGCACCAAATAGTTTTCCCCTAGCTAGGTTCGCACTCTTTAGCGCCTTGGGAATGAGAGCAGGCAGACGTCGTGCGCCCAGAGATCTCAAAGGGACTGAAACTTCATTTCACTCGGGTCTCAAGAGATGTGTTAAAACTTCAAAATTCGGGAGTACAGGCTGATTACGTTTGGGCAGGCGACACTGGAGTTTGCCTCCGGGTTTAAAATGTCCTGACGGTAACTTCGCACTCCACTTAGGACCTGATGCTCTAGGGCTAAGACAGTTCAACCCCTCTGGGATTGTGCAACCCGATCTAAAGCGCCAGTAGGTCAGAATGAATTTATTCTTGACTGGACTGGTAATTTGAATGTTCGATGAAATTTGAGGGTTGATGTTGTAATTGAATCCTGGGTCACTTGCAGCAGATGGTTTATAAATGTCTGTGTCTGATGTAACTACTCTTTAGTAGCTGACTTCCTGTATTCAGTTTAGCATTAAGTAAACACTAGCATAGAGACAATACTTTTTTGGAGTTTAGATCACCTAAGAAAGCTAAAATTCCACGGCCTCCATAGACAGGAAAAGAAATTAAACAGGTTATTCCCTGACTTGAAGTCCTTTGCATTAAAAAGCTTACTCTGTTAAATTGCTGGAGTAACGTTTATGTCCCGAGGCGCCCCCCCCCCCAAATTTTGTTACCAATTAGCTGGAGGCGCTTTAAACATATCTCTCCCCGCCCCCCCCACACACACACCCCAACAATTTCTCTTTGTAACTCTGGCTGGCCTCTACTCAGAGATCCACCTGCTTCTGTCTCCCGAGAGCTAGGATTAGGGGTGTGCTCCGACATGCAGGGCTTGCTTTAAACATCTTGATACTAAGAAAAAAAACGAGCTATTCACTGTATGTGATCTCAGTTGGTAGGTCCTGGCAACCCACATTGTATGCAATTATTTCAACACTCCCCAACGTTTATGCCCTCCCATCCCCCTCTCTGAAATGAACCTAGGATTCTCCCAGCTAGTTAGGCCTTACTAGTCACATTGAAATCCTATGCAACTTTGTTTTTTTGTGGTGCTTGTGCATGCCCTGCAAGTGTTCTACCTTTGAGGTATGTTCTGAGTCATTCAGCATTTCATCCCTTCTTTGAACTCCAGAATGTTCTTCCTCACCCTCCCCCACAATAAAATTGCATTGAGTAACTAAATGTAGTAGTGTCATGGAATGCCAGCCTTAGTAGAACCATCTTTCTTTTTTCTTTTTCTAATACACTAGCTCCAACTGTGTAGTTCATTACATTCTTTAGAGTTTTACTGTCAAGGTTCTGTTTGACAAGTGACATTTTGTTTATTAAAGTAAGCTGCACAAGTTCCAGTGGTGGTGTATCCCAGCACTTTGGAGGTAGAGGCAGAAGGATAGGGAGTTCAAGGTCATCCTTAACTTGATAGCAAGTACCTTTGGTACCTGAGACTGTCTTAACAGAGAGTAGTTGGAATTTGTGTTTGTAGCACTAGGGTTTGAACTCAGGGCCTTGAATAAGCTAAATGAGTGCTTATTCTCTACCTCAGCTACACCCATAACCCCTTTTTATTTTTATTTTTTATTGGTTTTTCGAGACAGGGTTTCTCCATGATAACTTGGAGTCTGTTTCTGAATTCACTTTGTAGACCAGGCTGGCCTTGAACTCACAGAGACCCGCCTGCCTCTGCTTCCCAAGTGCTGGGATTAAAGGCGTTTGCCACCACTGCCCGCCTTTTTTTAATGAAGTTTCTCATTAAGTTGCCCTGGTTGGCCTTGAATATACTATGTAGCTTAGGTAGGCCTCCCACTTTAAATCCTTCTAACTCCCTAATATCTGGGATTACAAGCTTGAACCCTGACACATTTAAAAGGTAAGACTGATCGGAGTACATGGCAAAGTTTAGTCCCCAGTACTACAACAACAAACAAATGGCAAGTATTAGCAAAACACAGTGTGTTTGAAAATGTTGTGAAATCCAATCCATTATTTTATACGATAAAGATTTTTAAAATGGAAAGAAAACAACTAAATCACTAAAAGAAAATAAATGGGGTTGGGATTTAGCTCAGTGGTAGAGCACTTGCCTAGCAAGTGTAAGGCCCTGGATTTGATCCTCAGCTCAAAAAAAAAAAAAGGAAAGAAAAGAAAAGAAAAATGGGAATGCCTGCTTAATTTTTTTTTTTTTTTTTTTTTTGGTTTTGGTTTTGGTTTATTGAAACAGGGTTTCTCTCTGTAATAGTCCTGGCTGTCCTGGAACTCACTCTGTAGACCAGGCTGGCATTGAACTCACAGAGATCCTCCTGAGTGCTGGGATTGAAGTCCTGGGCCACTGTACCAGACTTTCTGGACCCCCACTCTCCACCCCCCTGTTTTCCATTTGAAATAGGGTTTTTCTTCATAGCCCTGGCTGTCTTGGAACTGACTATGTAGACCAGGCTGGCCTTACACTTGGTTTCTCTGCCTCCTGAGTGCTGGGATTAAAGGTGTGGGTTACTACCCTGGTCTTTTACTTGATTCTGAACTCATCAGACTTTCCTGGAAATAGATTGTACCCTCAGAGCCGTCTTGCCCAGCCCATGGACTTACTTAATTTAAATCTATATGACACAAGTACATGCTGCCTATACAAGGAAATCCTGTTTATTTAAGAGTAATTGGAAAGTTCTCCTTAGATATCTCTCTAACCTTGTAAGAAAATTTAAGTGCAAAAGTTAACCTTAAGATGTGTTGTAAGAGTTTTAGGGGTTTTTTGTTTGTTTGTTTTCTTTTTTTAGGATATTGGGAATTAAAGGAACCCAGTTGGGACTAATGACTGTCTTGGGAGTTCCTTGGCAGAGTCTACATGTGGCTGGCTAATGCTGTAGGAAGGGGTCCTATGGCAGAATCTTGCACACTTTTACTTGCTGGCAGAAAATTACCTTTTGAGCCTTTTTTTTTTTCCTCCTAGGGGTTGCTGCTGGCATCACAGCTATCCCACAATGTAGGAATCCTGATTTGTCCAACTTTATATCCTATTAACATGTCTTGACTCCAGATGACTTGAAACTGTTGATAAAAATGATCCTTCAAATAGCTAAGATTTGTCATGATGTCAAGACTAAAAAGGAACTTCCAGGTTTAGGAAGAACAATAGAGGCAAATGTGTACAACATTGAAGATAGCTATTCTTCTTCTTCTTCTTCTTCTTCTTCTTCTTATTATTATTATTATTATTATTATTACTATTATTATTATTATTAAATGCAGTTGGTTTTGTTTGTTTCTTGTTTTTTTCTTTTTGGGGGCCCACCACCCACTCCCAAATAAATACATGGAGACTTATTCTTACTTATGAATGTCCGGCCTTAGCTGTTCTCAGATAATGTAGATTTGTCATATCACATTTATTTTCAAGACCACTTAAAACCAAGCATGGTAGTATATGCCTATAATCTCAGCACTCAAGAAGCTGAGGCAGGAGGATCATGAGTTTGAGACTAACCAAGTCTATGTAATGATACCTGGTCTCAAAAATGCCAAAACAAAACAACAAAAACCCTTCTGGAACTAGAGAAATGGCTCCTAGGCATTATTCACCATCCTGTTCTGACCTCCATGTACTTAATGTGCATGTAGGCAAAACATTCATACATAAAATAAAATAATAAATCTTTTTTTTTTCTTTTCTTTTCTTTTTTTTTTTTTGTGGAGCTGAGGATTGAACCCAGAGCCTTGCACTTGCTAGGCAAGCGCTCTACCACTGAGCTAAATCCCCAACCCCCCAAAAAATAAATATCTTATTTTGTAAAAAATATATATATATATATTTTAACTTGTGGGATAGGGCTCTATATGTAGCCCTGGTTGGCCTAGAACCACTGATGTAGATAGATTAAGCTGGCCTCAAACTCAGTCATCATCCGGCCCCTGCCTCCCAAGTGTTGGAATTACAGGCATGTACCATCCTAAGAGGTTGTGGTAAATACCATACAGACTTTTTCTAGTCACTATCTTCAGATCATTCTGGCCAGTATCATTGTACTTTTTTTTTCCCAGTGTTTTAGTGTTTGAATGCAAAGATGTGGCATTATATAGTCTATTGATATACACCTCAAGAGTGGTGATATATTTTTCATGCACTTGATATTTATTTTTTGAATAACTTTAAATTTTTCAGGGATGTGAATTCTATTGCCTTTGGTGTTATAGACTTCAATATGAAATTGTTTCTTAGAATAACAGAAGAGCCATGCCATCGCTTTATCTTGAGGTTTTCTT
The DNA here is from genome assembly GCF_903995425.1 of Onychomys torridus. Lineage (NCBI taxonomy): Eukaryota > Metazoa > Chordata > Mammalia > Rodentia > Cricetidae > Onychomys > Onychomys torridus. The sequence continues at coordinate 33,292,854 of NC_050447.1, forward strand.
TTTTATCTTGAATTTTAAAAGTGTTATATCAGCTTATTTTATTGAGCTAGTTAAATTATGAGAGAGATATCCTCTTCGGTGTACTTTATATAATGAATTCTTTGAAAACTTTTTGTTACCATTAAAGATTTATTTTTATTTTATGTGTGTGAATGTTTTTGCATGCATGTATGTATGTATTGCATGTGCATACCTTGTGCCCACGAAGGTGAGAGGGGGTCAGATTCCCTGGAACCGGAGTTACAGATAGTTAAGAGCTAACATACAGGTGCTGGGAACTGAACCTGGGGCCTCTGTAAGAGCAAGTGCTCTTAACTCTAGGCCATCCCTCCAGCCGTTTGTTTGTTTGAGGTAGTCTCACCTCAAACTCAATCCTACTTCAGCCTGGGCCTATGGGTATATGTCACTGTCTTTGAAAAATCTTCAGAGAGTATTTCACTTGGGAGTTTCTTTTTTCCTCTCTTTCTTTCTTTCCTTGTTTTCTTTTGGGGAGTGAGATGGGGGTGGAGCATGATCTCTCATGTAGTTGAGACAGTCCTGGAGCTTGCTGTGTAGACCAGGCTGACCTCAAACTCAGAGAGATCTTCCTGCCTCTGACCTAGAGTCTAGAGTGCTGGGATTAAAGGCATTGGTCACCAGGCTTGGCTATTTATTTATTTATTTATTTATTTATTTATTTATTTATTTTAATAGAGATAGAATCCTTTCTATCATTACTTGAAGCACAGCAGTTTATTTGTGGTTTAGGGGAGGAAAAATATTAATTAAAACTAGGGTTTGATTATTGCTGTAGGATTTTCAAAGGTCTTCAGAAGCTTCTCTGTCCCTTGTTAAGCTTACCAGTTTGTGCTGCAAACTTATCGGTAACACTACTCAATGTTTACTGAAGATAAGGAAACAAACTGCTAAAAGGATTGTTATTTCAGCTGTAAGAATTAATTTTTGCAGAGCCAGGTGGATCTCTGTGAGTTCGACGCCAGCCTGGTCTACAGACTGAGATCCAGGAAAAGGCACAAAACTACATATAGAAACCCTGTCTTGAAAAAACAAACAAACAAACAAAAAAAAAAGAATTAATTTTTGGTAGTTTTGAGTGTATTGTGCCATGATTATAATGGAATACTGTCTTAATCATAAATCCTTTTAATCTGTATATATTCATTGAATATCTAAAAAGTAAATGAATGTTGTATAGGTTTGATAGGTATTCATAGAATGATTCAGTTAATATATGAACAGTTTATTGCCTAGTGGTGGGGGGTTTGTTTTTGAGATAGGATCTTTCTTTGTATCTCCCTATGGCTTTGAACTATTGACAATCCTCCTGCCTTTGCTTCCCAGATTTGGACATTTAGGCCTTCATTATCACAAGTAGCTGGTCTATTGTTTTTTCCTCCTAATCACATCAATCTTCCCTTTTTATGCTGTTTGGTGTGTTTATGTTATGTGAATTTGCCATTTCATTAAATGATTTCTACTTTTCTTTTAGAATGATCACAAACCTAGAACCAAAGAACATGATGCACTAGCAGACAGACTTGGAGCTAGGGACTGGAGAGCTGGGTTCTGTTTTCCTTCCTCAAACTGATTTTGCAGCCACGGAGAGGTAAATGCCTTTTCCTTTTCCATCTTTGGTCTTTTTGTTTTTGTTTTTGTTTTTGTTTTTTGAGACAGGGTTTCTCTGTGTAGCTTTGGTGCCTGTCCTGGATCTTGCTCTGTAGACCAGGCTGGCCTCGAACTCACAGAAATCCACCTGGCTCTGCCTCCTGAGTGCTGGGATTAAAGGTGTGTGCCACCACCGCCCAGCACTACTGTTTGCTCTTTAAAAGGGACAAGTTGGACCCAGTAGTGCAGGCCTGTGGTTCTTGCTACTCCAGGCATAGGTAGAAGAATCACAAGTTGAAGGCCACCCTGGAGAAAATAAAAATCTAAAAAGGTGGCATCTGCCTATAATCCCAGCCAGCACTCCGGAGCCTAAAAGGTGTAATGTTCTCTCCCTAGTACCAGGGCAAAGAAAGTGTATGAGGTGATGCCATCCTTTTGGGTCTAGAGGATTTTCTGGGTAATTTTGAACATAGGAGCTATATAGCACATTGGGTAATTGAGAGCATGCAAGCTATATTAACCTGGGTATGAAACTGTAGTGCTATATACTAGGTGGTTGACAGGGCAGATAACTATGTTTTTCTGTAGAAACTTTCAGGTTATATATTTTGACCATTAGGAGATGATGTGCAATGGTAAATGACAGTTTATAGTTTTATGATTTTGGTATGTAACAGATGTGATTTTGATTTTGGAGAATTTAGTGTCTGGGATAAATATTTTTTTAATTGGTGTTAGTCTAACTGTCCCATGTTTGCCTTGTAGTGTGGTAGTCATTATCAATTTTTGTTAATCTATGCTTTTTGCATGGGTACTTAGAAAAGATCTTAAATATTGGGGTCTATTCTGCTTTGAGATTTCTAAATAACTAGGATTTAAGATTAAATTACTTCCTTTCATGCTAACAAAAGCATCTTTTTTTACCCCTGGGGGAAAATGTGAAATAATTACATTTATGTAATAGTAAAAAGGAATTAGAGTTGGAAGTTCATTTTTTAAATTACATTTATTTATTGTGTGTGTGTCAGTAGAAGTATGCTACAACTTGTGTGGAGGTTAGAGGACAAGTTTTGGGAATCATCCTCTTCTCACTGTGGGGCTCCAGGGGTTGAGTTCAGTTCATCAGGCTTGTTGGCAAGCCCCATTACCCGCTGTGCCATCTCACCCACCTCAAGAATGGAAACTTCAAATGCTAATATTAAGTAAATTGAATTTGAGTGTAGTGTCTAAGTGGTTACTAGAGTTTTTCTTCGAAGCTTTGTCTGGAACAGAGAGAAGGACTAGGAATAAAAGGTCAATTCTGCAAGGCTGGTTTTCAGTAGGAAGCTACGGCCTGTAGAGTAGTATTCTGCTCCATAAATTATGCCCTGCAGGTTCTTTAGGGCATGCTGATTGATACTGATCCCATACTAATAAGCTGCTGAAAGGGGAAGCAATACTGATTTGAAGAACTGTTGGGGAATGGGATAGGAACATGTTGCTCATTTTTAAGTTATTAGTGCACTTAATCGTATTAGATCCCTGTTTTTCAAATTTGGATATGAATGCCTTCAGAGTACAAGATGATATAAATTTATGGTACTTGAAGCCAAACATAAAAATGACCATTTCCTAGAGCTTAGATTATGCTAATTTAGGGTGTAGCAAGTTAAATAATTTAGCTAGAAATAACTTTAGAAAATTGTTAGATTTGCTAAGTGTGGTAGTATATGCCTTTAATCCCAGTTCTAGAGAGGCAGAGGCAGGCAAATCTCTGAGTTCTAGGCCAGCCTGATCTACATAGAAAGTTCCAAGCCAGCCAATGAGACTCTGTCTCAAAACAAAAATTATATTTAAATAAGTCAACTTTTTTTAAAATTTAATTTTATTGTGGTTTTTTTGGAGACAGGGTTTCTCTACCGGCATTTTTGGGGGAGGGAGAGTTGGTTTTTTGAGACAGGGTTTCTCTGTGTAGCTTTGGAGCCTGTCCTGGAACTCACTCTGTAGACCAGGCTGGCCTCGAACTCACAGAGATCCGCCTGCCTCTGCCTCCCGAGTGCTGGGATTAAAGGCGTGGCGGTGCACGCCCCGCTGAGACAAGGTTTCTGTGTGTAACAGTCCTGGCTGTCCTGGCATCTGCTTTGTAGACCAGGCTAGCCTTGAACTCACATTGATCCTCCTGCCTCTGCCTCCCGAGCACTGGGATTAAATAAAGGTGTGTGCCACCACTGCCCCGCCAAGTCTTTTTTTTTTTTTTTTTAAGTAGAATGCAATTTGTGTTACTGTTCTGAAAAATAAAGTCTTCGACAAAATGAGTTATGAGTACCTTTGGTGGGAAGTGGATTTTTTGTTTTGTTTTGTTTTTTATTTCATATATATTGGTGTTTTGCCTGGATATAATGTCTGTTTATATATCTGTGTGAAGGTGTTGGATCCTCAGGAACTGGAGTTACAGACGGTTGTGAGCTGCCATGTGGGTACTGGGAATTGAACTTGGGTCCTCTAGAAGAGAAGTCAGTACTTATCTCTCCAGACCTAGGAAAGTGTTTTTTATAGGCATCACAGTAGAAACATTTGAGAGAAGTGATACTTTTGTTGCTGATGCTTATTTGCTGGCTTATTGAGACAGCTCTGGTTTTGTAGACCAAACTTGAGACAATTCTGCCTCACCCTCCCATGTACTGAAATCCTAGGCATATACCACCTAGGCATACACCGCCATGCCTAGCTGCCATTAACTTACACAGCGTGCATGCGCACATGTACAGGAATCTACATGCTTGTGCTCTTATGCATATGGAAGGTCAGAGGACAACTTGAGGAGTCAGTTCTCTCCACCAAGTAAATCCTGGGGATCAAATGCAGGCCATCAGGTTTGGCTGCAAGTGCTTTTATGCCCTGAACCATCTCACCAGCTCCAGCTTAGACCTTTAACACTTTATACTGATTTTTGAGAGTTGAGAATGTAGCAGAGTGGTAGAACTCTTTACTAAAGTGTGTGTGAAGCAGGTTCAATCCCCAGTATTGGGGAAAACTTGTCATGGAGCTAGAGAGATATCTCAGTGCTTGCTGCTCTTGCAGAGGACCAGGATTGGATTCCTAGCACCCATCTGGTGGATCATGGCCTTCTGTAACTCCAGTTCTGTGGAGGCCCACAAAGGTTTCCTAGTGAGATCTGAGTTTGCTTTACCCAGCAGAGCTACATTAGACAATTTTTTTTTACCATGTGCATGGTTACTAGGTGATTGGAAAGGGTCTGCACTTGGCTGTGCTGGGGGGAGGTCTTTTGCTCTACTCCTTGGCATTCCTATAAATAGCCCTTTAGAAGAGACAGAAGGAGCTGGTGGATAAGGATCCAGGCCCTCCCAAGGCTGTCCTGTGTCTGTTTCTCTCCTCTCTGTCCTTCTATCTAAATCTCTTATCCCTCTCTCCTGAGGTAAATGTGGGGAGTCAATCTCCCAGCTGGCCTCCCACACAGTTCTAACATTATTTTGTATCCACATTCCTTGCATTGGGCTGGATCCCTGGATTTTCGTGTATATGTATGACATTCTCCATAGCTATTTATCATTGGCTACTACTTTTAGGGTCAGGTTTCATTACTGGATGTCTCTATACAATACAGAGAAACTTCTCTTTTGGTGCTCCTAAACAGAACACAGTATTTCTAAAAGTGACCTGTTTGACAAATTTTTAGAAATCTAATATTCCTTTGTTCTTTAAATTTCTGTGAGTAGTACATAGTATACATGCATCTTTGCTTTTCAGATTTTTCTGTTAATTCTTTTATTGTCTATATTATATTCTATGACACTTTTTAATATACTGGCTGAGAATATTGGGGATTGTTCCCAACTCTTGATCTATGTTAATAGCATTATGTTGCTTTTTATTCTTACCATTATGCTGTGAGGTATAAGTGTGTGTTGTTGAATGTAAGCTGTGAGATTTCTGACTTAAAATGTTAACCTTATAGGAACTCCCCTAACCAATTAGAAATGGTATTGGTTCTATAGCCATTGTGGTAATGTGATCACATACTGAAATGCATTACAAAACTATGAGCTTGCTTTTCTCTCCTAAAAATTATCTTTCAGTATTGGTGGTACCTAAGGATAGAGATGAAACTTGAAGACTTACCTCTGTGAGATACGATTAGTTTGAGATGACTTTGCCTATTTTTTGTCTGTTTTTTGAGATAGGATCTCTCTCTTTTTTGGGGGGGTGGGGGCAGTTCGAGACAGGGTTTCTCTGTAGCTTTGGAGCCTGTCCTGGACTAGCTTTGTAGACTAGGCTGGCCTCAAACTCACAGAGATCCACCTGCCTCTGCCTCCCGAGTGCTGGGATTACAGGCGTGCGTCACCACCTCCTGACATGAGATAGGATCTCTCTATGTAATCCTTGAACTCAGAGAGACCCCACCTGCTTCTGCCTCTTGAGTGCTGGGGTTAAAGTGGAGCACCACCATGCTTAGCAACTTTGCAGACTTTATCTAAAAAATGAACAAGCCAGATATTGTAGCTCACACTTATATTCATAGCACTTCAGAGATGAAGGCAAGAGAATTCCAGTGAGTTTGAGGCCAGTGTGAAGCCTTGTCTCAAAAGGGCGTTGGGGGGCAGGGTGGACATCACATTAGGAAACAATAAACCTATATTTAAAGTGTTACATTTTAGATCAACTTTGAGATCATGGAACATAGATTGTGTATGAGATATGACTACAGTCTGAAGTCAACTGTTCCCTTTCTAGGATGCAGGGAATGGAGTCTGACTATCAAAGAGGCCTATCTCCATTTCCCTGAGTGCTTAGATTATAAGCATGGGCTGTCATGCCTGGTGACCTGGGGGCCTTAGGAAGTAAGGTTTGCCCATCTCACATTGAATCAAAATCTCTACTTTTTTTTAAGTTCACCAGGTGATTCTGATACAAAAAAAAAGTGTGTGTGGGCACCACTGTTCCTGGTTGCCCCACCAAACAGAAAGTTACCTGTTAGCTCTGTATAAACCCGTGTGTGTGTGTGTGTGTGTGTGTGTGTGTGTGTGTGTGTGTGTGTGTTTTGAGACAGGGTTTCTCTGTGTAATAGTCCTGTTGTCCTGGAACTCACTCTCTCAAGGATATCCACCTGTCTCTGCCTCCCAAGTGCTGGGATTAAAGGCGTGTGCCACCACCGCCTAGCTTTCTTTAATATTGTAGCTGATGAAAGCTTGTAGGACTGTTCCAAAGATAGACTCTGAGCTGCTTCTCAGGGTTAAGGGAGGCTGTGGTGACTCTTGGCACAGTTACTATTAGGAAAATAAGGAAAAGCAAGGTGTTAGCTTTACCCTAGTGTTGGGTTGTAGAGAATGTTGCTCAAGAACCAGCCTCCCATTGATACAGTGACACTAATGTTGACTACCCTATTAACCTTTTCTTTTCTCTGTGCAAATGTTTGAGTAAGTGTAATAAATAGGCTACTCTTAATAAAGAGCCTTTGAGACCAGATGATAATAGTAAATTTGAGTTTTTTTGTTTTTTTTGTGGTGCTGAGGAATGAACCAGAGGCCTAGCACAAGCTTTACAATCTAGCATTAGGTTTCCCTTAAGCACTTACTTAGCATGTACAGGGCCCTAGGTTCAGTCTCCAGGACCACCACCACTACCATCATGAGGTTAGGGGTGAAGTGGATTTCTAGCGTTTGGGGGCTGGAAAGAAGGCTCAGCAGTTGAGCACTTGCTGCTCTTGTGGAAGACAGGGCTTCTATTCCCAGCATTCACATGGCAGTTTACAGATATAGTAAATCCAGTTCTAAGAGATTCTAGCTCCCTCTTCTGGCCTCCCTGGGCACCAAGCACACAAGTGGTACACATACATACATGCAGACAAAATACTCATACACATAAACTACAAATAAGTCTTGAGAGAGAGAGAGAAATTGTAGCTTTAAGCAGTTCTTCTTGAAATTCCTTTTGGGGGGGGTGTGTGTTTATTATTTATGGGTTTTTTCAAGGCAAGGTTTCTCTGTAGCTTTGGAACCTGTCCTGGACTAGCTCTGTAGACCAGGCTGGCCTGGAACTCACAGAGGTCCACCTGCCTCTGCCTCCCGAGTGCCGGGATTACAGGCATGCGCCACCACCACCCAGCTTAGATTTTATTTTATGTATATGGGTGTTTGCCTGCGGTTTATGTCTGTGTACCACAGTCATACTTGGCACCCACAGAGGACAGAAGAGGGCATTGGATCCCTTGGAACTGGAGTTACGGTGATGGTGAACTATCATGTAGCTGCTGGAACACAAACCAAGAGCAGCAAGTGCTTTAGCCAACTCTCCAATCCCTTCATTTTTTAAAATCCACTCACTATGTAACCTTGGCTGTCATGAAATGTGATATGTAGACTAAACTGTCCTTAAACTCAGAGAGATCCTCCTGCCTCTGCCTTCTGAGTGCTGTTTGGTGTTTGTTTACAAACTGGTGTGGTGGCACACACTTGTAATCCTAGCACTCTTTGGAGGCTGAGGTAGAAGATTCACAATCAGCCTAGGTCACGGTGAGGTGTCCCTTTAAAAAGGGAGGAGGGATTGCTTGTGGAGAAGGCAGGTAGATCTTTGAGTTCAAGTCCAGCTTGGGCTACAATGCAAGTTCCAAGACTGCCAGGGCTGTTTTATTGAGAAAGACTATCTTGGAAAAAAAACCAAAAACTAAAAAGGGAATACTGGACCACATGATATGGCTCACAACTTTGACTCCAGTTCCGAGGGTCCAGCACCTCTCTCTGCCACACACACACACACACACACACACACACACACACACACACACACACAGAAATAAAAATAAATCTTTTTTTTTTTTTAAGATATGGAAAATAGGTTGCACATGTGTAATCCAAGCTGTCAGGAGGCAAGAGGCAGAAAGATTGCAGAAGTGTCAAGACTAGCCTGAACTGCATAGTGAGTTGCAAACCAAAGTATTTACCTTGTTCTTTGCCTTCTGTTGATGTCAGGTTCATATTGACCTTTGTTGGGTGACCTTCATGTTAAACTTTCATAATTAATTGTTAATTTAAAATTTTTCTTTAAAACTATTAAAAACCTGGCACTACTATTTCCTCCTTTACTGTTTTTAAAATAGGATCTCTTGTAGCCCAAGACTGGTCTTGAGCTGTGATCTTTCTGCCTCTATTTCCCAAGTGCTGAAGTTGTAGGAATGAGCCACTTTGCATGGTTTATGTGGTGCTGAGATTCAAACCCATTGTTTAGTGTATACTAGATCAATTGAACTACTTGGGGCCACCTCTCATTTTTGAGACAGGGTCTCATGTGTAGCCCCACTTGGTCTGGTATATGCTGTGTAGACCAGGCTAGTTTCAAACTCATAAACATGAGCTCTGTAATTAAAAGTGTGTACCACCACACCCACCTGGGGCTACTATTTTTTGTCTGCATAGTTATATAATAATGTCTAGTTTGCTACCACAGGCTTGTAATCTGAGCTACTTGGGAGGCTAAGACAGAAGGATCATAAGTTCAAGTCAACCTACAGGAGTCTGTTTTACAAACAAAACTGAAACTTATTGTTTAATATACTACTATCTGTTTTCAGTGGCAGATAATTGCTAAATACCCTAACTTGTCTCCTAGAGATATGAAAACTGTCTTGTTAACACCACTCCTCATGCTAGGCAGGTGCTTTGTCACTGGGCATATTTTATTCCCAGTCCTCCTTTATTTGTTCATGTAGGGCTTTTGAGACAGGATTTCATAAAGCTCAGGTTGACTTCCAGCTCTGTATAGCCCCTGACACAGTCTTGAACTCCTGATCTTCCTACCCTCATCTTTTTTTGTTGTTTTGTTTTGTTTTTTCGAGACAGGGTTTCTCTGTGTGATTTTGCACCTTTCCTGGAACTTGCTTTGGAGACCAGGCTGCCCTCGAACTCACATAGATCCGCCTGGCTCTGCCTCCCGAGTGCTGAGATTGAAGGCGTGCGCCACCGCCACCGGCCCTGCCCTCATCTTCTAAGTGCTTGCATTACCACACAGGCCTTACTTTCTGTTTTTGAGACAAGGTCTCTGCATATTCCTGGCTAGTCTGGAACTCACTATGAAGACCAGGATGACCTTCAAATTGTCAACAGCCCTTCTATCTCTGCCTTTCAAGTACAATTATAGACATGTACCATGAAACTCAGTTTTTGGTTTTTGTTCACAGCATCTCTATGTAGTCCTGGCTCTCCTGGAACTCATTAATCTTCCTGTCTCTGTCAAGTGCTAGGATTAAAGGAATATGCCACCATATCCAGCCCAACCCAGTTTTAGTATCTTATTATCAATAACAGATTATTTGAAATACAATAACTATTTTCTCCAAATGACTAAATGGTACAATGATGAATATGACATGCTTAATTGGGTAGTTTCCTCTAGGAATAATTAAGTACACTTACTGTATTATCTTGTATGATAATACATTACTAAAATTTGTGTAGTCAAAAATTAATACCTGGGCATGGGATTGCAAATTTGATGCCAGCCTGATCTGCTTAGGAATTCCAAAACCACACTGGGTCACATAGTGAGTCTTTGTCTCTAAAAATGGAAGGGAGGGAGAAAAAGGACATAAATAGTGCAATGAAGAAAATAAATTCATGTTGTTAGGCTTTCACTTAGCATATAATTCGTCTTTTGTTTTTCCATTTTCTCTTCCTACAGTTGCCTTGTGCAAGAACCATTTATATTTCATATGACAGTGCACTAATATGTGGGTATCTGCTGTTTACCTAACATTATTTTGTATCCATTGCTTTAGGGAATACAGAAGTAAGACATAATTCTTGCCGTTAAAATTGATGGTTTGTTGGAGGAAGATGCAGATATAGTTAAAGCAAAAAAAAAAAAAAAAAGTCAGGCTGCCCTGGTAAGGTTGAAAAGATATTGATGGAGGAGATGTTTTGAGCTAGAAGAGAACAAGACAGCAGACACTGGTATACAGATGCCAAGCAGGGAGCACTCAAAGATGAGGTCAAATGAATAGCAAGGATGGGAACAAACTGTACAAGCTGGGAGCTAAGCCAGAGAGTCTGAACTTGATTCAGTAAGCATCAACCATTATGAAGGTTTTTCTATTACATGTGTGTTAGAAACAGTCTTGCTGTATAACTCAGTCTGGCTTCAAATTCAAGTTCTTGTCTCTTTTCTCAGCCTCTTGAATGTTGTATAAGCTGAACCATCATGCTCAGCTTTGTGTTTTAAAAGATCTATGTTGCCCAGGCTGCCTCCAAACTCCTGAGCTCAAGTGATCCTCCTGCCTCAGTCTGTCATGTAGTTGGGACTAAGGTATGTGCTCCTATTTTCCTTCATTCATCATGAGTAATTGAGCCTCATTTTAGAAAGATGTAATCAGTTACTAAAACAGTCTACAAGCTTTAGCCACAGAGGTCATTTGTTTTTCATATGACACATCCTTGTACATATATGCACCCATGTGTGCAAGTGCATGTAAAGTCCAGAGGTCAATGTTGTTTGTCTTCTGCCTTTTTGAGTTAGGATCTCTCACTGAATCTTGAACTCACCAGTTTAACTATATTGACTGGCATGCAGGCCCTAAAAATCTTGCCTCTGCCTTCCCAGTACTGGGATAATAGGGCCATGCTTCCACCAGCTTTTTTGCATAGATAGGTCTGTGAATTGGATTCGGATCCTCATGCTTGTGTGAACAACACAAGCTGTGTCCCCAACCTGCTTTGTTTGTTACTTTGTTTTTGCAGTAATAGAGATCAAACTTTGGACATCAGACATACTGGGCTCTCAGCTACACCTCCCAGTCCATATTTTGTTTTGTTTTGGGTGGTTTTTGTTTGTTTGTTTGTTTGTTTGGTCTTTGTTTTGTTTTTTCGAGACAGGGTTTCTTTGTGCAGCCCTGGGTGTCCTGGAACTCGATCTGTAGACCAGGCTGTCCTCGAGCTCACAGAGATTGTACTGCCTCTGCCTCCCGAGTGCTGGGATCAAAGGTGTGCACCACCACTACCTGGCCAGATCATACTTTTCTTTATTCACATGAACAGTTACTAGTTTCACTGCATCATGACAAACATTGGACAAACTGTTCAGACAGCCACAGTCAAGATGCTGCCACACTGTTTTTCTTTCATTATTAATGAGGTTCTAATTTTCCCCCTTTATCTGCCATTTATTTGAGGCTTATATTTGATTGGGTGCTCAGGATAGGACCCAGGGTCTAGGCATGCTGAGCAAGCCCTGTGCCACTGAGGTACTGTGCAGCACCACCACCACCACCACCACCACCCCTTTTTTTTCTCAGCTTGATTTGGGTCTTAGCTCAGGGTGGCTTTGAACTGTATGTGTAGCTCAGGACAGCCTCAGATTCCCAATTCTCTACCTTAAGGGTGAGGTAGAGATTTTTGAGATTTTTAGTTCATGTTATCATTCCTGGCTCAGTTCTATGTCTTTGAAATAGGTCTTGCACTTATTATTAACTGCTACTACTACTACTACTACTTATCATCATCATCATCATCATCATCCCTAGACAGGGTTTCTCTGGCTGTCCTGGAACTCACAGAGATCTGTCTGCCTCTGGCTTCCGAGTGCTCGGATTAAAGACATGCACTACCATTACCTAGCTTATCTTGCAGTTTTCTTAGTTCAGGGTATTATTTGTTTCTATCTTTAGTTGAGGCTATTATTCATTTCTTTCCTCTGTGTCTGTGTCTGTGTCTGTGTGTATCTGTCTTAAGGTTTTCATTGCTGCGAAGAGATACTATGACCATGGCAACTCTTTAAAGAAAATATTTAATTGGGGTTCCTAGCTTTCAGTTGCAGAGGTTCAGTCCATTATCTCATTGGAGGTGGCATACAGGCAGATGTGGTGCTGCCTAATCTTGGCTTGCAGGGAACAGGAAGTCAACTGACTCCCTGGGAGGTATCCTAAGCATAGGAAACCTCCAAGCCCACCCCCAGAATGACACACTCACTACTTCCAACAAGGCCGCACCCACTCCAACAAAGCCACCTCCTAGTGCCACTTCCTATGAGATAATGGGAGCCAGTTTTTACAGTCAAACTAACACCATGTGTCTGTGTGTGTGTGTTTTGTTTTTGGTTTTTGAGACAGAATTTTTCTGTGTATTCCTGGCCATCCTGGACCACGCTGGCCTTGCTGCCTCCTGAGTACTGAGATTAAAGGCATGCCCCACTACTGCCCAGCTATTTGTTTCTTGAGAAAGGGTTTTTTTTTGTTTGTTTGTTTTTTATGAGCTGGGATTTCTCTCTGTAGATTTGGAGCCTATCCTGGAACTCGATCTATAGACCAGGCTGGCCTCAAACTTACAGAGATCTGCCTGCCTCTGCCTCCCAAGTGCTGGGATTAAAGGTGTGTACCACCACTGCCTGGCTAGAGAGAGGGTCTTATAGTTGTCCTTGAATTGCAGTTGTTTCTGATTCTTGAATCAACATTGGCAAGAGTCATCATGCCCTGCTTGAGTTTTTGGTTTTGTTTTTCTTTCTTTTGATAAGTTTGTTAGGAATGGTTTAACTTTCTATATTTCTGTATAGTTTTTCCCTAACTTCTATTTATCAAAAATACATGCAATTTTAAATTTATATCCTAATTTGTTTCACAAAGATTTTGGGAGTACATGTACAGAAAATACAATTTACAAAGTTATTACATAGTGTCTTAGTTGGGGATTTATTGCTGAGAATAGAGGCCATGACTATGGCAACTCTTGTAAGGAAAATATTTAATTGGGGCTGGAGTACCAGTTCAGAGGTTTAGTTCATTATTGTCATGGTGGGAAGCATGGCAGCATGCAGTAGACATTGTGTTAGAGAAGTAGCTCAGAGTTCTGTATCTGGATAGGCAGGCATCAGGAAGAGAGAGTGACACTGGGCCTGGCTTGAACTTCTGAAACCTTAAAGCCCACCCCTAGTGACATGCTACCTCTAACAAGGCCACACCTATTCTAATAATGCCACTCACTCCCTGTGACTCTGTGGCGGTCATTTTCATTAAAACCACACATATTTAACAAATCAGTAACAAATTGATCAATATGTAACCAACTAAAAACAAAAACAAGGTCTATTATATAGATCACAAAATGAAAAAAACAAAGTTTTTGTTTGTTTTTTGTTTTTCGAGACAGGGTTTCTCTGTAGCTTTGGAGGCTGTCCTGGAACTCGCTTTGTAGACCAGGGTAGACCAGGCTGACCTCGAACTCACAGAGATCCACTTTTTAAAAAGTCCTTGGGGCTAGAGAGATGGCAGATTGGTTACGAGCACTAGTAGCTCTTACAGTGGACCTGGGTTTGGTTTCCAGCACTCACATGGTGGCTCACAACTGTTTGTAGTTAGTTCCAGGAGATCCGACACTTTCTAGCCTTTGCCAGCACTTGGTGCACAGACATACATGCAGGCAAAATACCCACACACAGAAAATAAAAGTAATTTTAAAAATAATTTAAAGCAAAAGAAAGAAGTAATTTTTCTGAATAAGAACTTTTCTTAGCTGGGAGGTGGTGGCGCATGCCTTTAATTCCAGCACTCAGGAGGCAGAGGCAGGCGGATCTCTGAGTTCAAGGCCAGCCTGGGCTACCAAGTGAGTTCCAGGAAAGGCGCAAAGCTACACAGGGAAACCCTGTCTCAAAAAATAAAGAAAGAAATAAAGAAAAGAAAAGAAAAGAAAAAAGAACTTTTCTTAGTAAGCATTAACTCCAAATAAAATTTCACCCATGTTTCCTTTAGTATAAGCCAAGGGCATAATGCCAAAAAAATCTCAGTGTAAGTTTTGTGGGGGAATAAAACTTTGTGACCCATGTATGTCCAGTTTATAGATGATCTGGCTTAAGTCTGGGATAAAGCCTACGACTGAATATTGAATTCCACGGGGTAGTCAAGTCCAGATAGACAGAAAAGTTCCCTTTGGATTTACTCATTAGCAATCATTGCTGGTCTCAGAGCAGTTCAGTAGAATTCTAAGGAATAGAAGCCAAACTGCTGAACTAAAAGGTGGAAGAGAAGGATTGGAAACAGCAAATGTGGAGTTGAGCTTACAAAAAAAGTACATGACAGAAACTACACAGTAAAATGAGGTTTAAGATGGGGCATATTTGGACAGCATAGAGCTGACAGAAAAGCCAAGAGAAGAGGATAAGGGGGACTGATCTAGTAGGCTGCCTGAGAGGATGTGATTTATAGTTAGGTTATGGCATGGGAGCAAGACAGATCTCAGGTGTCTCAGAGTTAGGTCTCTGTATCTGCTCTGTGAAGAAGTCAGGAAAGTCCTTGGGAACTCCCAATTGTCTAGATCTCACTTACTTAATCTGAAGGAAGCTCCTCCTTCCTCTTCTATCCCGCAGGTGATGAAATGTCAGTTTATTTTGATTTTCTATTGTGATAGAAGATACAACAAGGGATCTGTTCTGAGAGTACTGTTGTGTAGTGATAGGACTATAACTCAGTGGTAGAGAGCCTCTCATAGAGGTGGTCCAAGGCCCTGGATTCTATTGCAAGCATTGCCCAAAAAGAAAAACACAAAACCCCAAACCCCAAAGAAACAATGTATCCTTTTATAGTGATACTATAGTCCCCAGGGTAAAACTGTTTTACTAAATTATTTTCTTGGTTAGTGATAAATTGAGGACTACAGTCTTCCTTTCTTCATTCTCTGTCCAGTGCCTTTGAGTTTAGAAAGTAATAGGTAGTAGTCTGTGTGGAGACTTTAGGCTCTGAAACAGATTGCGGATATAGGTTTGAAAGTGTGGAGATGATTTAAAAGGATAGTGCCAGGAGTGGTTACAGAACCTTAGTGTGCTCCAAGAAGCTGAAGGAAGAGTTCTCAGAGACACAGGGAAAAGATCCAGGACAGGAAGCAGCTAAAGAAAGAAGCTTAGGTCAAGGAAAATGAAATGTTGTAAACCCCTTTTTAGTAGTGTCATTCCACAAAAGAGGTTTTCTAAAACCTAGGAAGGTGTGGTGGGCACAAACGAGAGGAGAGGAGAGAGATTTAAAGCAGTCAGGAACTGAGTATTTGAAAGCAGGAGTCAAGAAGGGAGAAGATGGATTAGAACAGTTAACACAGGCAAGGCAGTTAGGAGTGTAGTTCCCTGGGGAGTAAGGGAGAGAGGCCTGATTTAGACTATTGGGTTAGTTATTGATTCAGAGGAGGGATTCACTTCTGGAGAAAGCTAGGGTGAGGAATCCTCTGCTCTGGGAGATGCACTGAGATTTCTTAAGTAGTATCAGAGATTGGTTGCTTGTTCCTCTTATGTGTTGTTTCTCTGTAAAAACTGAAGCTGTTTCGTTAAGACTTCAGTAGATTCTGATGTGCATGGCTGCAAATCCCATGTGTTCCTTTGATTGAGTACTATCAACTCAATTCCTTGGCAGTGCAATTGTTTTCCATTTATATTCCTTTATTCTGGTTATTTTTCTACCTGGGTACAATTCCGTGACCTCTTTTAGATTGGATTTTTTTTCTTCTTTTTCTTCTTATTGCATTTTTGTTTGTTTGTTTTGTTTTGTTTTTTCAAGACAGGGTTTCTCTGTAGCTTTGGAGCCTGTCCTGGAACTTGCTTTGTAGACCAGGCTGGCCTCGAACTCACAGAGATCCTCTTGCCTCTGCCTCCCAAGTGCTGGGATTACAGGTGTGTGCCACCACCACCTGGCTTATTGCAATATTTAATGTTTGAAGTTTTCAGATTCACAGCAGACAATTGCTTTTTCTGTGTTCTTCAAATTATGTGCTACAAAACCCCAAGGGGTGGGGTGGGGGATGCTTGTAGAAGAAAACTTTTCTTCTGTGAGTTTAATTAATATTTTAATAAAAAAAACGTGGCATCAACTCACTGTAACCAAGGCTTACCATTAACTCCTGGTCTCTTCTCTCTACCTACCAATGGTAGGATTTCATGTGTGCGCTGCCATACAGACTCCTCCATTCCATTTTTACTGGGGTATTTAAATAGTCTGGGATGACAAGTGATTCTCTGACAGGGCTACCATTAAACATCTACCATGTGGGAATCACTGTCTTTTCTAATGCTGTCTGTAACATAAATAGGGACTTTCTCTGTTCTTAACTCCAAGCATTTGGATTATCACTCTTGTTTGCGGGGTTATTAATTTTGGAGCTTTCGTGATCTAGAAAACTGGAAACCTTTTTTTTTTTTTTTTTTCCAAAGGCAGCACTTGGGAGGCAGAGGCAGGCCAAGCTGGTCTACCCGGCAAGTTCCAGGCCAGCCAGACCTGTACATAGTGATCATTTCAGTTCCATGGAAGCTGAGACAGAATTAGGCTAGCCTGGCTCCAGAGTATTTTATCTGAAATAAAAAACAAAAAAGGAAGAGAAAAGGCTTAATACCTTGAGCAACAAAGGTATAAAATTGTCTAGTCATGACTTCTAGTGTTCCTGTTGAGACCTTAGAGGTTAATCTTTCTCAGTCAGAATACTAGATTTTACAGATTGCTGGCACACTGGTGTTTGGACATGTTACATTTATAGATAAATTATAAAGTTGCACAGATATCCCTTTGACTCCTGCCTTTCCTGGTAACATTTTATTATATTTGTCTCCACTGTGGTGAAACAACTAGTAAGAGATCTTTGTATTAAACATTGTATTATTTTGCTCTTAGATATTTAGAGCAAAGGGTAATGAAAATAGATAATAGCACTACAGCTCAAACTGGCTACCTAGGAATGTGGTTTTTATCATTCTTGGTTTTATTCCACTCATATGGTGGGCTTCTTTGAATTGGTCCAAAAATAAAGGTTGCTAAGCTGAAGGTATAGGTCAGTGGTAGGGTTCTTGCCTAGAGTGTGTAAAGCCCTAGATTCAGTCCGCAGCACCACTAAATGAAATAACGTGAGTGAGTGAGCAAGCAAGTGATTGATCAATCGATTGAGATTGCTTCAGGCCTGGCCTTGCAGTTTTTGCTTTTATTTTAAATTTGAGGAAATAGACTTTAGTTCTGTTTTGTGTTTTTTGACAGGGTGTGTTGCATGGTGTTACCTGAAGTAACTTAAATGTTCATTCACCTTAGGTATGATGCTAACCACAATCAATAGAAATTAATCCACTTAGTTTGAGTTCTGTGAACCAATTAGTGAGTTAATTAAGGTTACTTACAGGAACGTGGGTTACTCAAAGACACCTGTGTGACCCAAAAGCCCACCATAGAACTCCTGTTCCTTGCCCAACTTTTGAAGGTAGCCCTGCTGAAAAGTTTCTCCCTGCCAGCAATTGTGCACTACTTATAGAACCTTGAAGAGGGAGCTTATAAATCTTGTAACTTTCTGAGGTTTTTTTTTTTGTTCGTGTTTTTGGTTTTTGGTTGTTTTTTTTTTTTTAAGATTGATTTATTTATTATGTATGCAGTGTTCTGCATGCATGTGTCCCTGAAGGCCAGAAGAGGGCACCAGTACAGGTGCTTGTGAGCTGCCATGTGGTTGCTGGGAATTGAACTCGGGACCTCTGGAAGAGCAGTCAGTGCTCTTAACCTCTGAGCCATCTCTCCAGCCCTTTCTGAGGTTCTTGAGCGATTAAATCTCATGAATTTCCTGAGTCCTATGTTCCCTTAGCTTCCTGTGTCTTCTGAGACTCCCTACTCCATCATGGATAGAATGCTTCAATTGAAAAGAAGATACATGACAGTTTTCAAATAGCCCAGACTAGCCTTGAAGTTGCTGTATAGCCAAGGCTGACCTCAAACTCCTCCTGGTACTTCTGCTTCTTCCTCCTGAATAGCAGGATTACAGTGTATATTACCGTACCCAACTATTTTGAGACATTGTCAAGCACAAAATCATGTGCTTTATTTTATTAGCAGATACATAATAAAGTGATGTCCTCAGAACCTCAGGAAACTTTTCTGTCCTATGAATGAACTGGATCTGAAGGAAATGAAAAAGACAACAAGGAACAGAACAAGGAGGGAAGTGACAGAACAGTGTTTGGGTGAAAAGACAATTTTTTGTTGTGTTGGTAGTTTTGGTTTTTTGTTGGTTTTGAGGAAGTATTGTTTTGAAGCAGGATCTCTCTGTGTAGCTTTGGCTGGCCTAGAACTCACTATGTGGACCAGCCTAGCCTCAAACTTACAGAGATCCACCTGCCTCCCAAGGCCGGGATTAAAAAAAAAAATGTGCAGGGGCTGGAGAGATGGCTTAGAGGTTAAGAGCACCGACTGCTCTTCAGAGGTCCTGAGTTCAATTCCCAGCACCCACATGGTGGCTCACAACCATCTGTAATGAGATTTGGTGCCCTCTTCTGTATACATAATAAATCTTTAAAAAAAAATGTGTAACACATCTTTCACTTTGGGTGGGAAGGAGGCTAGTACTGGGATTGAATTTAGGACCTCATAAGTGCTAACTAGGTGACTTGACAGTGAGATGTGTTCTCAGTTCTCTTTTTTTCTTCCTCTGAGGTAGGGCTTTATAACCTCAAATTCTAATTTATATGAGCATGTGCTTTCAGCCCGGTCACATTACCTTTCTCCAAGCTTAGCTTATTTTACCTTGAACTCTTCATCCTGAACCAGGCCATGGCTCTTTCTCTAGGTTATATACTGTCTTCCCACAATGCTAACACAGATACAGTGCCTGCACAGAGAATTAATAAAGTACATCCCTAATAAAGTAGCAAAAGACTAGAACAAGAACAAAATGTACTTTAAATTGTTGTTTAGCAATTACCTTTTATACTTGTGGGTTTTGTTAGGTAACAGTATTACTTTAAATTACATGATTCTCAGACTCGTTTTACTATTAGTTTTTTGTTTTTAGATTTATTTTATGTGTGTATTTTTGTATGTTTGTATACTAGCTGCAAGCTTGGTACATAAAGAGGTTAGAATTAGGGAGTCAGATACCCTGGAACTGGAGTTACAGCCAGTTTTGAGCTCCATGTGGGGTTGGGAACTGAACCCAGGTCTTTTGGAAGAACAATAGTACTCCTAACCAAGAAGCCATCTCTCCAGATCCCCATTTTACTCTTTAAAATTTTTTAAATTAACTTTTACTACAAGTGTGTGTGTATACACATACCATAGGATATGGAAAAGCCAGAGGACAATTTGTATGAGTTGATTCTTTCCTTCTATCTACTACATTGGTCCTGGGCATCAGACTTGGGTCATTAGGACTGACAGCAAGTACCTTCACCTCTGAGTCATCTCACTGGCCCATAATTTTACCCTGTATAGTCCCAAGATTTAAGAGATGGAAACTGGAGACAGACATGATGGCAGAGGCAGTCAGGTCTCTATAAATTTGAGGCCAGCCTGGTCTATATGGTGAGTTCCAGGACAACTAGGGATATGTAGAGAAACCCTGTCTCAAAAATGATCATCTCTATGATAGAACACAGTGACCCTTTTAATTCTAAGCACTCAGGAGTCTGAGGCAAGAGGATCAAGTTTGAAGACAGACTAAAATAAATTAAATATGATGGAAGAGAGAAATGGAATTATTACTCAATGAATATAAAATTTCAGTTATATAAGATGAATTAAGTACCTCTAGAGATCTATACAAAAACAATACACGCACTTAATATAGTATTGTGGGGCTGGAGAGATGGCTCAGAGGTTAAGAGCACCAACTGCTCTTCCAGAGGTCCTGAGTTCAATTCCCAGTCAACCACATGGTGGCTCACAACCATCTGTAATGAGATCTGGTGGCCTCTTCTGTATACATAATAAATAAATAAATCTTTTAAAAAATAATAATAATAATATAGTATTGTGCACTTTAAAATGTTAGGGTAGATTTTTTAAATGTATTTATTTATTGTTGTTTTGTTTTGCTTTTTTGGAGACAAGGTTTCTCTGTGTAAAAGTCTTGGCTGTCCTGGTATTCGCATGGTGGCCTCAAACTCCCTGAGATCTACCTGCTTCTGTCTCCCAAGTGCAGGGATTAAAGGCATGTGCCACCACTGCCCGACCTAAAAATTTATTTTTATCTTATTAATTTGTATATATGGCTGTTTTGTCTGCATGTGCATCTGTGCACAACTTGATTGCAATCCCCTGGAACTAGAGTTGGAAACGATTGTTAGCTTCCAATGGGAATTGAACCCGGATCCTCTTGAAGATCAACCAGTGCCCTTAATTACTAAGCTATCTCACCAGCCCCTGAAGGATAAGTGTTCTTACCACCAGGGGAAAGTGAGGAGGAGGAGGAGGATGACGATAGCAATACAGAGACACTTTGGATATATATAATGCTTTGATTATGGGAATGGTATCCTACGTGTATGCATGTCCAAACTCATAGAGTAAGCAGTGTACCCATAAAATTTTCTTTTTTTTAGACATGGTCTCCCAGTGTAGCATTGGCTGCCTTGAAACTTACTGTATAGTCCAGACTGACCTCAAACTCACAAATATTCTTCAGTCTCTGCTTCCAAAATGAATGTGTAGGCCTGCACATTCAGCCATTATATCTGAACATAAAGAGGTGTGTATGTTGCCCAGATTGTTCTTGCTTGTTATGTAGTTGAAGATGGCCTTGGACTTTTGATCTTCTTACCTCCACCTCCAGAGCGCTGATTTTACAGGTATGCAACATGATCCTCAGTTTTTATTCAGTGCTGGAATTTTAAAACCAGGTTTGAAAGAGAGACAGAGTATGCACAGGTGTGAGCAAGTGAGCACTCAGTTGCTTTCCACCTTATTTTTGAGACAGGGTCTCTCACTGAACCTGGAAGTTATCTCTTTGGTTCATCTAGCCAGTGAGCCCTGGGATCCTCCTGTCTCTGCCTCCCTGACAATGTGATTACAGGTACACACTGCCATGCCCAACTTTTCATGTGGGTGCTGCGGATCAAACTCATGTCCTCAGTGGCAATTTACCAACTGAGCTATATCCCTAGCCCACACAATAAAGCTTTCTGGAAAACGGTATGACAACGTAGGATTTCTAAAGGAGAATTTAGTAAAAACAGCAAGGCATAAGGCCCTGGATTTGACCCCTAGAACCATAAAAGCAAGCAAACTCTCTTTAAGTAACTTACTTTATTTGTTTGTTTATTTGTTTGGTTTTTTGAGACATGGTTTCTCTGTGTAGCCCTGGAACTCACTCTGTAGACCAGACTGGCCTTGAACTCTCAGAGATTTGCCTGCCTCTTCCTCCTGAGTGCTGGGATTAAAGGCGTGCTGCACCACCACCACCACCACCACCACCACCACCACCACCACCCAGTTTAATTAATTTTTTTAATTGGCAGGAAAAAAATTGTAGTGTATAGCATTTTGAAATATCTGTGTGTTGAGAACTCACTAAATTAAACTAATTAGCATATATATGACCTCACTCACTTGTGGTAAGATGCTATATAGTAAGTAGACCGTTGACTGTTTTCTGTATGTTGTATAATGGCTACCTTGAACTTCCTTCTTGTGACTGAAATTTATTTTTATTTACTAATGTGCTCCAGGCGTGTAAGTTTTAAACTAGTTTTACTGATAATTTTTAATATAATTCAGTGTCCAGAGTTAAGTTTCTAGTGTCCAGTGTCTCTTTGTTGTTTGTGATTGGTTCTCTCTCTGTTTTTGGTTTTTTGAGACAGGGTTTCTCTGTGTAGTTTTGGATCTGGATCTCCCTTCGTAGACCAGACAGGCCTCAAACTGGCAAAGATCCGCCTGGCTCTGCCTCCCACCACCACCCAGCAATGATTGGTTCTCACTGTGTGGCCCAAGCTGGTCTCAAACTTGATCCTCCAGCCTCAGCTCTGCAAGTGCTAGTTTTATAGTTGTGTGCCGCAATACCTAGCTCTGGCAATTTTTTGTGGTAGAAGATTGACTTGTGCCTTATATGATTTCATCTGATACTATTAATGATATCTCACCCCAGTAATAACAACTAAAATATATCTGTAGGCCTTGTCAACTGTTTCTGGAGGCTAAGTTCCCTCGGATTGAAAACTTGAGTCTCTAGGTTGGGGTTCAGTTTTCCCATTTTGTTCTTTTGAAAATTTATTTTCATAAGAAACCAGAATTAATAGTGACTATTTCTCTTAGATTGAACTTCACCTCTGCAGTATATTTTAACACCCACTGCCACCAGGTGTCTGTTCATTGGGAGTATGATCTAGAGTCTTGATCAATTTCAGATGTTTTGTTTTGATTGGCAAGATTTATAATGTAGGTGGTAGATTTTCTTTTTCTTCCATCAAAGAGGCAGATATCTCTTGAACAACCATTGATGGATGCCTAATTCATTCACCAAGAAGTTTTTAGTTTAAAATATGTATGCTTTTATTTGGGCAAATATTATCTTAAATAACAATTTGTGTTCTCCCTTAATAAAGGAAAGGGAAATGGAAGGTGAGGCGGTTGAAGCCATTGTGGAGGAGTCTGAAACTTTCATTAAAGGAAAGGAAAGAAAGACTTACCAGAGACGTCGGGAAGGGGGCCAGGAAGAAGATGCTTGTCACCTGCCCCAGAACCAGACAGATGGGGGTGAGGTGGTCCAGGATGTCAACAGCAGTGTACAGATGGTGATGATGGAACAGCTGGATTCTACACTTCTTCAAATGAAGACTGAAGTAATGGAGGGTACAGTGGCTCCTGAAGCAGAGGCTGCAGTGGACGATACCCAGATCATAACCTTGCAGGTTGTAAATATGGAGGAACAGCCCATTAACATAGGAGAGCTTCAGCTTGTTCAAGTACCTGTTCCTGTGACTGTACCTGTTGCTACCACTTCAGTAGAAGAACTTCAGGGGGCTTATGAGAATGAAGTATCTAAAGAGGGCCTTGCAGAAAGTGAACCGATGATATGTCACACCTTACCTTTGCCTGAAGGGTTTCAGGTGGTGAAAGTGGGGGCCAATGGAGAAGTGGAGACACTAGAGCAGGGGGAGCTTCCACCTCAGGAAGACCCTAGTTGGCAAAAAGACCCAGACTATCAGCCACCAGCCAAAAAAACAAAGAAAACCAAAAAGAGCAAACTGCGTTACACGGAGGAGGGCAAAGACGTGGATGTGTCTGTCTATGATTTTGAGGAAGAACAGCAGGAAGGCCTGCTGTCTGAGGTTAATGCAGAGAAAGTGGTTGGTAATATGAAGCCTCCCAAGCCAACAAAAATTAAAAAAAAAGGTAAAATGAGTTTATCTGTAATGGTCTTTAAAACCATTTGGGGATAAAGAGTACAGCAGCCTGTGTGCGAGCTGTTTTGTTAGATTAAATGCCCTGGGGTTTTTTGTTTGTTTGTTTTGTTTTTTTTTAAATATCTAGCAGGTGCCTGGGCTTTTAATCAGTACAAAAGATGGGTTTTATGTGTTTTTACATATTGAATACTGGTTTTATTTTTTAAGTCATAAAGAGAAGTGAGTCTGTTAATGCTGTGAATTAATTACTTAGATTGACTTTGATTATAAAAGGTTGATAGGATATAGTTGTAGTTTGGAATTAATCTAAAGCACTAGATTAATATAGACTAGGTTTGCTTTGAACTCAGAGATCTACTAATGTCTGTCTCTAGTGCTGGGACTAAAGGCATACACTGAAGCACGCTGTAACAAGTATATGTTTTGTTTTGCATATAGGTGTAAAGAAGACATTCCAGTGTGAGCTTTGCAGTTACACGTGTCCACGGCGTTCAAATTTGGATCGTCACATGAAAAGCCACACTGATGAGAGACCACACAAGTGCCATCTCTGTGGCAGAGCATTCAGAACAGTAACCCTCCTGAGGAATCACCTTAACACACACACAGGTGCTGGATATAAATGTGGGGCTACAGCATAACAAAGGTTAAAATGTGGTTTGTAAACTGTCCAGGCTTACTGGAGGAGGAAGTTAAGGAATGCTGTTTTTGTTCCTTATACTATCTGTGGTTTTTTATGTGACATAATTCATAAAGACTTTTTATCATTGTGTTGCTGAGGATTTAACAGTGACAAGAAATGAGATCCTAAAGTCCAAGGCAACCAGTGAGAAAGAACTCTAGAAATAGAAGTAAAATCCTACCTATGTTAAAACTGGCTTTCTTTTTGTTTGCTTGTTTCTCGTTGCTTTATCTCAGAGGAGGTAACTTGTTCAAAACTTAGGGATAGAGAAGTATAAAGATCATTCTGGAAATTCACTTATTGTTCAAGTATAAAATATTCTTTAGTACAGTGTTCAGTATTCTGATATTAACTTCATGTTGGGTATGGCCAGATTCCAGTGAAGTGACTGCATACTAGACCTCTCTTAGACTCCTGTGCTGGCAATTTTTTTGTCAACTTCAAACAAACTGTAAAGTTATCTGAGAAGAGAAAATGCCTTCATTAAGATTGGCTTTATTGCCGGGTGGCAGTGGCGCACACCTTTAATCCCAGCACTTGGAGTTCGAGGCCAGCCTGGGCTACAGAGTGAATTCCAGGACAGGCTCCAAAGCTACACAGAGAAACCTAGGTGTGTGTGTGGGGGGGGGGAGATTGGCCTTATGCTATCATGTGGGGCCTTTTCTTAATTATTCATATGGCAGGGTCCAGCCCATTGGGTAATGCCAAACCTATGCCAGGTAGGAAAGCAGGCTGAGGGACTGGAGAGATGGCTCAGAGGTTAAGAGCACTGACTGCTCTTCCAGAGGTCCTGAGTTTAATTCCCAGCACCCACATGGTGGCTCACAACCATCTGTAATGAGATCTGGTGCCCTCTTTTGGCCTGCAGGGATACATGCAGACAGAACATTGTATACATAATAAATCTTTTAAGAGAGGGGGGGAAAAGAGAGAAGAAAGCAGGCTAAACAAACCAGAGGGAGCAATCTAGTAATGATAGTTCCTGCCCTGACTTCCTGTGACCTGAGAGTTGTAAGCTGAAATAATTTTGGCCATAGTGTTTCATCATAGCAGTATAAACCCTAAGACAGTTCTTTTCTGGAGGCTTTATCTTTTTAGCCTAAGTACTTGGTTGTAAGTCCTCTCATCCAAACAGTATTTTTTCCATATTCTCTACTTCATTCAGAGTAGGTAATCTTTAAGTGGTGACTATTGGTTTTGATTTGATACACTGGTTGTCAGATAAATTAGTCAGTTGTCTTTGTGGAGCTAAGGATTGAACCCAGGGCCCTGTGCTTGCTAGGCAAGCACTCTACCACTGAGCTAAATCTCCAACCCCCAGTTGTCTTTCTTTACAAGTCAGATAAATTAGATAATTAATGGATTATCTATTGCTTTACAAGTAGTGTGCTATATATTGGGATATTCTTTGTCACCTAGTCATGTTATAGCACACACATATAAATGTGTCTAGTACTTTGAAGAAACAGTATTGTTCTTTGATAGGGGTTGTCAGTGTGTATGTACATTGACATGAATACTTCTGTCTTGCACTATACTTCAGCTTTGAAAAGTTCATTCTGTGGTTATCCAGAACTGATTTGGTAAAACTTATTCATGCAGTTATCCAAGTCTGCAAAAGTCAAATGCATATATGCTAGTGCCACTTCATGGTGAAGAATGAGCTTTTCACGTACTAAATGTGCTTATATTGCATTCTAGGGGGCATTCTTCAGGTTGGTTGTTTTATTTAGATAGGGTCTCTCTACATAGTCCTGGAATTCACTCTGTAGACCAGGCTGGCATTGAACTCACAGAGATCCACCAGTGTCTGTCTCTAGTGGTGAGATTAAAGGCATGTACACCATGCCCAGGTTCTAAGGGATGCTTTTGCCTATAAACTTGTAGCAAATGAACAATGACTTGGTAAACATGGACCTTGAGCAGAAGGATAGGTGGTCATATAGTACAGTCTGATGGTCATCCCTGCTCCACAGCAGTGTCTGCTTCTTTGATAGTTGTCATTCTGGTTTCCACCAGAGACAGAGCTCTTTTCTTCCCTCAGTATTACTAGGTACAAAACAGAAGTTACGTTTTATTACTTTGTTCTGAGGTGAATGCTGCTTTCCTTCTATTGGTAACTTTTATCTTCTGTGCCACCAGATTATTCTTCATAGAAAGAATTCCTTCACTCTCTACTAGTTCAGTGGTACTAAAGAAGCAACTTTAATGAGTAGATAAGCATTCCATTCAGTTTTCTTAATTACTGTCGTTTTTCCAGTGATAATTCCCTCTTCATACTTCATCTTTTTAGAAAGTCGTTTTTTGGGGGCTTGGGGATTTAGCTCAGTGGTAGAGCGCTTGCCTAACAAAAGTCCTCAGCTTGGGGGGGGGGTGTCATTTTTGTAGTTGGGCATGGTGTCTTGTAACTAATCCTAAACATTTGGGAGGCTGGGACAGTAGGATTAAGAGTTCAAGGCTGGCCTGGGTTATATATTTATATATTGAGACCCTATCTTTAAAAGAGAGAAAGAACAAAGAAAATTTCTGCAGGTGTCTCCTGGAGCTCACTCTATAGACCAGGCTGGCCTCCAACTCAGAAGTCTATCTTCCTCTGCCTCCCAAGTGCTGGGATTGAAGGCATGCACCACCACTGCCTGGATGAGAAGGGATTTTTCTATTCAAAGGCACTAGATTCAAACAGTTAGCAGAAACTGAAGTTTAGCATGTGTTCTTACATCTTAGGGACTAGCGCTAAAACTTCATTCAAGCCTTCCTGTAGCTTGTAGAGCTACTTTCAACGTATGCAACAGCTTTGCGTCACACCCTGAACCCTGTCATTTACTGTGTGCCTTTAATTCTTTCTTCCTGTTATTCCCTCCTCCTTTCAGGTACTCGTCCTCACAAGTGCCCAGACTGCGACATGGCCTTTGTGACCAGTGGAGAATTGGTGCGGCATCGTCGTTATAAACACACCCATGAGAAACCATTTAAGTGTTCCATGTGTGACTATGCCAGTGTAGAAGTGAGTATCTGGTTATTTTTTAGAGACTTCTTAGACTTTGTGTGTGTGTGTGTGTGTGTGTGTGTGTGTGTGTGTGTGTGTGTGTAAGAATACCAATTTTTCAGGGCAGGGCATGCTAGTGCACACCTTTTAATCCAAGCAATTGGGAATCAGAGGCAGGCCGATCTCTGTGAGTTCGAGGCCAGCCTGGTCTACAGAGCTAGTCCAGGACAGGCACCAAAGCTACACGGAGATACCCTGTCTCAAAAAACCAAAGAGAGAGAGAGAGAGAGAGAGAGAGAGAGAGAGAGAGAGAGGGAGAGGGAGAGGGAGAGGGAGAGGGAGAGGGAGAGGGAGAGGGAGAGGGAGGGAGGGAGGGAGGGAGGGAGGGAGGGAGGAAAGTTTGGTGTATATCTCTTTAATCCTAACATTGGCCAGGCTAAGGATTGTCATTACCTCGGACTGGGTATTGATCAGTGGTACATTGCTGGCTAAGCAGCAACATTCATGAGGCTTTGAATTTGATTTCCATCACTTAGAGAAAAGGAAGGAAGGTAGGAATGGTTATTGACTTCATTAATTGAGTCTACCTTATTACCAAAACTGGATAAGGATACTACCAAAATGGGGGAGAGGGAGAGTTGCATGAAATTAGTAAGCAACCAAATCTGATATTATATTGAAAAATAATTGGTTAAATATGTCCAAAATAAGACTAGTTCAGCAGTGTATGTTACTTTATAGATAGCTGGAAAAGGGACAGTATAATTCAATTCTCATCACTGTGTGAAGTTCTAACAAAACTGGGAAAGCCAGAGTAAATCCATGTTAATTAACTCTGAATCGTGGAAGTGATCCATCACGCTTATAATCCTAGCACTCAGGAAGCTGAGGCAGGTAGTTTGCTACAAGTTTTAAGCCAGCCTAAACTGTAGAGTGAGACCCTGTCAAAATAATAATCATCATCATCATCATCATCATCATCTAGAATCTTAATGCTACTGTTCTGTTGTATTAAAAATTATAGCTAATTGGGGCTGGAGAGATGGCTCAGAGGTTAAGATCACTGGTTGCTCTTCCAGAGATCCTGAGTTCAATTCCCAGCAAACCACATGGTGGCTCACAACCATCTGTAATGAGATCTGGTGCCCTCTTCTGGTGGGCAGGCAGAACACTGTATATATAATAAATAAATAAACCTCTTTTTTCCTTTTTTTAAAGAATTAGAGCTTGAAGAAAATAAAGTATATTATAAATAGGAAAACAAAATTATTATTTTTATTTTTATTTTTTTAATTATTTGAGACAGGGTCTAACTGCTTATGTAGATCAGGCTGGCCTGGAACTCAAGAGAAATCTGCCTGCCCCTGCCTCCTGAGTGTTGGGATTAAAGGCCTGTTCTCCACACGCAGATATTTGGTTTTTTGTTTGTTTTCTTTCCTATTTATTTATTGGGTGGGGGGAGGTGCATTCCTGCCATTTCTGTCAACTGTGAAGGTCAAAGGAGAAATTCCAGGAATCCATTTTTTCCTTCAATCATGTGAATCTTGAGGGTCAAACTCAGGTCATCAGCAATTGCATTTGCCCACTGAATCATCTTGCCAATCCCCCAAAATACCATTTCCTACAGATTTTTTTTTTAAACCTTAGAGAATATCAGTGGTATTAACTGAAGACTTTAGAATAGGAAGAATTCAGTGAAGAGAGACCAGATATAAAAGTAGTATACAGAAATCAAAAATTGTGTGCATGAACCAAGGGTTGAACCCAGTGCCTTCAGGAAGAACTCGACTAGTGAGCTATCTCCATTCTCCATGTTGCACCAGCGTACAAGTGGTGTATCCCGTATCAGTGATGCTTGACACTAAAGGTGCCTTAAGAGTTCTTCCAGGCTTTGTTTTTTGTGGTTATGGGTGTGGGGGGGTAAGATTTATTTTTTAACTCTGTATGTGTGTGATGATCGGGTAAACAGGACTGCAGGTGCCTGCTGGGGCCAGAAGAAGTTTGGATTCCTAGTAGCTAGAGTTGCAGAGGTTGGTTGTGAGTTACTGTGAACTGAGAGAGAGTGGGTCCTTGGAAGAGTGCTACACACTCTGAACCACTGAGCCATCACACACACACACGCACACGCGCACATACACACGTTTTGGATTTTAGAATATTTGCGTAAATATATTAACATCTTGGCAAAGGGACTCAAGTCTAAGCATAAGCCTGTGCACATAAACTGAAGGTAATTTTATGTAGTTACTTATGGCGTACCTGTGTTTTTTACTGAGACCCATCACATGAGATCAGTATCGAATTTGCTATTTACTGGTGTCAGTTCTTAATTTGGGGGGCTTAGTGTGGATATAGGTCAGTGGTAGAGTACCAGGCCCTGTGTTCAATCCCAGCACTGTTAAAAAGAGAAGGGGGTAATAATAATAGTTTTAGACCTCCCGAGGATTTTTTTTTTTTTTATTTCTTATTTTCAGTTTTCAACCTATATTAAGAGTAATAGGAGTTGTGAAACTTTGAGGGGCTTCTAATTCTGATAGTAGTGGAATGACTTAAGTAACAGTAAAAACCATTTCTGTGACATCTTTAGACAGAAAAGGTTACAAACTTACAAATGAGTAAGTGAAGGTTACAATTTGATCCAAAATTTTACCAGCAGAATAAATGTGAATGACAAGTTAAGAAAAATATGAAATTTAATGAGGGATGTATGCTGTTGAATATTATGAGAATAGGTAGTAATCAGGCAGGTGTGGGGGTGGCTGCTAAGGTGAATGGTTGAGCATCACCTAGCATTTAGGAAGGCCTGGCTGTGGATGGCAGTGAAAGGGGAGAAAGAGATTGAGCGATGCTGCTGAGACAGTTACTTGACCACTGAGCAAATGTGAAAATTTCATGGGTGTGGGAGAGTTTTTTCCGCTTAAAATCAGGAAACTTTTTTCCAAAAGATTCAGACAGAAAATTTTGAATGCTTGAAGTACTTCTCAGAGTCAGATTTGAAACTCAGAGTTTGGGGTAGGGTGTCTACCAAAAGAGAGAAGCATGGCCAGTGGTGAGGAAGAGAAGTGAGAGACTCTTAGATCTCAGCCTGTCTAGGAGATACTAATGAGAGCAAAGAGAGAGGGTGGAGGAATTAAAACATGAACTTGGGAGTTGAGTTTTGCAGGAAATTAATATAAAAATAGGCATGGATTACTTATTAAGGTAGTGTGAAAAGTTTCAAAGATAGAAATAAAAGGAAGGGGCTGAAGAGATGATGGCTCAGTGGTTAAGAGCACTGGCTGCTCTTCCAGAGGACCCAGGTTCAGTTCCTAGAACCCACATGGCAGCTAATAACTGTCTGTAACTCCAGTTCCAGGGGACCCAACACCCTCACGCAGACATACATGCAGGCAAAACACTAATGCACATAAAATGAAAATAAATAAATTGTTAAAAATACAAGAAAGAAATAAAAGGAAGGCTGGAGATGTGGAAATGTTGCCTAATACAAATCCCTGGGTTCAGTCTTCAGGACCACTACCACCACAGGGTAAAACAATTAGGAAGTAAAGACTGTAGTACACCATTGTGTACCTTATCACCCAATTTAGTTATGAATGAAGACAATTTGTCTGATCTGTGTCTTACCTGGTTATCTCCCTCTAGTTGGATTGTAATATTGCTGAGATACACAGCAAAGGCTACAATAATGAAACACTTATCTTTTAGACCTTTTTTTTTTTTTTTTTTCTGACTTTAGTGCCCTAAAACTAAGTTTTTGTGCCTAAACCATAGAGTTCATATTACAGTCCATGTTAACAAGTATAAGAAGTTCGGTTGCTTTCATGTTGCAGGTCAGCAAATTAAAACGACACATTCGCTCTCATACTGGAGAGCGCCCGTTCCAGTGCAGTTTGTGCAGTTATGCCAGCAGGGACACATACAAGCTGAAAAGGCATATGAGAACCCATTCAGGTAGGCCTTCTCCCTCCTGATACTCAGGAGCTGTTCCTCACTGAGTCCTGTAAACTGCCACCTGCACCCAGGGCTTACCTGAGTGGAAGGAAGACTGCTAAGACAAGCTCTGGTGCTGGGTGGTGTGGCAGAGCCAGGTGGATCTCTGTGAGTCCAGGACAGCCAGGATTCTTACACAGAAAAACCGTCTCAAAACTACCAAAAAGAGCCGGGCGGTGGTGGCGCACGCCTTTAATCCCAGCACTCGGGAGGCAGAGCCAGATGGATCTCTGTGAGTTCGAGGCCAGCCTGGGCTACAGAGTGAAATCCAGGACAGGCACCAAAACTACACAGAGAAACCCCGTCTCAAAAAAACCCCCCAAAAAATAAATAAATAAAACCTGAAAACAAAAGCTCTGGTCTATCCTCTGAATTGATGGTTCTGAAAATACACTACAGAGCAATTTTATTCAATTTGAGTCTTTGTAACATGAAATGGTTCTTTTAAGGGAGACATCAAATGAAATTAAAATGTAGTGTTTATTTTTAAACAAAGAAGCTGATGTGTGGCATGCACATTTGATCCCAGAAAAGGCAGGCAGATCTCTGAGTTTGGGGCCAGCTTAGTCCACATGGCAAATTCCAGGCTAGCCAGGGCTACATAATGAGTCCTTGTTTCAAAAAACAAAATAAGTCTGGATAGATTACCTGACTCTTCCTGAGTACTCCCATTTT
The DNA here is from genome assembly GCF_903995425.1 of Onychomys torridus. Classification (NCBI taxonomy): domain Eukaryota; kingdom Metazoa; phylum Chordata; class Mammalia; order Rodentia; family Cricetidae; genus Onychomys; species Onychomys torridus. The sequence continues at coordinate 33,324,887 of NC_050447.1, forward strand.
GTAAAACGAAAGTCTTGTGCTAAGTGTGGTAGCGAAAACCTATACTCTTCATACTCAGGGCTGAGATAAGAGGGTCTCTAGTGCCAGACCATCCTAGGCTGCTAGACAAGACCCTGCTTCAAAAAATTCATAGTTCTAATCCCCTAAGATAAGCTTTGCTATGAGAACTATGATCCTAAAATGGAAGGCTTTATAGAGAGATGAGCAGAGCAAAGGTAAAGGTCTGTTTGCTAATTCTGAAGCTAGGCATTAGCCGAACAGTTGCACTAAGCCTTAACCTTCTGAAGTGGGACCTTAGATTCTGTGTGGCCTAATGTATGTCTCTCCCACTCGGCTACTCACTAACTAAGCCATAGTATTTATTCATTTAATTTGTTCATTCTGTATTTCCTTTTAAGGGGAAAAACCTTATGAATGTTATATTTGTCATGCTCGGTTTACCCAGAGTGGTACCATGAAGATGCACATTTTACAGAAGCACACAGAAAATGTGGCCAAATTTCATTGTCCCCACTGTGACACTGTCATAGCCCGAAAAAGTGATTTGGGTAAGTAGATTTACTAGAGACAAAGAATTCATGGAAATAAAAGGATACAACTTTCACCTTCAATTCATTCTTTTGTGTATGTGAATAGTTTACCACTTAGTGACAGCTATTGCCTAGCTGCATGCACTGTCCCCTCCCCAATATCTTCTCTTTATTGGAGCCAAACTACAAAATAATATATCCTGAATATGGGTTATACATAAGGTAAATGGAAACTGTAGTGGGAAACAGACATGTAATAGTAGCTTTCATTCTCTAAATATTCAGAAAGTAACATGTTTCAAATTAAGGTCAGTTTCCTTCAGGTTTTTCAAAAGTATTTGTATATTCTCTCAATAATTGGAGTATATTATTGGTTTGGTGGTAACTACTCTTATGCATAGGTAAGCCAGAATTACATAGAGGGAATCTTTATAACTAAAGAAGTAAAGAAGCCAGGAGTAGTTAAGTGCCAGCATTTGGGAAGTTGGAGCAGAAGAATCAGGAATTCAAGGCCATCCTGGGTTACATGAGACCCTGTCTTAGACAGAGACAAGAGATGACTTTAATGACATACCCCTGGTGTCCCAGAAGTCTGAAGCAGGAGAATCCTTTGATTCCAGGAGTTTAAGCCTACCCTTAGCCAAATTAGTAGAACCATGCTTTAATAAATGAATTATAAATACTACTCAGTCTGCTCTCTCAGCCCAAAGTACAGTGCTTCCTGAACATATTAAAAGTAAAAAAAAAAAAGTTTTTCCAACTGTATCCCCAACACACACACACACACTCCCTCTCTCTCCTCTCTCTTTCTCTCGCCCCCCCCCCCCCTCCACCATCTCATATTGCTGGGGGTTAAATCCAGGACATCTTGTGTGATAGGTAAGCTGTTTTTACTGATTTATCCTAACCCTAGGTCTAACTCATTTCCCGCTGGCCAGCCCTAATGAACATTTATGTCCTTTCTAGTTTTTCCTGACCTGACTTTAGTATCCCTTTGATGTGCATTCTATACCTTCGCTCCAGTAAAGTGGCTTGCTAAGATCAATGACCCACAAGTGGACTGTAGCAAACATTCTACTCATTTCAGTTGGTTTTCTTACAGCATCCCCTCCCCCAATCAAATAGTACACCACACTCTTTTTAAAGCACTTTCTTCCCTTGGTCTCACATCCTGTCGTGCCCCTGTCTCCACCCCCCTTCCCCTCCAGTTAAATCTAAAACTTAGATTTAAAGCCTAACCCAGGCTGGGCATGGTAACGAAGGCATTTAACCCAGCATTTAGGATATAGGTAGACCATGATATCTCTTCGAGTTCCAGGCCAGCCTGGCCTATATAGTGAACTCCTGGAGGACAGCTAGGAGACCCTGTCTGTTTTTTAAAAAAGCCTGATCATGCTAATTCTTACTCTTTGGTCTTGGTGACCTCATCAGTTCCCTTGGTTCCACTCCAGTTCTTGTACCAAACCATCCCTTCCTGTCCCCATCCCTATTGCCATGTCATTGTTCCAAATTCCCTGCCGGAACAGACACATAGCTTGGTTTGAACCCCCTTCCACCATTCCTCTTCTCCGTAAGGGCTGTGCCATTGGTGTCACCCCAGCATCCACTTTTCTTTGGTTCACCCTGTGGACGTCACTTTCTGACTTCCGTGTGCAGTGCGGTCGTTGGGGAAGGCTGGGGTGACGACACTAGGGACAGGACCAGGGTCTCGCACCTGCTCCGCAAGTGTTTCCGTTCTGATCTCGTATACTTAGGCTGTGGAGGAGTAAGTTTTTCTTAGGTAAATAAAATATATTATTAACTTGTTGAAATATTTGTATTTACAAGTTCAACTTGGCTTTATATTTTGTTTGCAGGTGTTCACTTGCGAAAGCAGCATTCCTATATTGAGCAGGGCAAAAAATGTCGCTACTGTGATGCTGTATTTCATGAGCGCTATGCTCTCATCCAGCATCAAAAATCCCACAAAAATGAGAAGCGCTTCAAGTGTGACCAGTGTGATTATGCTTGTAGACAGGTAGGTGTTTAGTTAGAAAGCCATTGATACTCTGTCCATGTGAGGTATTGGCAGAGGGCTTTTACATACCGAGTAATGTAGCTCTGTGTGTGTGTGTGTGTGTGTGTGTGTGTGTGTGTGTGTGTGTGTGTGTGTGTGTGTTTTGTTTTTTGGGTTTGATTTTGTTGGGTTTCTTGTTGTTTGGTTTTGGTTTTTCAAGACAGGGTTTCTCTGTGTCCTGGAACTTGCTTGTAGACCAAGCCGGCCTCTGTAACTTACAGAGATCTGCCTGCCTCTGCCTCCCAAGTACTGGGATTAAAGCCCTGCCTGGTGTCTACTTCTAAGAAGAATATTTCAGTATAAGGAATACTACCAAAGTCAAAGACGCTACTCTTCGTCGTTAGTGGAATCTGGGTCTCCAGTTAATACACTTTCCATCACAGTTGATGTCTTTTTTTTTTTTTTTAACTGAGGATCGAACCCAGGGCCTTGTGCTTGCTAAGCAAGCACTCTGCCACTGAGCTAAATCCCCAACCCCACAGTTGATATCTTAAGGCACATCATCAGCTTCCTTTTTGAAGAGGGGGGTATGTGGTTCGTTTGCTAGTAATATCCCCAATATATATATTGTAAAAAGTTTTAAAGTTTCTATATAGGTACTAATCTCAGCACTTGGGAGAGTCAGGAAACAAAGTCATTCTTGACTATATAGTGAATTTGAGTCCATCCTGGACTATATGAGACCATGTCTGGGAAAAAACAACACAAAAAACCCCATGGGTGTTGTGTCTGAGACTTGAGAATGAAAAGAAATCTGGCTCTGGAGTGACTCTTCAAGGGAAGTTAGAAAAGCAGCCCAGCAGGGGTTGTGAGGTTTAGGGGAGCACGTGTGCATCCCTATGAATATACTGTCACCATTATGACAAATGGTATTAACTCCTTGAAGATGAAAGGCCTATGGTGTGCGTGCATAGCAGCTGGGGTAGTAGTCCTATGACCCTTCTGACAAGTAATTCTGTTTGCAGGAGAGGCACATGATCATGCACAAGCGCACTCACACAGGGGAGAAGCCTTATGCCTGCAGCCACTGCGACAAGACCTTCCGCCAGAAACAGCTCCTTGACATGCACTTCAAGCGCTATCATGACCCCAACTTTGTCCCTGCGGCCTTTGTCTGTTCCAAGTGTGGGAAAACATTCACACGCAGGGTAAGGATCAGTTTTCCCATTATAGTTCTTAATATCACATGCTTGATCTGCCATTGCAAAATGCGGTTTTTGCCATTGAAGTAATAAATGTAGAGATGCTTTGCCTTTTGGAAAGAGTTATTCAACCCTCTTCCAAGGTCTTCTGTCCATGAGGGGAGCCTTCTTTTGATAGGAACTATAATATCTTTGAGTAGGCTGATGATTTAAAGGCATTTCCTTGGTTAGATTGAAATCTGTATTTCATCCTATCCCTAGCTAGCTTGAGTCTCTTCTGTTCTCTGTTTTTAGCCAAGTAAGCACTGGCCAGCTATCCTGACTATGATTACAGGCACTAAGCACCCCTCCCAGGGTTGGGGGTGTGGAGGGCAAGCTTGTCTTCTGACAGGTGCTTCCTTCACTCCATTCCTGTCTTTTCCCCATCAATGACTATTCAAGATGCTGTCCATATCCCTGAATGGGGTGGAAGGAATATGTTCAGTATAGTTAGCAGAACTTTGGGACTTTATGGATTCCTTAAAGGTTTGTTTTTTGTTTTGTTTTGTTTTTAAGCTGAGGATTGAACCCAGGGCCTTGCGCTTGCTAGGCAAGCACTCTATCACTGAGTTAATCCCCAACCTTAAAGTTTTGTTGTTGTTTTTTTTTTTTTAAATTCGATTAAAATAAAGAAAATTTCCAATCTGAACTTAGCTCTTTTAGTAGTGTGAAACAAGGTTTGTTTCCTTTGCCAGAATACAATGGCAAGACATGCTGATAACTGTGCTGGTCCAGACGGTGTAGAAGGCGAGAATGGAGGGGAGACAAAGAAGAGCAAGCGAGGAAGAAAAAGAAAGATGCGCTCTAAAAAGGAAGACTCCTCGGATAGTGGTGAGTGGGTTATTTGTTGGTTTGGTTAGAGGTAACAAATTTGGAAGCCCAGTTTCCAGAAAATGCATAGGATATAGAGGCAAGAAGATCATTCTTTTGTGATAGTCATCTTTCTAAAGCCAGACATGGTGATACACTCCTGGAGGTGGAAGCAGGAAGATCAGAGCAGGGGTTCACTACCAGCCTCACTACATAGCAAGTTCAAGGCTAGTCCTGGCATCAAGGACTATCAGTTGACCCCCAAAAGTTACAGTCTGACAGTAACCGTGCGTGAGCTTAGCTGGCCCTGTCCTTTGCTACAGTGCTCCCTGCTGTCACAGACTGTCCCGAGCCTTTCCTTTCTGTCCTGCTACTGTTGTGCTCCTCTTCTGTCTGTGAAGAAGGTATTGATGGCCTCTAACAGATCTAATAGATTTCTAAAGTCAGTTCTTCCTTTACTCTGGCATTCCTTGTTTCATTCGGGGACCTTACAGCTAGTGTCTCTCTTCTTTTTCTCCCTGAATGTTGGAATCAGTCTGGACCCCATTCTGCTGCTAGAAAAGGCCATACAGTCTTATATATCTATTCCCCCACTAAGATCTGTCAGCCATCTGCAGAGATTGACCAGCAAATTCTCTTTCTTTCAAGGATTTTCCAAAATATTTCAAAGCCAAAAAGCTTTTTTTTTGTTTGTTTTTTTTTTTTTTGCCCCCCCCCCCCCCCCCCAGACAGGGTTTTTCTTTAGCTTTGGAGGCTGTCCTGGAACTCGCTTTGTAGCCGAGGCTGGCCTCGAACTCACAGAGATCACCTGCCTCTGCCTCCCGAATGCTGAGATTACAGGTGTGCGCCACCACCGCCTGGCTTTTTTAGCTTTTCGAGACAGGGTTTCTCTGTGTAGCTCCAGCTGTCCTGGAACTCACTCTGTAGACCAGTCTGGCCCCAAACCTCACAGAGATCCCCCTGCCTCTGCCTCTGGAGTGCACCACCACCACCATTGCCGCTTGGTGCCATAAAGCCTCTTTCACCTCGTGTGAGGGCTTGTGTTAGTGTCTGTGTGAGCTCAGGTCATGCCTGCCCCAGGGCACTCCTGTCTGTTTCCCTAGTGCACATACCACCACTCCAGACTCTACTTATTAGTATTTAATCTTTTCATATTGTGTATATGTGAGAAAATAAGGTTTGTAACATGAATTCAGATGCCAGTTGAAGCCATAATTACTAAATCTCCTGGAACTGGAGTTACTGGTGGCTGAGAGCCACCTGAGGTGGGTGCTGGGAATTGAACTCTGCAGAAGCAGGAAGTGCCCTTAAACCAATGGGCCAGCCACCACGCTTTTTTTTTTTTTTTTCTTTTTTAATGTAATGTGGGTGGTGATAATCGAACTCTCAGGTCCTCGTGTTTGCATGCCAAACACTTGACTACTTGAGCTGTCTCCCTAGCTCCAGATAACACCTCTTAACTGAAATAGTGAAGCCTAGTCAAAGGGACTTTTATATTTTAATGAACAATCTAAATAAAGGCTGTATATGGTCCAGACTGGCCTCAAACTCCTGCCTCAGCCTCTCAGATACGGAATTGCATAAATATACTACCATATGCAACTGTCTCATTCTTTAATTTTCAAACCACTGTTAAATGGTTTGGGGTACTAGAGATACTAAAGGAAATGGAGGGTAGGTGTATGTCAAGTCAGTACACCAAATAAGAGATTTGAGACTTCAAAGCCTTGTTATCTGACTCCTTATCTGTATTCTCTCTAGTAATTCACCTCCTTTACATTTAATAGTTTCAAAGGCTGGGGATGTAGCTCATTTGACAGCACTTGTAGAACATGCACAAAGCCCTGAGTTCAATCCCCAGCACTCCATAAAGTAGGTATCATGGCTCACACCTATAATTTTAGGAGTTAGGGGCAAGAGGATCAGGGGGAAAGGACCTTGTATGCACCTGCAGTTTTGTGTTTCCTTCTTGTACAGGTGAGTGTGTGCTCACATGCACTACACGGTCACCTCTGTGCAGGCAGGTCAGCATCTCCATCTCTGCTGCTTGAGCTTGAGCCAGCCTCCTGCTTTACTCTTGTATAATAAGAGGAGTCTTTGGTTTGTTTGCTTAAGCACTCTTCTGTAGTTCGTTATAAACTATAAGATGAAGTTGTCTCTGTGGTTTGAAGGTGAGTGGTTTTTTAATAGTTTTTTGAGACAGGGCTTCTCTGTGTGGTCCTGGCTGTCCTGGAACTTGCTCTCTAAAGATCTGCCTTCCTTTGCCTCTCAAGTGCTGAGATTAAAATAAAAGCAAGTGCCATCACCGCCTGGCATAAACTCGGTTTTTTTTTTTTGTTGTTGTTTTTTGTTTTTTTGTTTTTGTTGTTTTTTTTTTTTTTTTTGGTGGAGCTGAGGATCGAATCCAGAGCCCTGTGCTTGCTAGGCAAGCGCTCTACCACTGAGCTAAATCCCCAACCCCCAGTATTCTTATACTAAAGTTAAAAGGGAAAGTTAATGGGAAGCCCATGTGAAATGTGAAAGTAGTATATAAGTTGACCACTTCTGCACAGTACCAGTTTACCTTATCATTTTACAGATGGCAAAACTTTGGTAAAAGCCTTTTTTAAAGGATTTTTTATTCCCTCTACATATCCATAGCTGGCCTTGAACTCAGTCCACCTGCCTCTGTCTCCCAAGTGCTGGACAAAGGTGTGCACCACCATGCCTAGCCTAAGACCTTTTCTTAGTAAAAGAAATGTAGAATGGTGCTTTCAGAACATTTAATTGTTTGCTGTCTCTTTCCACTCTGCTTGACCCATCACCTGTGCTTTGATTTCTTGAGAAGAAAATGCTGAGCCTGATCTGGATGACAATGAGGAGGAGGAGGAGCCTGCTGTAGAAATTGAACCTGAACCAGAGCCTCAGCCTCAGCCTCAGCCTCAGGCCCCAGCCCCACCACCTGCCAAGAAGAGAAGAGGACGACCTCCTGGAAGAACCAACCAGCCCAAACAGAACCAGCGTAAGTTGCCTGCCTTGGCTCAGTAGGCATCTTCTCCCTCATTTGAGGAAGCCAGATGGGTCTGTGTTCTTGTGAAGATGAGAATTAAGTCATGAAAACAAGTTAAGGTCACATTGGCAAACAGACTCTCAGGAAGTTTTCTCTAAAAGCCCAGAGAAGGATGCTAATGTCCTAAAGTGGGGTGCACTGTTAATGTGGGAGGGCTTATAAAATAACCAGTCACCATCGCCTGCAGAGTTGATGCAGTAATGGATAGAAGAGACAGATTTCAAGGCATGAGGGATAAAAAAAGGAGGGGACTAAGAGTGCTCATCTAGTGTTGTTATTTTTTCTCTTTTGGGGGACCCACCACCCAGCTCCCAAATAAATCACTCACAGAGGCTTATTCCTACTTACACATGTCTGACCTTAGCTTGGCTTGTTTCTTTCCAGCTTTTCTTAAATTATCCCGTCTTGTTTTGCCTCTGGGCTTTTCCCATTCTCTTACTTCTGTAAATCTTACTCTTACTCCGTGGCTGGCTGTGTAGCTGGGTGCCTGGCCCCTGGAGTCCTCTTCCTTCTCTGGCTACTTCTCTCTTCTCTTCCCAGATTTCTCCTTCTTTACATCTCTGCTTGCCAGCTCCGCCTATCCTTTCTCTTGCCTCATTATTGGTCATTCAGATCTTTATTAGACCATCAGGGGTTCTAGACAGGCACAGTAACACAGCTTCACAGAGTAAAACAAATACAACATCAACAAGAGTAACACACCTTCAAATAGTATTCAACAATCGAGAGAGATTCAGCTCTATAAAGCTGTGAGTGGTATTATCACCCACAATCCCAACCCTTGGGGGAATGGGGCTGGCCTGGGCTACATGGAGAGGAGGGAAAGGGACAGAGAAAAGAAAAGCGGGAGGTGTAAGGGCTGGTCCAGAGGTGTGTTTCCTCCAGGCACCCTGCAGATGGCAACAAGTGCTCACTCTCTACTCCCAAGTGTCTTTAGAGCTCCTTACAACAGCCTTTCCTCTCTGTAAATTCAGTTTAATCTATTCAACGTTCTCCCCGAACCCAATGTTTAGATGTCCATCACAGAAAAGGAAGTTAACTTTAGATCTCGAACCAGGCCCGTCAGTTCATCCACACACATTCAATCAAGAGCTCTACAGAATCAGAAATGTCAGCCATATCATACACGCTGACGAATTCCTACTCATGTGCTGTGTGGGGTTGAACTTTCTTCCCCTGCTTCACACTACTATAAATCCTAAATTCACAACATAAGGGAAACTAAACATTTTAAAAGTGTGATTTGGAGGCCTGTGAATGTCAGTATTTGGTACTTTGACAGGTAGCCCGTTGGGCTTGTATGTATGACTTGCATCACTGCTAAGGCTTTCTAGTTGCTGCCATCCCACTCACTCATCAGCGTTGAAAGGATCCCGATACTCTGGGGCTTTAATGTACCATTTGTTTTGTTCCTGTTCTTCTTTGCCAGCAACAGCCATCATTCAGGTTGAAGACCAGAATACAGGTGCAATTGAGAACATTATAGTTGAAGTCAAAAAAGAACCAGATGCTGAGCCTGTGGAAGGGGAAGAAGAGGAGGCTCAGGCAGCCACCACAGATGCCCCCAATGGAGACCTCACACCTGAGATGATCCTCAGCATGATGGACCGGTGATGACGGGGACTTGCTCGTCACCAGGACTATTGGGGCTGTGTTTAAACGGCCCGCATCTTAATTTTTCTCTTTCTTTCTTTTGGCTTTGGGAACGGCATAATTTTACACCATTTTACCAAACATACTGAGAACGAAAACTTCAAGGATGATGTTAGAAAAATGTGATTTCCTAGAACTTGTTGTTTGATGTTAGCAAATCATGGACTGTGCTGAGTCTCCGAGGGTTTGCTGTAAGTGCTGAGGACAGTGTTGATGCCTAACTAGTTTTCTTAGATGGAAACAGAGACATTGAGCCCTCTCTCTTGATTTAGTAAACCACTCCAGAATGGCCACGGGTTTCCCAGAGTACTATGGTCTTCCCAAGAGAGTTTTTAATTGTAAATGCAGACTTGGGAAAGACTTAGACTTTTAACCTGGTTTTTGCTTTTGCTTTTCCCTGACTCCATTTGCTTGGAGTCAGTTGCACACCAGTAGGATGGCATGCTACGATCAGTTTCTGTCCTGAACGCTTTGCCTCTTTCTTGGCAAAGTTTCTGGTATGGTCAAGCTTGTAAATAACCTTTTTTACATTTTAATCTTTTCCATTAATTAAGAGGTTGAAAGAAGTGCAGTGTAAGAAAACCCAGCATTTTAATTACTTGCAAATTAAGGTACCACGGACTCGGTGGTGTGTAAATGTGGAATCGGATCACAATCATGTAACAGAAGGGCACTGGTCCTGCTGCCTGCTAGTGATGGACACCCATGTGGAAAGTCATCATTTCCAGGTCATGGACCAGCATTTGAACCTTGAACAAATAACTCATTTATGATTTTTCATCAACATTTTCTTTGCTCTGTTTGTTGCTGGATGTTATATTTTTTAAATCTTTGTTAAAGCCAGAAGAGTTGATTATGAGTGGGTCACAGCAGCCTTGGCAAGCTGGGCCAGAAAATTTCACTAGGTCAGTAATTTAAACTTTGGATCTGGAAAAAGAAATTATTAATAATAATGTGAAGCAAACCAACTTAAAAAGTGATTCTTGCACATGAATTGTCACATGTTGATACGTGTTTTTTAAAGAGCCTCAGTCTGACTGATTTCAAACACTTTTTTTTCTTCTGTGTATTGCTTTTAAGAGAGCCATCAGTTAGCTATCAGACTCTAGGTTGATGCATTTTTGTACTTAGCTGTACTGTGTGATATTTTTCATTATTTTAGGATGCCAACATGAGACCTGTAATAAAATATGTAATGGGGTTGAAAGCTGGGGAGGAGGATCTACTGCTGTACAGCTAATAAATCATAACGGATTAACAGGCACCCTGCAGCCTCCATCGTGATTCCTGTTTGCCGGGGTCCCTTGGGCCTGTGCACAGCATCATCTCTGCAGCAGACTGCAGATAGATGGTCCTGGCAGATGAGAGCATAGGAATGCAACCTGCCTCAAGTTGTAGTGCCCCAAGTGTGTGGGAGTAGAGAAGTGCATGGCTACACAGCCTCCTGCTTCCATGGTTGTTGTTGGGGTTTTTTACTCTTTGGAGGGGGGGGGGGGGGGACTTGCCACCCAGCTACCAAATAAATACACACATGGAGGCTTATTATTACTTATGAATACTCAGCCTTAGCTTGGCTTAGTTTCTAGCCAACGTTCCTTATCTTAAATTATTTTGTCTGCCTTTTGCCTCTGGGCTTTTCCTGTTCTCTTACTTCTGTTGTCATGGCAAATACACCCACTCACATAAATAACACATAATAGAGGAGTCACTATATTGCTGTAATTTAGGGTTCCTTTCTTCCTAATTGCGTCTATGGTTTCTTAATGTTCCACCAAAGCAACCTTAAAACAAAAAAAAGTTTTATCTGGGACCTTATAGCTCAGATGTTAGAGCGATGATGGTGGAGCAGAGTGTAGGCCAGGTGGCTAAAGCAGGCAGCTGAGAGCTGTAGATGTGAATCCATAACAGGAGCAGAAAGAGGCACACCAGGAATGGCACAGCAGTATAAATGCTAAAAGTTCTGCAAAGCATTGTGGACAAGCCGTTTAATCTAATTAGGGAGGCAGAGGCATGGTGACTCTTGCGTTCGAGGCAGCCTGGTCCTATATACAAGTTCCACTGATATGGCAGGATTACATAGAGACCTCTCTCCAAAAACAGACCCCAAATGCTGTGTGATGTTTTCTGCTGTGAATGTGTCTTGCTTCTGATTGGTTGATAAATAAACAATGCTGATTGGCCAGTAGCCAGGCAGGAATATAGGTGGGACAAGCAGAACGAGAAACTGTGGGAGGCTGGAAGGCTGGAAGCGGAGGCGACACCAGCCGCCTTCCACAAGAGCAGCATTTAATGGACCAGGTAAAGCTATGGACAATGGCAACATCAGATAATAGAATTGGGTTGAGTTTAAATTAAAGCTAAGTCTGTGTTAGGCCTGTAGCTATGGCTTGAGGAGTTCTTTGTAATTAATATACGCTTCGAGTTGATTATTTTATATATTATTATATATGTTATTATATATTATATGTTATATATCTCTGCGGGTCTGTGGGTCTGGCAGATCAGAGAAAACTTAGCTACCAACACATAACAATTATAGGAAAATTGGATTTTTTCAGATAAATATTGACAATATGTGTGAAAGCTCTTAAACAACACGAGGCAATTCTACCAAGCTACACTTGGTCCTCTTTGCATACTGTCCTTTTAGATTATGGCTTGACACACAATAAGCCAATCACTGCTTTGTTTAAACCCCAAATGGGTAATTTTGTTGTGGTAAATATCTAATTTTACTATGTGTTTCCTAATTCGACAAGTATTTTGTAATCATATAAAGAGTAGCGAGGAGTCGCTATAAGTGACGATTGAAGATTGAAACTGTCAAATCGCCTTTCCTTTCAGAGCTTGGTGAAAATTGTTGTATTATCATAAAAATATGTGTCTATTATCAAGCTGTCCTGGACTCGTATTTTTTATTTTTTGTATAGACCAGGCTGGCCTTGAATTATGAGATCTGCCTGCCGGCCCTCTACCTTCTGAGACCCGTGATTAAGGTGTGTATTATCACAGCACACCACACCTGGCTCCTTGCTTACTTATGTTTCTTTAACCGAGCGGTTTTCTGGCTTCTAGCACCCAAGAAGTTAATGAGGTGACGTGGCAGGGTGCCGGGGGTGGATGTCGAGACCGCGGATTGTTGCCTTCCAAGATGCCCTCAAACCAAGGGCTGCTTCCTTAGATCCACCGTCCTCAATTTAATTTGTAAATAACACTCTGGTCTCACTGCTGAGATCCAGAGCTATGTATCCATCTGCTTCCTGGACACAGTCCTACCCCCTGGCAGTCCCACAGATGCTTCAGCCTGAATACAATCTCATGTGACCTTGTCTTTTCTCTGTCCTGTGTCTCTTTCAGGGCCCCTGAATACAGCAATGGCAACTACCACCCAAACCTAACCCTAGCCCCTCTCTAGACTGTCTTCAGAAATCGATGTTTCAAAGAATGGTGGTGCATGCCTATAGTCCCAGGACGCAGGAGGCTGAGGTAGAAGGACTGACAGTTTGAGGCCAGTCTAGGTTATTCATGGACAGCCTGAGACTAAACAGCATACTATGGTCTCAGAAAGAAATGAGCTGGGTGTGGTGGTCCAAATCTATTATCTCAACACCTGGGAGGCTAAGGCAGGAGGACTGTTCAAAGTTCAAGGCCAGCCTGGGCTACATAATGAGTTTGAGGCTAGACTGGACTACATAGTAAGACCCTGTCTCAAAAGAAAGTAGTGGGGTTGGGGGCTCAGCAGTTAAGAGCACTGGTTGCTGTTCCAGGAGATCCGATGCCTTCTTCTGGCCTCTGTGGTACATAGACTGCAGGCAAAACATCCATACACATAAAAAAATTTAAGACAGGCAGTGGTGGCGCATGCCTTTAATCTCAGCACTTGGCAGGCATAGTGACAGGTGGATCTTAGTGAGTTTGAGGCTAGCCTGGTCTACAGAGTGAGTTACAGGACAGCCAGGACTACACAGAGAAACCCTGTCTTCAAAAACAAAAACTAAATTTTAAATCTAAAAAAACTGATTAAAGAAATAGTATGGGCTGGGCAGTGGTGGCGCACACCTGTAATCCCAGCACTCAGGAGGCAGAGGCAGGTGGATCTCTATGAGTTTGAGGCCAGCCTGGTCTACAGAGCTAGTCCAGGACAGGCTCCAAAGCTACAGAGAGAAACCCTGTCTCAAAAAACCAAAAAAAGAAAAAGTAGTGTGGTAGTATACACTTTTAATTCTAGTACTTGGGAGGTGGAGAAAGGAGAGTCAGGAGTTCAAAGATCAGCTTTATCTCATGTACACAGTCTGACAAGGTCAGCCTGGGCTACATGAAACAGAGACAGAGAAACTGAGAATTAATTAGTAGGAAGGCTAGGGGCATAACTTATCAAGTGGTACAGTGAATGCCTAGGGTGCACAAGTGCCTGGATTCAATCTCCAACACCATAAATAAGTAATGTTGGCAAGTAGCTTACGTAGTTCTTTTGTTATTGTTGTTTTGTTTTTCTGAGACATGTTTTCACTGTGTAGCTCTGACTGTTGTGGAACTCGATCTATAGACCAGGCTGGCCTCAAACTCTAGATCTGCCTGCCTCTGCCTCCCAAGTGCTGGGATCAAAGGCATGCACCACCACGCCTGGCTAGGTAGTTTTTTCAGATACGTGTCCAGCTGGCTTTTAGCTCTAACCTTTTATAAGTTGAATTATACCTACTATCCCCATTGCCCCGATCCCAGGACTTCTGAGCTTTCATCTCTTCCCCTAGCCTAATTTTTACTAACCCTGAAGCCATCAGCTCCTCAGAGAGGTGCACCCCAGATGTCTTAGCCTTTACCATCCCCCCCCCACACTCAGTAAATTAGATCAGGGTATAACTGTCTGTTGGCCAAGATGGACACTATGTCTGGCTCCCAGGGAAAGATACCTTCATCCTGGCCTTGACTCGAGACTCCACATTGTCATACTTGGGTGAGCGCCACAGTGCCTTCAAGGGCTTAGGCTGGCTCTGCTCTCGCCTGCGTTCTTGATCTTGGAAGCGCCTCTGAATCTCTCTGATCCGCCTCAGGTTTTCCTTCTCATGGTCTTTTGGATCCTTCCCTGGGGAAAAGCTGTTGCTAGGGATAGGGCCATGCAGCTTAGACCAGACCACACACAAGCTCACACTGTGCCCTCTGCAGAAACGTCTCACAGTCTGGTCTAGGAGAGACCCTGGGTTCAATCTCACACACACACAAAACTTAAATACAACCAAGACTTCTTCATGTATGTTAGACTCCATGCACTCACAGCACGATCACCCCCTTATTCTCTTCTTACATAGTATTCCTCCTGGTTATCTTCTACATTTTGATAGTGAAATATACCATTAATCACCTTGTCCTGTCTTGTTTATTGCCTCCAATTGTGACACCCATACTTTTTTTTAAAAAAAAAAGATTTACTTATTTATTATGTATACAGAAGAGGGCGACAGATCTCATTATAGATGGTTGTGTCAACCACCATGTGGTTGCTGGGAATTGAACTCAGGACCTATGGATGATCAGGCAGTGCTCTTCACCTCTGAGCCATTTCTCCATTCCCTACCCCACCCTCTTTTTTTTTTTTTTTTTTTTGGTTTTTCGAGACAGGGTTTCTCTGTGTAGCTTTTGTGCCTTTCCTGGATCTTGCTCTGTAGACCAGGCTGGCCTCGAACTCACAGAGATCCGCCTGCCTCTGCCTCCCGAGTGCTGGGATTAAAGGCGTGTGCCACCACCACCAGGCTGACACCCATACTTTTTAAGTCTGTTTTCCTAACACCTACAGAGCTTGGCACAAAGTAAGCTAAGTAAACAATGTTCCATCAAGGTGTGAATGCTTGAAGCTAGGATTTCCTACATAAGGATGAACTCTGATCCTGTCAGGAGGTCGTGCATTTCAGCTTCCTTCTGTGCTAGGAAAACTAAAAAGTACATTGATTACCTGGGCTCAAGCCAATTAAGCATCCTATCTATTTTAATCTCTACTTTTGACCTCTCCACCTCCGAATGCCTCGATACCCCTTCTGGCAAGGACTTACTCTTAGGAGAGACCCCTGAACCAAGGGAGATGGCCCCCAGTTGCAGCAGCACGTCCCCCACGCCGCGCTGGCCACGCTCTAGGATCTCTCGGGCTCCAGGCCTGATACGGGGACCACGAGGAGGACTGGAGTCCGGGTCGCGACCTGACAGGTCCAGCTTCAGCGCGTTTCCTTCCAGGCGCCCTTGGGCTGAGGAGCAGGACGCGGTGGAAAGCCGTGCTCAGTGGTGGGACGTAGTACCCGCCCCGCCGCGGACCCCGCAACTCACCCGAGGCCGGCCGCCGGTAGTAGTCCGGGCAGAGAGTAGGGTCTGGGGGGATGGGTCCAGAGATGCGGGACGGGCCCTCGCACATGATTCTATCGCCGCCCTGCAACCGTGCACCGTCGCATGCTGCGCGGCGCAACTCGGGCCCCCAATCCCTGTCGGGGACTTCCACCCTCGACGCGAGCCCTGCAGCCCCGCCGTAACCCCCATTCCCGACCCCCACCCCCTGTCTCCCGCCTGACCCCTAGGCTTAGCCAGCGCCACCGCCCCGCGACCAAGATCCTAGCCTACTGCCCTGAGGGGTTCGCGACCCCTCCCCCGCAACGCCCCAGCGGGGGCTCCCACTAGAGCAGTTTTACCGCCAACTGTTGCAAGCCGGGAGGAGTTGCTGTTGCTTGGCAACAAATGGCTTCCTGAGGTCAGGGGTCAAACGACTTCGGCGAAAAGCCTTCTGGGGTTTGTAGTTCCAGATGAGCTAGTCTAAGTTTAAGGACTCAGCAGGAGCCTCACCTCCCAGGTGGTCTCCCCTACTAACACCGAGTCCACCAGTCCAACCTGCCTGTGGGCCCGCCGTCTTCTCCTAGCAACCGTCAAGGAACGCACTGATTCCGCACAGCCATGGCCTCAGCGGGGGCCAAGAGGCAACCAGAAGGCCAGAATGGGGCGGCAGTAAGATTAGCCCAGGTTGCAGAGACCCCTGAGGTGACGCAGGCATTTTCGAAGCTCGGGAGGTGGAGCGGTAGGGCAGGAGAGGCGGGACTCTAGGTGACCCAACCCCCTAACGCCAGGCCGAGCCCTGCAAGTTCAGGGGCTTGAGCTGGTAGCCTTCCTGTCAAATTTTGTGGCCAGTACTGGACTTTGCGTGACTGATCCCTACAATACTTTGCCTGGCCATTGGCTACTATGCGTATCTTCTAGTGTCCAGGACCAGGAGATAAGAGTCTGGTGCCCGCACATGAGACCTGCAGAACCCCAGGGGAAAACAAATGGTCAGTAGGACACAGCTTGGAGCCGGAGCCCCAGGAGGAAGGAATAAACCGAGGAGAGGAAGGGCTCAATCCAGGGGTGGAAGCAGGAGAGGAGAGAGGACCCAAGCCCACATCATCCATCGTGAGGCCCAGTCATGGGCCCAAGAGAAAGCCTATCAAGTGAGGAGGCTTTCAAAGGGATGGAGCTGTAGGGCTGGGGAGGGGAGCCTTATACCCGGAGATTCCTAAATCCTGATTCCTTCGAGGCAGATATCTTTGTCCTCTGCTACTACCCCTCACTCCCAACTAGAAACTTGTGTTTCTCTAGAACAGTAGTCTAAGAGGAAAGAGTGGGGAAAGGTTTGGGGCTTTCAGATTTTGTAGCCTTGTAGGAGACTGTGTTGTCACGAGTGCTCAGTCTCTATTGATCTTGGGAGTTTCACTGACCAGGAAAGGGGCAGCTAACTAGCCCTGGGGTTGGTGGGCAGGCAGGGCTACACACAGGAACCAAAGTCTGAAGCCTACCTGTAACACCAGCAGCGCCGATTAACCAACACTACCTCTTTCAGCCTTGTCCCAGGCTTGGGTACCCCAGCCCTCCCAGGGCCGAGCTACCATGCCCATCCTAGGGCTGAAGCTGAACTGCCCCCAGGGATGCCGCTGCAGAAGGAGGAGCCGGAGGGGAGCCACAGCGAGTCTTCCCTGTCTGCTAAACAGTACAAAAAAGCCAAGAAACGCAAGAGTGTCGGGGCTCCTGTGCCCCCAGCTGTAGCCAGCACATCTGCACCCACAGAGACGCTGGGACTGGAGCGTGAGTTACCTTCTTTCCTCTTCTGGGTCTGACGGGTACCACCTGGCGCTCCAGCCTTTACCTGCCTTGGGTTCTTGCAGGCAAAGTCCAGCGCCTGCGGCCACTGTACCAATATATCAACTATTGCAACCCTGAGCTGAATCAGGCAGGGGACGGGGACAGAGAGCCGGAGGTGGAGCCCGAGTCGGAGCTGGCCCTGGCTCCTGAGGAGGCAGGTGCGGAACAGCTTCAGTTGCAGGCCTTGCTGCCCGTGGCAGGTGAGCTGGGCCTCAGCCTTGCTTTGCCCTGCCCTAACACGCTAGTGCCACTCACTCATCCTCTTCCTTCTCTAGGACAGGAGGTTGGAGAGGACCCTGGGGGGTTGTCTAGTCTAAGGCTGATTGGCAGCCTCAAGGCTGAGGTGGATAAGACCACCCAAGTGGACATTGACAAGATGTTGAGTGTCTGTGCAGCCCCTCTGGTGCCTCCACTCTCCCCTCAGTACAAGTGACCATCTACCCACTGAGAATGTCTCTCCTCTAGGCCTGAGCTAGGGCTGTACGGCGCAGGCCTAGGCTATCAGGTGGAGGAAAGAATTTAGTCTTTGTACTTGGGAATTCGGGCTCACTGAAAATAAACATTTCCCCCTTTTAAGATTGATTCCTGAAATGTGATGTCTAAACTGGGGGAAAGTCTGGGGAGAAGGGAGGAGGATCCACCCATGCAGAGATCAACTGGAACCTTGACGAATGTGTCAGAGTGGGTGAGGTTGTTGTGTGACAAGGCTTTTCCTGGGGAGACACAACACTCACATCTGCTCACCCCAGATAGCCAGCCCAGGACGGACCAAAGTGCAGATACCACCAAAGTCCAACTTGGTGAACCAGTGAGTTTTACTGGGGTCACTTACAGGAGCAGAAATGACTCAGACACCCGCATCACCAAAGCCCACCCCAGCACGGGTGACAGCTCACAAAGCTGGGAACCTGGAGCCCACTGCACAGCCTGGAGGCAGCTCAGCAGGTTGGAGAGTGTCCCTTCTAGGTGCCTTAGGTGCTCAGCAGGTTTCTACTTTTTCCAGGTCTCTGGTCTAGTCTGAAAGTCTTTTCTGCAGCTCAGCTTCCTCCCTCCTGAGGGGAACTCTCAGTTTTATTGCTTACTCAGGCAGGGAGGGGCCTGGGGAAATCTGGTCAATTTCAGGAACTTCCTGAAGCTATTTTGAGTTGTTTACCTTCCTGTTTAAGGAGCCTCCTCCAGGATGGAATGTTTTGATCTCAGAGGAAACTGTTATACAGCATAGGTAGGTAGGCATGGTGTCTGCCTGAGGGTCAGAGAGGCTAATGGTAAGAGGTGAAGGAGAGGAACTTGGGGCAGAGGAAAGAGAATGTTAGGAACCAGTGTTTGATCCTATTAAGAAGGGCCTGCATTTGTCCTGACTTCAAGGGGCTCAAGTCTGGGATCTCCCTCTGAGGTGGCAAAGTTCATTGGTCTGTCCCAAGACTGGCACTTTTAGAAAGTTTACTACTAACCAGGTGTGGTGGTGCACACCTGTGGCTAGTAAGTGGGGCTTAGGCCTTGCGGTGCCCTTGCATTTGGTAAGTAGATGCAGGCAGATAATGAATTCAAGGCCAGGATATACTACATGAGAACCTACCGTTTTTTGTTTTGTTTTGTTTTTTTTAATATAAGATCTTTATTGACAGATAATTCACATAGTACACAATTTTCCTGTTTGTACAATTTGATAGACTTTAGTTCAGCATCCTCATAGGCCCATGACACCATCACCATTTCCTGTTTTAGAACATCACTGTCTTCAATTCTTTCTTTCCTTTTTTTTTTTTTGAATGCTGAATGCTGTTTAGGGAGGGAGGGAGGAGGTCTTAAATACAGGCTTACAGCACAATTGGAGAACCCCGGAGGGCAGAAGTTCGCTTCCAATGTTTTACAGTCTCAGAGACCCTATCTTTTAAAAAAGGAAAGGAGCCGGGTGGTAGTGGCGCACACTTTTAACCCCAGCACTCAGGAAGCAGAGGCAAGGGAATCTCTGAGTTTGAGGCCAGCCTGGTCTACAGAGTGAGTTCCAGGAGAGGGGGTGGGAGGGGAATGCTGGAGAGATGGCTCTTGGTAAAAGCACTTGCTGCTTTTGCAGAGGACCCAGGTTCAATTCCCAGCACCCACACAGCACCCTATTCCTGTCTAACTCCTGTCCCAGGGGATCTGACACCCTCTTCTGGCCTCTGCCCATACTAGATACACACTGCAGTGTACAGACATACATGCAAACAGAACACTCATGTGTATTAAATACTTCTAGAAAATACTCTCTACTCAATGTCATAGAGCAACCAGACTACACTTTGCCCACAGATGGTGCCTGGTAATGGGTGGTGGTGACAGTGAATGAATGTCTTGGAGCTGTAACCCTCCCCCATGACTGCTGCCGCTGGTCCTGTAGACAGCCCTAGGAAGAGCAGATGAGTGAGGGGGTTGTGGAGACATGCTGCTGCTCTTCCTGGGGATCCTTCAAGCACTTCAGACATGGGGCTTCCATATGAAATGCCTTTCCTCCCGTGTCAGAGGATCCTGGTGTCACCTCTGACTCTGTCCTACAAGTGCATCTATCCTCTGAATTGTAAGATTAGAACGTGGGCCTGGGCCTCAGACATCTCCAGGTAGGAGCCTCAAAAGTGCCCCCTGCGGGTTGGGGATTTAGCCCCGTGGTAGAGCGCTTGCCTGGCAAGCACAAGGCCCTGGGTTCGGTCCTCAGCTCAAAAAAAAAAAAAAAGTGGTCTCTGGTCTTACAGATACATGGAGTGATCCTACTGCACATACAGCTGCATGCTCGATGATGTCACTGTCACTCTAGCGTCCTGCTAGGCTTACCTTTGAAACTTATGGCCC